>NC_053023.1:125554361-125854361 GCF_003073215.2 Triticum urartu | reverse complement strand
GGGAGGAACAATTGGAGTACTAATGAAATCATTATTATTAGCATTTAATAAGTCACATAACTTAATGTTTTCTTGAGACACAATGGCAATTCTAGTAAGATAGAAAAATAAAATATTTTTGTATTTTTTGATTTTTTAACAAGACTAGTAAAAGCAAATAAAAGCAAGTAAAAGTAGAACAAGTAAATGATAGTGTGTATGAAGGGACCTTGAGTTGTTTGATGAAGTCTCCCTGGCAACGACGCCAGAAATTCTTCTGCTACTTGTGATAGGCGTTGGGATTTCCCCGAAGACACTACAAAAAAAGACACATCCGTGACATTTTGGGCCGAACAATTTTTTTTTCTGTCATACTTATGACACTTCTATGACGATAATTGTGACAAAACTCGGTATCATCATAGATGTGGTGGGGTCCTACTTCTATGACAAAAAATCATGACAGAAAATGGGCTTTTCGTCCTGGGCGGGACGGAGACGCAGCTGCATGACATTCTTTGGGCCGTCCATGATGGAAAAAACCGTGGTAGAAGCGAGGGGGAGGAAAATATCAGGGAGTTCCCGGTTATGGTGGGTGGTCGGGGTCCGAGCAATGCGCTTTTCTCTCATACGTACGCGTGTGTGCGTGAGGCGTTGGGCTCTAACTGAACCCGAGCGAGGCGTTGGGCTCTAACTGAACCCGAGTGATCGCACTGCAGGCTACGCGTTACTGAACCCGAGCGATCGATCGATCCCTTGCTGTTAACTGAACCCGAGTGTGATTCCTTCGCTACTGCTGCTAACTGAAGCCAATCGATGCTGCCTCTGAATGAACAACGAGAGTTATTGAGGGGGTTTGGATGAATAGTTCCCGGTGGGGGGTTGGATGAACAGGACCCCATGGTAGTAGAGGCCGTTGCCGCTGGATGAACAATACCCTGATCGATCAAGCTGGTGGATGAACAGGACCCCATGGAGGGCTGGATGAACAGGACCCCATGGAGGGCAGGATGAACAGGACCTCGTGGAGGGCTGGTTGAACAGTAGCCGGTGGAGGGCTGGATGAACAGTAGCCCGTGGAGGGGTGGTTGAACATGACCCCGTGGAGAGGGCTGGTTGAACAGTAGCCGGTGGAGGAGCGCGTGGTGGAGGCTAGATGAACAGGAGCCCATGGATGGACAGTCGCAGGTAGAGGCTGGAGGAGGTCGACCGTGGATGAACAGTAGCCTGTGGAGGCTGGAGGAGGTCGACGGTGGATATGAACAGTATCACGTGGAGTCCCGTTTTGCGGTACGCCACACCCCTCCTGATGAACAGGACCCCCGTTTCGACCGTAGCGCTCCAACACAAGTCTGTTTCCTCCGTTTTGCGGTACGCCACACCCCTCCCGATCAACAGGACCCCGTTTCCACCGTAGGAGGTCCGTTTCCTCCATTTTGCGGTACGCCAGACCCCTCCCGATGAACAGGATCCCGTTTCGACCGTGGCCGGTCGAACACCAGGCCGTTTCCTCCATTCTGCGGTACGCCAGGCCTCGTTTCCATCACCTGTTCCTCCAAGCTGGTTGGCTCCTGATGAACACGACGACGACGCAGTTTCTCCGTTCCGACCCAGGGATGTACACGAGCCCTGGCCGTACGTATGTGCGAGTAGGCATTCGAGACCCCGCCCATATGTATGTATGTGGCCGTATTTACTTTCTTGCAACATGGCTGCTGTACGTACGTGTACATGCTACGTGCGCGCCTCTACTACGACACGTGCGCGCCTCTACTATGACACGTGCCCTTCCTTACACGGCCATGGTTCATCGTTGCAGCTTGCAGACAGACTAATCATAGGTACCTTGATACGTCTCCAACGTATCTATAATTTATGAAGTATTCATGCTATTATATTATCAACCTTGGATGTTTTATATGCATTTATATGCTATTTTATATGGTTTTTGGGACTAACCTATTAACCTAGAGCCCAGTGCCAGTGCCAGTTTCTGTTTTTTCCTTGTTTTAGAGTATCGCAGAAAAGGAAAACCAAACGGAGTCCAATTGACCTGAAACTTGACGGAGCTTATTTTTGGACCAGAAGAAGGCCATGGAGTAAACGAGTTGGGCCAGAAGAGTCCCGGGCTGCCCACGATGGTGGGAGGCGCGCCCCCTACCTCGTGGACAGCCCGGAGACCCCCCTAACTTGTTCTTGACGCCAAAACCTCATATATATATATATACATACAGAAACCTCCAGAAATTAACCTAGATCAGAAGTTCCGCCGCCGCAAGCCTCTGTAGCCACGAGAAATCAATCTAGGCCCTCTCTGGCACGCTGCCGGAGGGTGCCATCATCACCGAAGGGCATCGAGGAGGATCCCGGAGGGGCCATCATCGTCATGAAGGCCAAGGACCAGAGGGAGAACCTCTCCCCATCTAGGTGGGAGGCCATGGAGGAGGAAGCAGAAGGGGGAGAACCTCTCCTCCTCTCTCTCGGTGGCACCGGAGTGCCATCGGGAGGGGAATCATCTCCGCGGTGATCGTCTTCATCAACATCACCATCATCATCACCATCCTCATCTCTTTTACGCAGTCCACTCTCCCGCAGACCGCTGTAATCCCTACTTGAACATGGTGCTTTATACCACATATTATGATCCAATGATGTGTTGCCATCCTATGATGTTTTGAGTAGATATCCTTTGTCTTTGGGTTGATTGATGATCTAGATTGGTACGAGTTGTATGTTTTATTTTGGTGCTGTCCTATTGTGCCCTCTGTCGGTGTCAAAACCGGCGGATCTCGGGTAGTGGGTCCCGAACTGTGCGTCTAGGCCGGATGGTAACAGGAGGCAGGGAACACGATGTTTTACCCAGGTTCGGGCCCTCTTGATGGAGGTAAAACCCTACGTCCTGCTTGATTAATATTGATGATATGGGTAGTACAAGAGTAGATCTACCATGAGATCAAGGAGGCTAAACCCTAGAAGCTAGCCTATGGTATGATTGTTGTATATGGAGTTGATTGCCTACGGACTACAACCCTCCGGTTTATATAGACACCGGATAGGGTTAGGGTTACACAGAGTCGGTTACAATGGTAGGAGATCTTGAATATCCGCATCGCCAAGCTTGCCTTCCACGCCAAGGAAAGTCCCATCCGGACACGGGACGAAGTCTTCAATCTTGTATCTTCATAGTCCAGGAGTCCGGCTGAAGGTATAGTCCGGCTACTCGAAAACCCCCTAATCCAGGACTCCCTCAGTAGCCTCTGAACCAGGCTTCAATGACGACGAGTCTGGCACGCAAATTGTCTTCGGCATTGCAAGGCGGGTTCCTCCTCCAAGTCCTTCATAGAAGATTGTAAACACCAAGAGTAATGTCCAGCTCTGCAAAATAAGCTTCCACATATTGCCATAGAGAGAATAATATTAACACAAATCAAAACTGTTGACGTATTCCGCAGTGTGTCATCACACTACGGCCAAGTCCTTTAATCGAATCGTTTTTACTTTTCCACCTCAGCATGTTTTGCGAGGCGGTTTCCTTGGCACGTCTTGTCAAAGCAGAGATCGTGTACCCCCTTTACGGGATTCTCATCAATACGGATGTGGGTAACCCAACCGCGCCATTTATCATGGCGCTCGGGAGGCAAGCGGGTTTTACTAGGCTAGTGGGGACGCACAACCGCATCCGCCCATATAAGGGGATAAGGATCCACCTTTTTACCTACGCCTTCTTCCTCCTTTGCCTATCCATCTCCTGTGCACTCGAGCTCCAGCGCCCAAGCCCGCACTTCCCACCTCAACCTTCTCCAGCAATGTCCGGAGTGGGATGCAAGTGGATGGTCTCCTCCGCTACGGAGGGCCAAGTCAAGAAGCTAAGGAAGGCCGGATACCTGTCCAAGGACATCGCGCACCGGCTTCTCGAAAAGGGGCAGCTTCTCCCCACCCCAAGGCCCCATGAGAGGGTAGTATTTCTCCCCCACTTCCTCCGCGGACTGGGTTTTCCACTCCACCCATTTGTCCCGGGGCTCATGTTCTATTACGGCCTGGATTTCCACGATCTGGCCTCGAACTTCATCCTCAACATCTCGGCGTTTATCGTCGTGTGTGAGGCTTTCCTCCGCGTCCGCCCTCATTTCGTCCTCTAGATCAAGACCTTTAATGTCAAGCCCAAGGTGGTGCGCGACAGCCAGGCGGAGTGAGGAGGCGCCATGGCGGGCAAGATGGCCAAAGTCCTATGGTTCGAGGGCTCTTTTGTGGAGACCCTAAAGGGGTGGCAATCCGGGTGGTTTTACATCACCGAGCCACGCGATCCGAAATGGACCGCAGCCCCCGAGTTCTGATCCGGACCCCCCACACGGCTTATGTCCTGGAAAGAGACGGGCCTGTCGTGGGGTGACGAAAAAGAGGTGACCGGATTGCAAACATGCATCCAGTCCCTGGTGAACAAGCCAATCCGGCTTGTTAATGTAATCCAGGTTATGCTCGTCCGCCGGATCCTCCCGTGCCAACAACGGGATTTTAATCTGTGGGAGTTCGACCCGGCGCAGCACCAAACCCTTAGCAGGCTCTTCGACACGATGTACGAAGATGCCTGGAAGGTGCTATTCAAGGGTGCCGAGGCTCCCGCATCCGCTTCCGAGGACCGCGGATACAGCTCGCAGCGTCACGCTAGCGAGGTAAGCTATCTTCACCTTTTACAAGATGTTAAGCTTTCTTCATAGTTTGGCTCTATGCGGGATCTAAACTCCCTTACCTTTGACAGGCTTGGCGGGCGATATCCGGACCGATTAACTGTCCGGCTCTGCTACCCGAAGACCCAGCCCCAGCTCTACTAGTGAAGCTGCTAGTTCCGGCGCCTTATGTGGTGCCAGAGAAGAAGGCCAAGAAGAAGACCATGGGGACTCGAAAGAGTGCCCGTAACGTGGTGGTGTCAGACTCGTCATCCGACGAGTCCGAGACGCCCTCTTCCTGTGAAAACGAGGAGGAAGAAGAAAACTCTCCCCCCAGCGGAGGGAGGAGAGAAGAGGAAGGCCGGCCCAACGGGGGAGGCCGAGGGGTCTAGGAAAAGGAAGACCCCTCCGCCGGACTACTCCCTCGACGCCGAAGAGGGCGAAGAGGAGTGGCCAAACAGGGCCAAGCGTCCGGCGAAATCGTAAGTTCGGACATCAGAGTAACTCATGATGTTCCTTTGTTGCATAGCTTTCCCTAATGTCGAACATAATTATGCAGCCCGCCCCGGGCCGAATTCAACGAATCGTCGGGCGGCTCCCTGGACTCATCGGACGTGAACTCAGTTCCGCCCGCTGTCTCCCCCCGCACTGCAGACGACGCCGAAGTGGCGTCGCGACAAGCTCTGGGGCAGGAGGAGGTGGTCCCGGAGGAGCCGCAAGGCAACCTCCCGGACTCCAGGAGTGAAGGGGATAAGGCCCCCCAGGGCTCCAAGTCCGGCTTTGTGCCGGACACCGCGCCGGAATCTTCCACAGTTCCGGACCGCGGTAGGCGAACTCCTTCCAAGAGGAGCAAGCCTTCTGAGCCGGCGGCCTCCGTCCAACCGGAGGTGCCGGACAATCTGCTGGAGGTGCTTGACGGCGCCTCCATCGACGAGGGGCACCGTACTATTATGAGTACGGTGATCCAGAAGGTTCAGTCCGCCAAGAGCGGACTGACTGAAGCTTGTGCTAGCCTTCTAATAGGCTTCAAGGTAAGTAAAAATATGTAAAAATATTACCGCATAGACAGTAGCCCCTGATGCTCTGTTTGGCGTTCTGAAAGAAAAGCCGAATAGAGGATCTATTAAATTTCGTAGGAGTCTAACAAAAAAGAGTCAATATGCGAATGCAGGCTTCGCTGCTATCCACCGCCGCACTGACTGCGGAGGTGGGTGTCCTGAAGCAGGACCTCGAGCGGACCGAGCGAGAGCTCGGCCTTGCCAAGCGGCGGCTCGAGGAGAGAGAAGGTAAGAAATACCTTACAGAAAAAGTGCCTATAAAAAGGTGTGATTGCAAAAAAAAATAACAGGATTGTACTGCTTATTGTAGGGGCCACGACTGAGGTGGCGACCCTTAAGCAGGCGCTGTCTGAGGCCGAAAAGAAAACGGTCACGGAGCGCACCGAGCGAGACAGACTTGGGGCTCAGGTCGGCGAGGTGCAGCAAGAGCTTCAGGCTCTCATGAAAAAACATGAGAGTTTGGAGCTTGAGTCAAAGGCGCAAGCATCCGAGCTCGCGACGGCCCTTGAGACTGCCAAGTCTGCCAAGGCCGAAGCCCAAAAGGCCCTCCAAGAGTTGGAGGAGATGAGGAAGATAGCAGCGGGTAAGGCATTCTTCATGCAAAGAAGAAATATAAAAGTAAACTACTTGTTACTTACCCGAATCTGGAGCTCTCCAGGGGTATTCGCAGATATTCCCCGCAGCATATCCGACGCCGCCGCATTCTATCGAGCTGAAGAGGGCAGCTCGACGGAGAAGGTGTTCTGGTCTCAATATTCTGAGGCCGGACACCCTATGCCTTTGAGCGACCAGCTGAAACAGCTGGTCGAGCTCCACAAGGCGGCCGAACAGGCCATGAAGGGCTTCATAGTTCGGCTGTGGCCCGGAGAGGCCTTGCCTGGGAGCTATTTCGGGCTGGTGCGGCGGCTGGTGGAGGCCTGTCCGAGGCTCGAGGTCATCAAGCGCTCCGTCTGCATCGAAGGTGCCCGTCGGGCCCTTGCCCGTGCAAAGGTGCACTGGGGTAAGCTGGACGGTGAGAAGCTTGTGAAGGATGGGCCGCCGCCGGGGAAGGAGCATCGCAAGCCCGAGAACTACTACAAGGATGTTCTTGCAGGTGCCCGCCTTGTGGCGGATGAATGTACCAAGGATGTGATTTTTGAATGAACTCGCCCGTGTTTATCCTGTGCGCTGAAAACTTGTTCATATGCGCTAAGCAATGCTTATTGAATTTAAAATATTACTTTCTGTGCGGCTGTTTATCAAAAAATTGAGAGATGGCCAGTCGTTGGCTTCTGCCCCCATGCGACTAGTGCTGGGGTGTTCGGGATAAACCTGAGCGCTCTTTTTCCCATAGTTGGGTCCTTCGAGGGAGGCGCTCAGCACAACGAACCAGGCAATCGGACTATAATGCTTGAACACTCTCACTTAGCCATAGAACTCTATAATTTTAAATTTCGGCAAAGCCCCTAGTTCGGAAGACCGAGTTCGGGGCGCTATCCACGCCTTGGCCGGACAAAGCCAGCTCCTCGCTCGAAGCGGCATAAGTCTTTAGGGACTCGAAAAACCTCTCGAACAGCGACCGGTCTCTCGCCTCATCATGACAGTCAGTTTTAGCTTTCTCCACTGAGGTGCTTAACCTAGCTGAACCGGGGCACAATCGCAGTGGTTCTCCTAGTGCTACCTTAGCCGATAGAGCGGAACGTAAGGCACCAAAACATAGGAGCCAGGCAAACCCAACTATTGACCCAAATCATGATTCGGAGCCGATGCATATAGTGCTATAAGTTCGGGGTGCCGCACTTGTGAAAGTGTACGGACTTCTCACACCATTATGAGGGGTACTGAAGCGCCTGGCGTGTTTGCCGTACCATGGTGTACGGGTGCAATCATGTCATTTAATAAACATAAATGTGAAAAGAAGATAATGCAAAAAATAGACAATAAGCTAAGCATTGTTTATAGAGAGGCTATTTATCAAAGCCGAACGATACAAATAATGCAGTAAGCAAAAGATATTGGACTATTCAGTATGTCCTGACCAAGGGCAGGCCGCGAATTGTATTTAAAATAGGTATACCGCTCGTAATAGAGACCACCTGGGAGTTCCATAATGCGGCATGGCTTGTCTGCCTCCCTGGATCTTGCATCGTTTGTGCGGCAGTCGAATTGCCGAACAGGTCGTCCGAAGTATGGAGTCCTGAAAGTAAGAAAAAATTAAAAAAAGAATCCGGCAGCCCCTAGTACGTTTTAAGCCGTATTTTGGGCGTGCCGTTATTGTGCCCTTCCCCTGTGCCCATGGTATTTCAAGGGCGTAGTTATGTACGCGAGGTACTGGTTTCGCTATGTCGCGAAAGCTGGGGTTGGGGCCGCATTGCTACGCTTGCTCAGAGTGTGCCAGGCGGTCCTACTGTGGGTTACTCCTGGCGCGCTTGGCCGTGTCTGGCTTTTTAATGGCCGGACTGGAGAATTGCCTGAGAAGGCTACTTTGTACCTCCGCCGCGAGAGCCGCCGTATGCTCCTCCGTACGGAGGGAGCGTTCGGTGTTTCCGTTGACCGTAATTACTCCTCGAGGGCCTGGCATCTTGACCTTGAGATATGCGTAGTGTGGCACCGCATTGAACTTTGCGAATGCGGTTCGTCCGAGCAGGGCGTGATAGCCATCGCGAAACGGGACTATATCGAAGATTAACTCTTCACTTCGGAAATTGTCTGGGGATCCGAAGACCACGTCAAGTGTTACTGAGCCTGTGCAGTTGGCTTCTACACCTGGTATAACGCCTTTAAAGGTCGTTCTTGTGGGCTTAATCCTTGAGGGATCTATGCCCATTTTCCGCACTGTATCCTGATAAAGCAGGTTCAGGCTACTGCCGCCGTCCATGAGGACTCTTGTGAGATGAAATCCGTCGATGATTGGGTCGAGAACCAATGCGGCGAAGCCGCCATGACGGATTCTAGTGGGATGGTCCCTTCGATCAAAAGTGGTCGGGAAGGAGGACCATGGGTTGAACTTTGGGGCGACTGGCTCCATCGCGTATACATCCCGTAGCGCACGCTTCCGCTCCCGCTTGGGAATGTGGGTTGCGTATATCATGTTCACCGTCCGCACTTGTGGGGGAAAGCCCTTCTGTCCATTGTTGTTCGGCGGCTTGGGCTCCTCGTCGTCGCTGTGCAGCCCCTTGTCTCTGTTTTTGGCCCTTAACTTGCCTGCCTGCTTGAACACCCAACAATCCCTGTTAGTGTGATTGGCTGGCCTTTCGGGGGTGCCATGTATCTGGCACAAGCGATCGAGTATTCGGTCCAAACTGGACGGGCCCTGAGTATTCTTTTTGAATGGCTTTTTCCACTGACCGGATTTATAGGCTTTGAATCCTGCATTGACTGCCGTGTCTTCATTGCTGTCGCTGTTAACGCGGCGTTTTTGCTTATTCCGACGTGTCCTGCCACTTTTGTCCTTGGTATCTGAATTACCAGGGTTCTTTGATAAGTTGTTACTGCGAGCTAGCCAGCTGTCTTCTCCCACGCAAAAGTGGGTCATGAGTGTCGTGAGGGCTGCCATGGATTTCGACTTTTCCTGTCCTAGGTGCCGGGCAAGCCACTCGTCGCGGATGTTATGCTTGAAGGCTGCTAGGGCCTCTACGTCCGGACAGTCGACTATCTGGTTTTTCTTTGTTAGGAACCGTGTCCAGAATTGTCTGGCCGATTCCTCTGGCTGCTGAATTATGTGGCTTAAGTCGTCGGCATCCGGCGGTCGCACGTAAGTGCCCTGGAAGTTGTCGAGGAATGCGGCTTCCAGGTCCTCCCAAGAACCGATTGAGTCTGCTGGCAAGCTGGTAAACCAATGCCGGGCCGGTCCTTTAAGTTTGAGCGGGAGGTATTTGATGGCGTGTAGATCATCGCCACGTGCCATGTGGATGTGAAGGAGATAATCCTCGATCCATACCACCGGATCTGTTGTGCCATCGTATGATTCGATGTTTACGGGTTTGAAACCCTCTGGGATTTTATGATCCATTACTTCATTCGTGAAGCATAGCGGGTGTGCGGCGCCTTTGTACTGGGCTATATCACGACGCAGCTCGGAAGAGCTATGTCTGTTGTGTTCGGCCCGGCCGGATTTGTTGTATCCGAAGTGAAGATCATTGTCACATGCCGTAGGGCGCCTGCGCGATCCGTAGATCGATCTTGTTTGTCTTGCCTTATCCTCCAGTATGTCTCGCAGGTCGGGCGCATTTTTCCGTGCCTTAGTTGAGCGGCGTCGGGGCATGGCTTGGGTGGAGGGCCGAGAGGCCTCTCTGTCGCGGCCGCGAGGTGGCCGGTCTGCCATGTCATGCGCTGGTGATGTAGGTGCTTCCTCCTCTGATCGGGGTAGCAGCCTGCGCTTCGGGTAACTCTTGGAGGGGCGTTCGAGTTCATACTCTTCGGTCGCAAGGACTTCAGTCCATCTGTCAGCTAGCAAATCTTGGGCAGCTCTAAGCTGTTGCTGCTTTTTCTTGAGGCTGCTTGCCGTGGCTAAAAGCCTATGTTTAAAACGCTTTTGTTCGGTGGGGTCTGATGGTATGACGAATTCGTCGTCATCGAGGCTTGCCTCGTCTTCGGAGGGAGGCGTATAGTTATCATCCTCAACCTCTCAGTCTGCCGCTCTCTCATGAGGGCTGGCTTCTCCATCTTCCTATGCCGAATCTTGCTGAGGTGGGTGTTCTTCGGCGCTATCCAGGGTAGTATTATCTCCCGTGCCGGAATCACCGTTTTTGTTTTGGCGGGATTTAGAGCGGCGCCGCTGATGCCGGCGCTTTGGCTGTTTGTTGGGGACATCATCCCCCACTGTTCCATCGCCATCTCCATCTTTTGGAGTATCCACTATATATATGTCATATGACGAGGTGGCCTTCCAGCGCCCTACAGGTGCTGGTTCCTGTTCGTCTCCTACATCGTCGTCCATGCCGTCGATGTCTTCGGAGCTGAAGTCAAGCATGTCGGTTAGATCGTCGATAGTGGCTACAAAGTGGGTGGTGGGTGGGCTTTGAATTTCCTCATCGCCCGTATCCCACCCTCGCTGACCGTAGTCTGGCCAGGGCTCTCCTAATAAAGAGAGATACTTAAGAGAATTCAGGATGTCGCCAAAAGGCGAACGCTGAAAGATGTCTGCGGCGGTGAACTCCATTATCGGCGCCCAATCGGATTCGATTGGCAGGGGCGTGGGGGGTTCGGAGTCCGGGGAGGAGTCCGGATCCTCGGAGTCACGGGTCGTGCAGAGTGCGGGGCTAGCGTTCGGCTCGATCGCTTTTGGGATCGCAGCCCCCGAGGTGACGTCCAACCGCTCATCCTCGATTAGTGTAATAGGCTCCGAGTTAGGGGTCAGAACCGATGCGTGTGCGGCCTCCAGGACACTGTCCGGGGGCAGAGCTAGATCATGCCTCTCGAGATAGTGCGGCGCGCTTAGCCGTTGCTCGAGTCCGTCGAAGATCAAGTCTCCGCGGATGTCAGCCGTGTAGTTTAAGCTTCCAAACCTGACTTGATGGCCAGGGGCATAGCTTTCGATCTGCTCCAGGTGGCCGAGCGAATTGGCCCGCAGAGCGAAGCCGCCGAAGACGAAGATCTGTCCGGGGAGAAAAATCTCACCCTGGACCGCATCGTTGTTGATGATCAAAGGAGCCATCAGGCCTAAAGGCGACGACACAGAGGAACCCTCAATGAAAGCACGAATGTCGGTGTCAAAACCGGCGGATCTCGGGTAGTGGGTCCCGAACTGTGCGTCTAGGCCGGATGGTAACAGGAGGCAGGGAACACGATGTTTTACCCAGGTTCGGGCCCTCTTGATGGAGGTAAAACCCTACGTCCTGCTTGATTAATATTGATGATATGGGTAGTACAAGAGTAGATCTACCATGAGATCAAGGAGGCTAAACCCTAGAAGCTAGCCTATGGTATGATTGTTGTATATGGAGTTGATTGCCTACGGACTACAACCCTCCGGTTTATATAGACACCGGATAGGGTTAGGGTTACACAGAGTCGGTTACAATGGTAGGAGATCTTGAATATCCGCATCGCCAAGCTTGCATGCCTGCAGGTCGACTCTAGAGGATCCCCGGGTACCGAGCTCTTCAATCTTGTATCTTCATAGTCTAGGAGTCCGGCTGAAGGTATAGTCCGGCTACCCGAACACCCCCTAATCCAGGACTCCCTCACCCTCCATGTTGCGCAAGCGTGAGGGATTCCCGCTGTAGGGTGTTGCAATACGTTCATGATTCGCTTATAGTGGGTTGCTTGAGTGACAGAAGCATTAACCCGAGTAAGGGGGTTGTTGCGTATGGGATAAAGGGGACTTGATGCTTTAATGCTATGGTTGGATTTTACCTTAATGATTTTAGTAGTTGCGGATGCTTGCTAGAGTTCCAATCATAAGTGCATATGATCCAAGAAGAGAAAGTATGTTAGCTTATGCCTCTCCCTCATATGAAATTGCAATGACGACTATCGGTCTTGTTAACAATTGCCTAGGACAATTCCGCACACCGGCCCATCATTATTCCACACTCGCTATTTATTTAGTCATATATTCTAACTTTATGATAACAACACCTACTTTTATATTTTAGCTCTCCTATATCATGCAAAGTCATCCTCTTCATACCCACAATGTAGTTTTATTTCTCGTTTCTAGTTGGAAGCAAACGTTCGGTGTACGTAGAGTCGTATCAGTGGCAGATAGGGCTTGAGAGAATGTTGATCTTACCTTTAGTTCCTTGTGGATTCGACACTCCATACTTATCACTTCCACCTTTGGGAATTTCTACGATGATTCCCTGCACTTGGGGATTATCATACGTACACGTTCGCGACCAGAATGACAACGCTACGTATGCTTCGACCTGGTGGGTCCCGACCGTTAGGCACTTCCTTGCGTGTGAAGATGTAGCTGGTGGGTCCCAGCAGTCAGGGGAGCGAATAATTTTTTTGCCCATAATATGGACACAGTTGCTTGCGTGGGAAGATGTAGCTGGTGGGTCCCAGCAGTCAGGGGGAGAAAACATTATTTTTCAGGGTAAAAAGGATGCTGTTTCATGCATGCATCCATGGGCGTGGTGCGTCCCCACTATCAGCCTCTCATGTACAGTCATCTTCCGATGACTCTCGGTTGTTGACCATGTTGACCACACCATGCCGAGCGCACCAAGGCCGGTGGACAACGGCGAGGCCCCAGACTGGAACGACCCGGAGATGGGGAAGACACAGCAGTGGAGTCGCAGATGGAGAGGAGTGGGAAACTTGACTGGTTCGGGTGCGCGGGAGCACTGCCGCCCATGGGAGACAGGAGAAAGAACAGAGGTTGAAGAAGGAGCACAGCTGTTGGATTAACATCCAATGGTACAGCTGCTATAATAATTTGTTGATTAAGTTGACAAAACCCTGCATACACATCTGCTTAGTAGGCCCACAAGTCAGCCACCAAATCTGCCGGGTCCCAGTTGTCATCGGGAGGAATGGTTTTTTTCGCATAACAAGGAGGCACTTCCTTCCATGCAAAGATACAGCTGGTGGGTCCCAGCTGTCAAGGGGAGGAAACAACTTAATAAGGAGGAACTTTCCTTGCGTGCGACCATGGACCTCGTGGGTCCCAGCCGTCAGGCTCTCCAAGTACAGTCCTCTTCTGATGACTCTCGTTTGTTGACCACGCCGAGCGCAGCGAGGCGATGGACGATGGCGAGGCCCCAGACTGCAACGACCCAGGGATGGGGAAGACGCGGTAGTGGAGTCGCATACAGAGAGGAGTGGGAAACTTGACTGGTTCAGGTGCGGGGTGGGCCTACACTCGGTAGAGAATAACAGGAGGTGCGGAGTGGAGGGATGGCCTGGCTGTCGGCGGGGTAGCGTTTCGCTGAGGCACGCAAAACAACGCCGCTAGATGCCGGAGGCTGGAGCAGGCGGTCCTGGCAGCGCTGGGGGAAGAAGACGAGAGATTGAAGAAGAATGCCGACCGTTGGATGTAAATCCAACACGTTGTTAGGCTTCGACCTACTAGCCCACATGTCAGCCAATCCATTTGTTTTTAGTCCATTTAGTGGGCTGGGTGAAACAATGATGTAGCATCTATGCAGCCCGTTTATATATATGGTAGAATTTAAAGCCCATTTGCATTTTTCTCGAAATCCGCGGACTTGTTGGGCTGGGTGAAAATATCATGTTGGGCTGGATGAGAAATGTTATAAAAACATAAACACATGATTGCACGTCTATTACTGCATTGGTCAGTAAAATCTTTGCAAGCTTATGTACGCAATCACTAGGAGTTAACTTGCCAAGTTATATATAAACAATTAGTATCATTATTTTGTAAGAACTTTCAACTTACGAAATAAAATATCATTTTAATTTGATGAGTTAATAGGACGTGGTGTATTATTATTTTTTAGGCTAGACGTGGGACAGTTGAGTTGGTTCTAGGGAAAAGTACTGGGAGAAAACTCAGTTTACATCAAAAAATAAAGTGGGAGAAAATTCAGATATAGGATTAATGAAAACGAAAAATAAAGGAAGTGGGAAGGTCTATAAAATGGTTGGGCGAACGAGAGGTTTAACGGAACCTTATGTTGTTTCTATTATATATATATATGTAATAAAATAAGATATAAATATAGGTTCAGTTTTGCATTCTTATAGAAAACATAGGTTCAGTTTTGCATTCTTATAGAAAAATAGAACTGAGCTGTGGGTCATCTTGAAAAAACAATCATAACTTGGGCTGCTGATGTTATAGACACGCTAGGTTGGGAGGCACAGAGGCCGCTTGATACCCGCTGGATCCAAAAAATGTTGAAACATGTCATGGGCTGCCCCTGTTAAACAAAAAACCTAGGCCATGGACCTGGTGGGCCCGGGACTATCAACCTCTCGACGAACAGTTGTCTCCCGATTCCTCTTATTTTGCTGACCATGTTGGGAACGACAGACGGCGGCGCCGCGGCGAGATCACCAAGGCGGAGGACGACATCGAGACCTCGGACCAAACGAACCGGAGCGGGGGAAGATGCAGGCGGAGGAGAGTACGAGGGTTAACTTGCTCGGGTGCAGGGTGGGCCGGTGGAGCTGCCATCGTCGGACAATGTGTGGGAGTAGAGGGATGGCCAGCCGCTGTATAGGAAGAGGACGAAAGATTGAACAAAATAAAGAACTACAAATGGATAGGTGGTTGGTCCCATATGTCTGTGTACGAGACCTGCTGGGTCCACCTGAGAAGGGGAATATGTTGCCAGGAAGGAGATTCAAAGCACGACAGCCGAGTGAACTAGTTTTTTTAAATGAACAAGTGAACTAGTTACATACATAAGCAAATAGCCACTAAAAAAGCAAATAGGTTAATGCGTTCTTAAAAGAAATATTTCGGACAAAACAGATAACTACGACGCATAGGCTAATGCATGAAACACTCAGATGATAAAGGTGGTTATAAACAGATAAAGTACAACATCTAGACCTTCCTGGCACGCTTGATCATGATGCTGCGGCTGTCCGTGTACTCGTCGGTTACGGGAAGCAGACACGCCCTCATGTCCAAGATCCGCCTGTACATGTCATAGCATGCATATGCGTCCTTGGCCACGTAGGTTATGTAGGCTAGATTTAGAGGTACCTCCCACATGTTCAGGTCCTTGGTATCGTTGTCTTCTTTCATATTGGCGTATCAGGGGTCGATGATGGTCTCGGCGAGGTCAACCACAGAGTCCTTCTCCTTCCCGTTGCCGATGATCTTGTATTGCTTCTGGATGTCGACAAGCTTGCTGCACCAGATGGCCGAATCGTCGCGTTCTTCCTTCTCTCCACCGCAGCGAAGGTGCAGTCGGCGCTGCCGATGAAACGGGCGAATGCTCCAGAACCTCTGATGGCCCTACAACAGTGGTAGACGAGAACCTCGTCCCGCACACATACCTGGCGATGGCGATCCGCTGGTCCCTGTCAGGAGACGAATGGATGGGCACAAGTTCTAAGTCCTACGACCTTGTGCTTTCTTGTCCTGTAGGTACTGCTTGAACTCAGCGAGGCAGAGCTTCAACGAGTCCGGATCATTGGTGTACATCACATTCAACTTGGTGCAGCCATAGGACTGAACGGCGAACTCAAAGGAGAACTCCTTGCTGAAGTCCATATCCAGCAGGCTCACCCCTCGGATCGCCATTGGAGTCTCTTCAAGTGAACGAGTGGGTAGGCGGCGACAGCAGTCCGTTTTTCAGCTCTTGGGGAACTGGATTCAACAGTAAACTGAGTGTGTACAGGCGACAACAGTTACTACCCATCCCTCGCCTGCTGCACGACCGGCAGAAGATGCACCCTTGGCGCATTCAAACGCCTCCATTAAGAAACCTACTCCAGTCACACGTCGGTTCACGAGCGGGTCTGTATTGGCACTTTCACACAGATAATACTACCAAGTTTGAACTATTTGTTATGGTTGTTGTCCTTTGCATCATCATGCTGTGTTTCCCAGCTTGCAAGATTCAGAACCAACAAATAAGATCCAAATAATAAGTACAACAAAGATGCCTACACATCTCATTAATTCCCAGCTTGCAAAATTCATAACCAACAAATAAGATTCAAATCATAAGTACAACAAATATGCCTACACATCTCATTGATTCCCAGCTTGCAAGATTCAGAACCAACCCATTAGAGCCTTTTGATAAAGTGAATATCGGGATTAAATCCATCTTGGCTAGCCGTGTCATACAACCGAAGAACTTGCCGAATGCTCTAGACCGTCACAACATCTGTAGTTGAGTATTACTATTTGCACAACACAAATAAGAAGAGCCTGATTACTATAATTGTGGCACTCCTTGAACTCAACCTGCAACTCCACTGGGATGAGGCCTGCCTGGACTTCCATGATTTAATTCATGCGCCTTTTCTGCAGTTCACCTGAAATGAAGCAAATATTGCATCATTCAGCTAGCAAGAAGTACTTGCTCTCGTGAGCTGGCAGGTTCTTTAGTAGTTGCACTAAAATTGAGGAACATTAAGGTTGGCTGTCTTGCTCATGTAAGGTGCAACTATAATTTGCTAATCCTTTTGTGCAGTTCCACTAAAATAAAGTGCCATTGTGGTGACAGTGACGACTCATCTTGCAAAGGCTAATAAAATGTTGCACGAGATTACCAGCAGAATTTGACGGAGATTTTGGAAACTCCAATCACCATTTTGTGCAGTTCCACCAAAATTGAGAGATTTTGCCCACGTGACATTTTAGTTGAACTGCCCAAGACACTCATTCCAAAAAGGGAGTGTTTTGTGCAGTTCACCAAAAGGTCACAATAGCAACAAGGTGAAATGGATATCCCTATCTTCACAAAAAGATAGAAAGTAAAAAGTTGCTGGTCAATAAGAATATACGAAACATACACGAAATGAAAAGAAGCATCTTAATTATGTTCATGGAAATCACGCAAGGACAGTAGAAAATTTAAAACGTCAGCAATGCTTCATGTTACCGGAAGCATTACGATCGACAATGACATTTGTCAAATATGGGATTACTTTAATGGTGGCATTGCTTGTTTACTAGATACAGTAAATCAACAACAGCTAAAGAGTTGGTTTAAGGGCATGGGACCGTGGGGACACCAGGACACTCAACAGTGTAAAGGATAAACTTACTTATCATATTGGGGTAAACAACAGGAGTACCATTTATAACACAATTTAATTGCATCATATCACTAGAGGCATTAGATTAACAATAACATTGGTTAGACATGTCCCTAAGGTAACAGTGTGATCGCTTCATTTTACATGCGCCCTTACATTAACAACAACAAAAGGTTGGTATAAGGACATGCGACAGTGGACGCATCAGCACAATGTACCTACAAGGAGGCATAAAGTGGTGATGCCGAGTTTGTTCATGCTCTGTGAGGGCAGCAAATCTAATCCTGGAGACCTTTTACTATGTGAGGGCAGCAAATCTAATCCTGGAGACCTTTTACTATGTGAGGGCAGCAAATCTAATCCTAGAGACCTTTTACTATGTGAGGGCAGCAAATCTAATCTTGGAGACCTTTTACTATGTGAGGGCAGCGAATCTAATCCTGGAGACCTTCTATAATTTGAGGGCAACAATTCTAATCCTGGAGACCTTTTACTATGTGAGGGCAGAAAATCTAATCCTGGAGACCTTTTACTATGTTAGGGCAACAATTCTAATCCTGGAGACCTTTTACTATGTGAGGGCAACAAACCTAATCCTGGACATATTCTGTCCACCAGCCGCCACTTTCTATCCTTTTTTCAACCAATAATAGATCTGTTCCTTATCTAGTTTGTACTGCATTTCCCCATTATTCCCTTTTCAACCAAGAGACCGGTTGGGTATCCGGTCTCTACTACTTTCACCATATTATTTCCTCTTTGAATCAAGTCCTAGATTCATGCTACAACTTTCCTCCCTTTCTTCGTTATTTGAACCAACTCCTAGATTCGAATGCATGAAGTAGCTTTACCTCTAATAATACTAAAAATTTAGGTGGCTTTGGAAGAGCTGATGGGAGTAGAAAAAGGTGCACATGCAGACACGTGGGGAGCTGGGGCAGTAAAGCAAGGCCGCTTTCGAAGAACTTATACCCGAGGGTCGTCGGGATGTTGACGGCGGCAGGTCGGATCTGCGCACAATACGACAGGGAGGAAGAAGGGTCGAAGGACCTCCCGAGCCGGCACTGTGTCGGAGAGAATGGCACGGGCAGATGATCGGGCCCCTACGGCAGCTGTGGGTTTCCTCCCTCACCGGCGATGACCGCGTGAATGATGCACCTAGTTCTCTACACACACCAGCCGAAGGGATCCTGCCAGATCTGTGACTAGCGGTGAGCAGAGAGAAAATGTCGCTACCGCTGTCTTGTTTAGATCTGGAGAGGATGAGAGAATAAACAGAGCAACCCTAGTAAAGCAAGCGCTCAGGCCCCGGCGTACATATATAGTGGAGTGAGTATCTTTTTCTCTCCACAACAAGCGTTTCAATTTTTGTACGTGGCATTAAAGAAAAGAAACTCTCTATTTAAGGTGTGTAACTGTACGACTCCTACTTACTACTACTACAACCTCCGTCCTGGTTTATAGGTCACCTTTGTAGTTCGTGCCAAATTTTGACCAAATATTTAGCTAACAAAATGTTAATGCATGTCAACAAAAATTATATCACTGGATTCGTATTTCAACATTGTTATCAATGATATAATTTTTGGTAACATGCATGAACGTTTTGTTAGTTCAATCTATAGTCAAAATTTGACACAATATACAATGGGGACCAATAAACTAGGACGGAGGTAGTAGTAGTAGTATTGTTCACTTGTGCTCCCCGGCCCTCCATTCATTGACCAACCCCACAGGTGAATAAACATACAGTACTAGTATTTATATAGAACAAACAAGCTTGAACTATTTTTGCGTAGTTAAAAGTTGAGGGC
Organism: Triticum urartu; assembly: GCF_003073215.2. Taxonomy (NCBI): domain Eukaryota; kingdom Viridiplantae; phylum Streptophyta; class Magnoliopsida; order Poales; family Poaceae; genus Triticum; species Triticum urartu. The sequence continues at coordinate 125,835,224 of NC_053023.1, read as the reverse complement.
GGGGCTTTTCCCGGGTAGTACGCGCGGCAGTTTTCACGTAGGCGGTTTGACAGAGAGGCAAGGAGGGTGAGGGAGTAGCGGATTCAACTTACTTATTGCTGGAAAGGTCGGGCTGTCTGACGTGACGACGCGTTACTGCTGGAAAGACTTGTGATATGACTACTCACTATAGTCATGAATTACTGGTGGTACGACCGGGGTGATGCCTGAGGGAGTCCTGGATTAGGGGGTCCTCGGACAGCCGGACTATATACTTTGGCCGGACTGTTGGACTATGATGATACAAGATTGAAGACTTCATCCCGTGTCTGGGTGGGACTCTCCTTTGCGTGGAAGGCAAGCTTCGTTATTCGGATATGTAGATCTCCTTCTCTATAACCGACTCTGTGTAACCCTAGCCCCTCCGGTGTCTATATAAACTGGAGGGTTTAGTCCGTAGGACAACAACAATCATAATCATAGGCTAGCTTCTAGGGTTTAGCCTCTTCGATCTCGTGGTAGATCAACTCTTGTAATACTCATATCATCAAGATCAATCAAGCAGGAAGTAGGGTATTACCTCCATCGAGAGGGCCCGAACCTGGGTAAAGATTGTGTCCCCCGCCTCCTATTACCATCAGCCTTAGACGCATAGTTCGGGACCCCCTACCCGAGATCCGCCGGTTTTGACACCGACATTGGTGCTTTCATTGAGAGTTCCACTGTGCCGTCACGTAAAGGCTTGATGGCTCCTTCGATCATCGGCAATGATGCGATCCAGGGTGAGGTTTTTCTCCCCGGACAAATCTTCGTATTCGGCGGCTTCGTACCGCGGGCCAACTCGCTTGGCCATCTGGAGCAGATCGAGAGCTACGCCCCTGGCCATCAGGTCAGGTTTGGAAGCTTGAACTATAATGCCGACATCCGCGGAGACTTGATCTTCGACGGATTCGAGCCCATGTCAGGTGCGCCGCACAGTCACGACGAGCATGACTTAGGTCTGCCGTCGGACGGTGTTCGGGAGATCACACCTGTGGCTACTCCGGCCCTCAATTCGGAGTAGATCGTGCCGTCTGAGGACGGGTGGATGGACCCTGCCACGGAGGCCGCACACTCAGCGGCGATAGAGCCGAATACTGACTTCACCTCCTATGAGACCTGTGTTACCGGACCCTTGGATTCGTCCCCGGCCACAGGCTCCAAACCGCCTGCCTCCGTGCCTATCCAATCTGATTGGGCACCGATCATGGAGTTTACCTCCGTGGATATTTTTCGGCACTCGCCCTTGGCCGATGTGCTAGATTCATTGAGGTCTCTGTCCTTGTCAGGAGACCCTTGGCCGAACTATGTCCGGCTTGAGTGGGAAGCGGACGACAAAGAAATTCATTCCCCACCCACCACCCACTTAATAGCCACTGTCGTCGATTTAACCGACATGCTTGATTTCGGCTCCGAAGACATCAACGGTATGGACGACGATGCAGGTGAAGAATAGGAACCACTGATAACCCACAAGTACAGGCGATCGTAACAGTTTTCGAGGGTAGAGTATTCAACCCAAATTTATTGATTCAACACAAGGGGAGCCAAAGAATATTCTCAAGTATTAGCAGCTGAGTTGTCAATTCAACCACACCTGGAAACTTAATATCTGTAGCAAAGTATTTAGTAGCAAAGTAATATGATAGTAGTGGTAACGATAGCAAAAGGTAATGGCAGCAAAAGTAGTGTTTTTGGTATTTTGTAGTGATGACAGCAATAGCAACGGAAAAGTAAATAAGAGAAGAACAATATATGGAAAGCTCGTAGGCAATAGATCGGTGATAGAGAATTATGCCGGATGCGGTTCATCATGTAACAGTCATAATCTAGGGTGAAAAAGAACTAGCTCCAATTCATCAATGTAATGTAGGCATGTATTCCGAATATAGTCAGATGTGCTTATGGAAAAGAACTTGCATGACATCTTTTGTCCTACCCTCCCGTGGCAGCGGGGTCCTAGCAGAAACTAAGGGATATTAAGGCCTCCTTTTAATAGACTACCGGACCAAAGCATTAACACATAGTGAATACATGAACTCCTCAAACTACGGTCATCATCAGGAGTGGTCCCGATTATTGTCAGTTCGGGGTTGCCGGATCATAACACATAGTAGGTGACTATAGACTTGCAAGATAGGATCAAGAACTCTCATATATTGATGAAAACATAATAGGTTCAGATCTGAAATCATGGCACTCGGGCCCTAGTGACAAGCATTAAGCATAGCAAAGTCATAGCAACATCAATCTCAGAATATAGTGGATACTAGGGATCAAACCCTAACAAAACTAACTCGATTACATGATAAATCTCATCCAACCCATCACCGTCCAGCAAGCCTATGATGGAATTACTCACGCACGGCGGTGAGCATCATGAAATTGGTGATGGAGGAAGGTTGATGATGACGATGGTGGCGGATTCCCCTCTCCGGAGCCCCGAACGGACTCCAAATCAGCCCTCCCGAGAGGTTTTAGGGCTTGGCGGCGGCTCCGTATCGTAAAACACGATGAATCCTTCTCCTTTATTTTTTTCTCCCTGAAAGCAAATATATAGAGTTGGAGTTGAGGTCGGAGGAGCTCCAGGGGGCCCACGAGGTAGGGGGGCGCGCCAAGGGGGGGGGGGGGCAGGCGCGCCCCCACCCTCGTGGCTAGGGTGTGGCCCCATGGTCTTCATCTTTTGCAAGATTTTTTATTATTATTTCCAAAAAGATATTCCATGAAGTTTCAGGTCATTCCGAGAACTTTTGTTTCTGCACATAAATAACACCATGGCAATTCTGCTGAAAATAGCGCCAGTCTGGGTTAGTTCCATTCAAATCATGCAAGTTAGAGTCCAAAACAAGGGCAAAAGTGTTTGGAAAAGTAGATACGACGGAGACATATCAACTCCCCCAAGCTTAAACCTTTGCTTGTCCTCAAGCAATTTACTTGACAAACTGAAGTGATAAAGAAAAACTTTTACAAACTCTGTTTGCTCTTGTTGTTGTAAATATGTAAAGCCAGCATTCAAATTTTCAGCAAAGATTATAAACTAACCATATTCACACTAACACTTAGGTCTCATGTTTACTCATATCAATGGCATAATCAACTAATGAGCAATAATAATAAATCTCGGATGGCAACACTTTCTCAAAACAATCATAATATGATATAACAAGATGGTATCTTGCTAGCCCTTTCTGAGACCGCAAAACATAAATGCAGAGCACCTTTAAAGATCAAGGACTGACTAGACATTGTAATTCATGGTAAAAGAGATCCAGTCAAGTCATACTCAATGTAAACTAACAGTAATGAATGCAAATGATAGCGGTGGTCTCCAACTGGTGCTTTTTAATAAGAGGATGATGACTCAACATGAAAGTAAATAGATAGGCCCTTCGCAGAGGGAAGCAGGGATTTGTAGAGGTGCCAGAGCTCGGTTTTGAAATAGAGGTGGATAATATTTTGAGCGGTATACTTTCATTGTCAACATAACAACCAAGAGATGGCGATATCTTCCATGCTACACACATTATAGGCGGTTCCCAAATAGAATGGTAAAGTTTATACTCCCCTCCACCAACAAGCATCAATCCATGGCTTGCTCGAAACAATGAGTGCCTCCAACTTACAAGAGTCCTAGGGGGAGTTTTGTTTTCAATTATTTTGATTTAGTTTGCATAAAGCATGGGACTGGGCATCCCGGTGACTAGCCACTTTCTCGTGAGTGAGGAGTGGAGTCCACTCCTCTTGAGAATAACCCGCCTAACATGGAAGATATGGACAACCCTAGTTGATACACGAGCTATTCGAGCATACAAAACAGAATGTTTATTTGAAGGTTTAGAGTTTGGCACATACAAATTTACTTGGAACGGCAGGTAGATACCGTATATAGGTAGGTATGGTGGACTCATATGGAATAACTTTGGGGTTTATGGAGTTGGATGCACAAGCAATATTCCTGCTTAGTACAAGTGAAGCTAGCAAAAGACTAGGAAGTGACCAACTAGAGAGCGACAACAGCCATGAACATGCATTAAAGTTAATGAACATTGAGTGCAAGCATGAGTAGGATATAATCCACTATGAACATAAATATCGTGAAGGCTATGTTGATTTTGTTTCAACTACATGCGTGAACATGTGCCAAGTCAAGTCACTTAAATCATTCAGAGGAGGATACCACCCCATCATACCACATCACAACCATTTTAATAGCATGTTGGCATGCAAGGTAAACCATTATAAGCTCCTAGCTAATTAAGCATGGTACAAGAAACTATGATCTCTAGTTGTCATTGCAAACATGTTTATTCATAATAGGTTGAATCAGGAACGATGAACTAATCATATTTACAAAAACAAGAGAGGTCGAGTTCATACCAGCTTTTCTCATCTCAATCAGTCCATCATATATCGTCATAATTGCCTTTCACTTGCACGACCGAATGATGTTGATAATAATAATAGTGCACGTGCATTGGACTAAGCTGGAATCTGCAAGCATTCAATAAACAGGAGAAGACAAGGCAATATGGGCTCTTTTGTCAGATCAACAATAATGCATATAAGAGCCACTTCAACAATTTTAATTATGGTCTTCTCCTATCGACCCCCAAAGAAAAGAAATAAAACTATTTACATGGGAAATCTCCCAACAAGCAAAAGAAGAACAAAAATCTTTTTGGGTTTTCTTTTTAATTACTACTACAAGCATGGAAATTAAAACTAGCTAAAAGCTACAACTATTTTTTTGGTTTTTCTTAAGGTTTATTAAACACACAAGAAGAAAGCATAAAAAATAAATATACTAGCATGGATGATACAATGAAAAAGTATGAGCACCGACAACTAGCAATGAGTGTGTGAACATGAATGTAATGTCGGTGAGAGATACATACTCCCCCAAGCTTAGGCTTTTGGCCTAAGTTGGTCTATGGCCACGGTTGGCCTAGCGGATATCCATAGTAATAGTTGGGGTCGTACTGCGATGCAGCAATCATTGCATTGTGGGCTGCAGCTTGGAGGTGAGCTATCTCAGCTCTCCTCTTATACTCTTCCGCCTCCTCTCTGGTTATAAAATATCTCCTTTTTGCCTGAAAGTCAAAGAAAGTAGAAGCAGGGAGAGTGACGTGATAGGTGCATCGTCTGTCAAAGATTAGTCGGTACTGGAGGAACTGATCGTTCCTCTCAACAAACTGATGACGAACCATAGCCTCATAATCCAAATAAGCAGGAGGCAACTCAATATCATCTTCACGTATGGTTATACCAAGAAAATTAGCTATGCGATTTGCATAAATTACACCAAAGAAATCTCCATTAAATCTATTAAGATGCAACCTACGTGCAACAATGGCTCCCAAATTATAAGATTTATCTCCTAACACAGCACTCCTAAGAATACTGAGGTCAGGGACACACATGTGACATGCCTCATCTTTACCATTAATGCATCTACCTATGAAGAGAGCAAAATAATGTATAGCAGGAAAGTGAATGCTCCATATGGTAGCTTGTGTTATATCTCTAAATTCCCCCACAGTTATACTAGCAAGAAAATCTCTAAATTCAGATTTACGAGGTTCCCTAACACTACCCCATTGTGGAAGTTTACAAGCAGTGGTAAAATCCTCTAAGTCCATCGTACAAGATTTTTCATAAGATCAAACAGGACAGTTGGAGAATTGCGTGAAGATGAAAATTCAAACCTCCTCACAAAGGAACTAGTGAGATAGTGGTACTGGCGGCACTTTTCCTCCTCGAAGCTCACAAGATTAGCGTTACGCAAATATGCGTTAAATTCTTCCTTGATTTCCGCTCGATCCATAAAGTCCTCTGAAGGCCATTCACAGGGCCACACTGGAGCGTCCCTTGGTGGCTCATCATCAGCATCATGCATTGCAAGCCTGGGTTCTTGTTTCCTTGAAGAGCCACCTTGGTACATTTTCCTAAACATATTTCTTCCTCTGAAAAATTTCTGAAATTTTTAGTATCTTAAAATAAAAGTGAACCAAACTCAACAATATTGGTAGCAACTACTCCTACAAGTGCCTAGAGCCTATATCATGCATCAGAACTACTTGGAACCATATAAATTTGACATGCAAGCTCAAGAACAGGGTCACCTAGGCAGCACAAATTTGCAATGAATAAAGCACTAGAACAAAAACTAATTGGACCAATGGAGGAGTCACATACCAAGGAACAATCCCCCAAGCAGTTTTGTGAGAGGTGCTTTGAGCAAGGAGATCGAAAATGGCAGCAAAATGAGCTTGGACTCGGGTTTGAACTGGATAATCATGTTTGTGGGAGGAAGGAGTGTGTAGGTGCAGGAATAAGTGGAGGAGGGCCACCATGAGCCCACGAGGCATGGGGCGCGCCCAGGGGGTAGGGCGCGCCCTCCACCCTCGTGGCCAGGTGGATGCCCCCCGTGCTGTGTTCTCAGTGCCAAATATTCTCAAATATTCCAGAAAAAATAATATTTAAATTTCAGGGCATTTGGAGAACTTTTATTTTTGGGGTATTTTTATATTGCACGGATAAATCAGATAACAGACGGAAAATACTTATTTTTATTTTATTTAGTATAAATAACAGAAAGTAAAAGGAGGGTACAGAGAGTTGTGTTTTCTAAATTCATCCATCTCATGATCATCAAAAGGAATCCACTAACAAGGTTGATCAGGTCTTGTTAACAAACTCATTCCGAATAACATGGAACCGGAGAATCTTCGAATAACACTAGGTTACCTCAACGGGGATATGCACATCCCCAACAATAAGAATATCATATTTCTTCTTGACAGTAGGAAGAGGAAATTCAAAACCTCAAAAAATAATCGATGGCATTTTTCCAATAGAATTGATACTGTGGACTTGAGGTTGTTTCCTCAGAAAGTGTACCGTATGCTCATTACCATTAACATGAAAAGTGACATTGCCTTTGTTGCAATCAATAACAGCCCCTATAGTATTCAAAAAGGGTCTTCCAAGAATAATAGACATACTATCGTCCTCGGGAATATCAAGAATAACAAAGTCTGTTAAAATAGTAACGTTTGCAACCACAACAGGCACATCCTCACAAATACCGACATGTATAGGAGTTGATTTATCAGCCATTTGCAAAGATATTTCAGTAGGTGTAAACTTATTCAAATCAAGTCTACGATATAAAGAGAGAGGCATAACACTAACACCGGCTCCAAGATCACATAAAGCAGTTTTAACATAGTTTCTTTTAATGGAGCATGGTATAGTGGGTACTCCTGGATCTCCAAGTTTCTTTGGTATTCCACCCTTAAAAGTATAATTAGCAAGCATGGTGAAAATTTCAGCTTCCAGTATCTTTCTTTTATTAGTAACAATTTCTTTCATGTACTTAGCATAAGGATTCATTTTAAGCATATCAGTTAATCGCATACGTGAAAGATAGGTCTAATCATTTCAGCAAAGCGCTCAAAATCCTCATCATCCTTTTTCTTGCATGGTTTAGGAGGGAAAGGCATGGGTTTCTAAACCCATGGTTCTCTTTATTTACCATGTTTCCTAGCAACAAAGTCTCTCTTATCATAATGTTGAATCTTTGATTGTGGGTTATCAAGATCAACAACATGTTCAATTTCTATATCATTATCATTGCTAGGTTGAGCATCAACATGAACATTATCATTAACATTATCACTAGTTTCATGTTCATTACCAGATTGTGTTTCAGCATCAGAAATAGAAATATCATTTGGATTCTTAGGTGTTTCAGTAATAGGTTCACTAGAAGCACGCAAAGTCCTATCATTTTTCCTTTTCTTCCTTTTAGAAGGACTAGGTGCATCTATATTATTTCTCTGAGAATCTTGCTCATTTCTCTTAGGATGGCCTTCAGGATACAAAGGTTCCTGAGTCATTTTACCACCTCTAGTCATAACTCTAACAACATTATCATTATTCTTACTATTCAGTTCATTGAGCAAATCATTTTGAGCTTTAAGTACTTGTTCTACTTGAGTGGTAACCATAGAAGCATGTTTGCTAATAAGTTTAAGTTCACCTTTGACATTATCCATATAATCACCCAAGTGTTCAAGCATACCAGCACTTCATTTCAATTCTCTACCAAAATAAGCATTGAAGTCTTCTTGCTTAACCATAAATTTATCAAACTCATCTAAGCATGGGCTAGCAAACTTAGTAAATGGGATTTCAGCTTTATCATATCTATAGAGAGAATTTACCTTTACTACCTGTGTCGGGTTATCAAGACCATGTATTTCTTCAATAGGAGATGGATTAAAATTATGCATTTCTTCGAAAGGCGGTAAGTTAAGACCATGTATTTCTTCAATAAGAGGTAAATTCTTAACATCTTCAGCTTTAATACCCTTTTCTTTCATGGATTTCTTTGCCTCTTGCATATCTCAGGACTGAGAAATAGAACACCCCTTTTCTTCGGAGTTGGTTTAGGAATAGGCTCAGGAAGTGTCCAATTATTTTCATTAGTCAACATATTGTTTAATAGAATTTTAGCTTCATCCGGTGTTCTTTCCCTGAAAACAGAACCAACACAACTATCCAGGTAATCTCTGGAAGCATCGGTTAGTCCATTATAAAAGATATCAAGTATTTCATTTTTCTTAAGAGGATGATCAGGCAAATCATTAAGTAATTGGAGAAGCCTCCCCCAAGCTTGTGGGAGACTCTCTTCTTCAATTTGCACAAAATTACATATATCCCTTAAAGCAGCTTGTTTCTTATGAGCAGGGAAATATTTAGAAGAGAAGTAATAAATCATATCTTGGGGACTACGCACACAACCAGGATCAAGAGAATTAAACCATATCTTAGCATCACCCTTTAATGAGAACGAAAATATTTTAAGGATATAAAAGTAGCGAGTTCTCTCATCATTAGTGAACAGGGTGGCTATATCATTTAATTTAGTAAGATGTGCCACAACAGTTTCAGATTCATAGCCATAAAAAGGATCAGATTCAACCAAAGTAATTATATCAGGATCAACAGAGAATTCATAATCCTTATCCGTAACATAGATAGGTGAAGTAGCAAAAGCAGGTTCAGGTTTCATTCTAGCATTAAGGGATTGCTGCTTCCATTTAGCTAATAACCTCTTTAGATCATATCTATCATTGCAAGCTAAAATAGCTCTAGCAGATTCTTTATCCAGAATATAACCCTTAGGAACAAGAGGCAATTCATATTTATTAGGGGGAGAGTATTCATCATCACTTTCATCAATATTATCAGTTTCAATAATTTCATTCTCTCTAACCCTAGCAAGTTGTTCATCAAGAAATTCACCAAGTGGCATAGTAGTATCAAGCATAGAAGTAGTTTCATCATAAGTATCATGCATAGCAGAAGTGGCATCATCAATAACATGCGACATATCAGAATCAATAGCATAAGCAGGCTTAGATGTCGCAAGCTTACTCAAAACAGAAGGTGAATCAAGTGCAGAGCTAGATGGCAGTTCCTTACCTCCCCTCGTAGTTGAGGGATATATCTTGGTTTTTGGATCTCTCAAGTTCTTCATAATGATAAGCAGATATAAATCCCAAGTGATTCATAGATAGAGCTATGCTCCCCGGCAACGGCGCCAGAAAATAGTCTTGATAACCCACAAGTATAGGGGATCACAACAGTTTTCGAGGGTAGAGTATTCAACCCAAATTTATTGATTCGACACAAGAGGAGCCAAAGAATATTCTCAAGTATTAGCAGCTGAGTTGTCAATTCAACCACACCTGGAAACTTCATATCTGCAGCAAAGTATTTAGTAGCAAAGTAATATGATAGTAGTGCTAACGATAGCAAAAGGTAATGGTAGCAAAAGAAGTATTTTTGGTATTTTGTAGTGATGATAGCAATAGCAACGGAAAAGTAAATAAGCAAAGAACAATATATGGAAAGCTCGTAGGCAATGGATCGGTGATAGAGAATTATGCCGGATGCGGTTCATCATGTAAGAGTCATAATCTAGGGTGACAAAGAACTAGCTCCAATTCATCAATGTAATGTAGGCATGTATTCCGAATATAGTCAGATGTGCTTATGGAAAAGGACTTGCATGACATCTTTTATCCTACCCTCCCATGGCAGCGGGGTCCTAGCAGAAACTAAGGGATATTAAGGCCTCCTTTTAATAGAGTACCAGACCAAAGCATTAACACATAGTGAATACATGAACTCCTCAAACTACGGTCATCATCGAGAGTGGTCCCGATTATTGTCACTTCGGGGTTGCCGGATCATAACACATAGTAGGTGACTATAGACTTGCAAGATAGGATCAAGAACTCTCATATATTGATGAAAACACAATAGGTTCAGATATGAAATCATGGGACTCGGGCCCTAGTGACAAGCATTAAGCATAGCAAAGTCATAGCAACATCAATCTTAGAACATAGTGGATACTAGGGATCAAACCCTAACAAAAATAACTCGATTACATGATAAATCTCATCCAACCCATCACCGTCCAGCAAGCCTACGATGGAATTACTCACGCACGGCGGTGAGCATCATGAAATTGGTGATGGAGGAAGGTTGATGATGATGATGGCGATGGATTCCCCTCTCTAGAGCCCTGAATGGACTCCAGATCAGCCCTCCCGAGAGGTTTTAGGGCTTGGCGGCGGCTCCGTATCGTAAAACGCGATGAATCCTTCTCCTTTATTTTTTTCTCCCCGAGAGCAAATATATAGAGTTGGAGTTGAGGTCGGAGGAGCTCCAGGGGGCCCACGAGGTAGGGGGCGCGCCCAGGGGGGCAGGCGCGCCCCCCTCCCTCGTGGCTAGGGTGTGGGCCCCCTGGTCTTCATCTTTTGCAAGGATTTTTTATTATTTCCAAAAAGATGTTCGGTGAAGTTTCAGGTCATTCCGAGAACTTTTGTTTCTGCACATAAATAACACCATGGCAATTCTGCTGAAAACAGCGTCAGTCCGGGTTAGTTCCTAAGGGAGTCCTGGATTAGGGGGTCTCCGGACAGCCGGACTATATCCTTTAGCCGGACTGTTGGACTATGAAGATACAAGATTGAAGACTTCATCCCGTGTCTGGATGGGACTTTCCTTGGCGTAGAAGGCAAGCTTGGAAATAAAGATATGTAGATCTCCTCCCTTGTAACCGACTCGGTGTAACCCTAGCCCCCTCCTGTGTCTATATAAATCGGAGGGTTTAGTCCATAGGACAAGAGACAATCATACCATAGGCTAGCTTCTAGGGTTTAGCCTCTACGATCTCGTGGTAGACCAACTCTTGTAATACTCATATCATCAAGAACAATCGAGTAGGAGGGTATTACCTCCATCAAGAGGGCCCAGACCTGGGTAAACATCGTGTCCCTTGCCTCCTGTTACCATCCGCCATAGACGCACAGTTCGGGGCCCCCTACCCGAGATCCGCCGGTATTGACACCGACATTGGTGCTTTCATTGAGAGTTCCACTGTGCCGTCACCATAAGGCTTGATGGCTCCTTCGATCATCGGTAACGATGCGGTCTAGGGTGAGGTTTTCCTTCCCAGACAGATCTTCGTATTCGGCGGCTTCACACTGCAGGCCAATTCACTTGGCCATCTGGAGCAGATCGAGAGCTACGCCCCTGGCCATCAGGTCAGGTTCGGAAACTTAAACTACATTGCCGACATCCACAGAGATTTGATCTTCGATGGATTCGAGCCCATGTCAGGTGCGCCGCATAGTCACGACGAGCACGACATAACTCTGCCGTCGGACAATGTTCGCGAGATCGCATCTGCAACTACTCCGGCCTTCAATCCGGATCAGATTGCGCTATCCGAGGACGGAGGGATAGACCTCGCCATGGATGCCGCACCCTCAGTGGCGATGGAGCCGGATATTGACTTCACCCCTTACGAGAGCCGTGTCGTCGAACCACTGGATTCGTCTCCGGCCACGGACTCCGAGCCGCCTGCATCCGTGCCTATCGAATCCGATTGGGCGCCGATCATGGAGTTCACCTCCGCGGATATCTTTCAGCACTCGCCTTTCGGTGATGTGCTAAATTCATTAAGGTCTCTCTGCTTGTCAGGAGAACCTTGGCCAAACTATGTCCGGCTAGGATGGGATGCAGACGACGAAGAAATTCTCTGCCAACCCACCACCCATTTAGTAGCCACCATCGATGATTTAACCGACATGCTTGACATCGACTCCAAAGACATCGATGGTATGGACGACGATGCAGGAGACGAACAGGAACCACCGCCACAGGGCGCTGGACCGCCACTTCATCACATGACATATACATGGTGGATACTCCCAAAGAAGCAAATGGCGAAGAGACAGCGGAGGATGGCCCCTCCAAGAAGCAACCCAAGTGCCGACGTCAGCGGCGCCACTCTAAGTCCCGCCATAGCAAAAACGACGACCACATTACCCCGGCGGCAGAGCACGATGAAGCTACAAACGGCGAACATAGTACGGACCCGACGTCCGAACACGGCGACACCGAGGATAGACCTCACCAAACCCCCTTTGGGGAGGAAAACAGTCCGGACAAAGATGCACACATCATCCCGGAAACGCACTTGGAGCCAGAAAACCTCCGCAGAAGGCTTATGGCCACAGCGAGGAGTCCGAAGAAGCAGAAGCAAATGCTTAAGGCCGCACAAAATACGCTCAATAGCAGGTGGAACAAAGTGCTCAACAACGAAGAAAAGTATGGTGGAAGTTACCACACAAAGAGCTATCCAAAGCGCAAGCTATTGCCTGAATTCGATGATGAGGCCTTAGAGCCCACACAGCCGAAAAATGAAATGGCCAACCGGCCGGATCAACAACCTTGTGACCGTGATAGAGCGGCTAACAAGGTCGCACATAAGTCAACACACGACCTACGTGAGGACTTGTGCCAAAAATCCAGTACGACTAGATCCATCTATGGATCTAGGAAGCGCACTCCGGCACAAAATCAAAACTGAATACTACAACCGTCCGAACGCCATGGTACATCCAAATACAGGGGTACCGCACACCCCCTATGTTTCATCGATGAGGTGCTAGACCACGAATTCCCAGAAGGATTCAAACCAGTGAACATAGAGGCGTACGACGGGACCATAGACCGTGGGGTCTGGATTGAGGACTTTTTCATCCATATCCATATGGCCCGCGGAGACGATCTCCATGCCATCAAATACTTGCCCCTCAAGCTAAAAGGACCAGCTCGGCACTAGCTGAAAAGCCTCCCTGAAAACTCAATTGGAAGTTGGGAGGATCTCGAGGACGCTTTTCAGGCTAATTTTCAAGGGACCTATGTTCGACGTCCGGATGCAGACGATTTAAGCCATATAATTCAACAACCCGGAGAGTCCGCCCGAAAGCTTTGGAACATGTTTCTCACTAAGAAGAACTAAATCGTCGACTGTCCGGACGCCGAAGCCTTAGCAGCTTTCAAACACAGCGTCCGAGACGAATGGCTCACCAGACACCTCGGCCAAGAAAAACCGAGAACAATGGCAGCGCTCACAAGCCTCATGACCCACTTTTGTGCGGGCGAAGATAGTTGGTTAGCCCGCAGTAGCACCAGCGACCCAAGCACATCCGAAGTCAGGGATGGCAATGGAAAACCACGACGCAATAAAAAAAGCGTCGAAATAAAGAAGATAGCCCAGATAATACGGCGGTAAACGCCGGATTCAGGGGCTCTCGACCAGGTCAGTGGAAAAAGCCTTTCAAAGGCAGCAGAGATGGACCGTCTGGCCTAAACATGATTCTTGACAAACTATGTCAGATTCATGGCACCCCGATAAACCTGCAAATCACACCCACAGGGAATGATGGGTCTTCAAACAGGCCGGTAAGCTAAACGCCAGACACAAGGGGGGGGGGAGACACCAAGCGAAGATGAGGACGAACCTCGCCAGCAAAGCACTGGAGGACAGAAAAAATTCCCACCAGAGGTTAAAACAGTAAACATGATCCATGTGACGAAGAGGAGAAGAGAACATGCACTCTGAGACACACGCGCCATAGAACCCGTCACCCCTAGGTTCAACCCCTGGTTGGCCTGCCCGATCACCTTTGATCGCGGGGATCACGCAACAAGCATCCGGCACGAAGGATCGGCTGCCTTGGTGTTAGACCCAATAATAAACGGATATCATCTCACACGAGTCCTCATGGACGGCGGCAGTGGTCTAAATCTGATATATCAGGACACAGTCCGCAAAATGGGGATAGACCCGACAAAAATAAGCCACAGTAATACTACCTTCAAGGGAGTAATACCAGGCCTAGAGGTCCGCTGTTCGGGCTCTCTATTATTAGAGGTTGTATTCAGTTCTCCCAACAACTTCCGAAGCGAAAGGTTAACTTTCTACATCGCTCCATTCCAAAGTGGCTATCAAGCACTATTCGAAAGAACGGCTTTTGCTCGTTTTAATGCAATACCGCATTACGCTTCTCTCAAGCTTAAGATGCCTGGTCCACGTGGCCCCATCACAGTTAGTGGAAATACTGAGCGTTCTCTATGCGCGGAAGAATGTGCGGCGGCTTTAACAGCCGAGCACTAGACGACCTCACCAACCAGAAAAAATGACAGGTCGTCAAGACCACGGACACGGTTAGACGAGTCTGGTGCACCATTACACATACATGAGATTGGTTTGATGGTCAAACCCTCCTAGACAGTACCAGGGGCTCCCCGCGTGTAATCAGGGCTAGTCCGACTCAACTTGACTTATCTTAAATTTTAATGGTTTATTGATAATAACCAATTTTTTGGCACGACAACTTTCACCTAAGTTCTTCTCTTTTACAGATGAAAATCGTGCTACACCCGTCCAGGACACGGCACAACGGAGACACAGGCGCATACGTGCAGCAGGGACCCGCTCAAAGGTTTCTTTTCAGATTAAGACCCTGCGTAAACCTTTTTTACTGTCTCTTGTTGTTCACATCCTCGGGATACTCAATACAACCAAGAAGGATGCTGACGTTATGGGCATGTGGCCACGTCAGGATATTGCACGTACATGGACACTCGTGGTTTATTATTAAGGGCATTGTTCAGCCCAGCATATGTTATAAAGACCGGATACCTTAGGGAGTGTTCGGCATCGCGAGTTTGGCCTTATATGCATCAGCTCCGAATCATGTCTTTGGTCAAATGTTGGGTTTGCCCGGCTCCCATGTTTTGGTACCTTACGTTCCGCTATATCGGCTAAGGTAGCACTAGGAGAACTACTGCGATTGTGCCCTGGTTCATCTGGATGAGCACCTCAGTAGAGAAAGCCAAAAACTGACTGTCATGATATAGCGCGAGACTGGTCAACCACTCGATGACTCAGCGGAATCTTCGGGATTCCTTTGCATTAACAAAGGGCCGTTTCCCAGTCATGTACGTACGCGCCCCGTACTCGGACGAGCGCAGAAGTACCAGGGGCTATATAGTAGCCCCACCGTCAAACTCCTATGGCTAAGTGAAAGTGTTAAAGCAATATAGTCCGATTGCCTCGTTCACTGCGCTACCACCTCCTTCATGGACCAAGACGTTGGATCAAGTGTGAATACGCATTTTTTGCAAACACCCCCGCATTATATGCATGGGGGCGGAAGCCGACGACTGCAAACTTTCAGGTTATATACATATATACATAAACGGCCGCACATGAGGCATCATAATACTTTCAGGCAAAAGTATAAACATAGCCTTGATAACTCAAACAAAACATTGTTTTTACAATGGGAGTACATGTCACTAGAACATAATATTCTTCGAGCACTGAGCCTCTATCGAACGAGCGCCTTCAAGGACTTCTTCAAAGTAGTGCTCGGCAGCCACTCGGCCCACGACCGAACCGTGTGTTGCAATAGTGGTGGCCTCCATCTCTGCCCAGTATGTCTTGACACGGGAAAAGGCCATATGCGCACCCTCTATGCACGCCGACCTCTTCATAGCATCAATGTGCGGCACAACACCAAGGAATTGTTGCACTAAACTAAAGTAACTATTTAGCCTTGGCCCTCCCGGCCACAAGTGATCCACAACAGACCTCATGGCAAGTCCGGACAACCTATGGAGCTCGGCCCACTCAGCCATTCGCTCATTCAACAGCAGCGGACGCACTGGAGCATGGAACTATGACCAGAACAGCTTTTCCACTTCACGATCTTTTTGATCCTTGAAGTACTCGACCGCATCAGCAACACTTGCCGCCAAATCCATGTAGGCGTCCGCAAAACTCCATAGTTGATCAAGAGGAGCATACTTCGGATCTCCGAACTTAGTCCGCAACAAGAAGGGCTTCCCAGCCACGATATCCGCAGCTTGACGCAGCTCCTCCTTCGTCGCTCTATTTTGGAGCGGGCTTCCTTGGCTGCTACCATGGCCTTCTCTAGGTCCGTCGCCCTCGCTCGGCTTTCTTTTTCAAGAAGCTAGTAAAGGTCAGCGGCATCTTTCAACTCAACGGCCATCTTGGCTATTCTTTCCTTGCTCTGGCAATGCGTGGCCTGTTCGGCCCTCAGCTCTTCGACCGCCTTTAGAGCGGCCGCATTGCTATTCCTTGCTTGTTCCTTGGCTCGGGCAAGCTCCGCCCGAAGGGTCTCCACGGTGGCAGCTCCACCTGCAGTCACAACATATTAAAGATACTGGCATCATGCTCCTCTTACTATGTGTTGATCACCGGAGAAATCACTTACCCTGTGCCTCGTTAAGCCACTTGTTGACAAGCACGATGTCGGCATCTGCCGCATCAAGTTGCCGCTTTAGCTCGGCAAACCCATCAGTCCGGCTAGCCACCAGAGCTTCATCCACCTGCACATAAAGGCGGTCTGGTTATTACCTGGGACTATGATCCTCTATTTGCCGCCATTTTCAACGGCAACCAGAGTCTCAGGGGCTACTATCTGCATAGGGCACACCTAACGTGTGCGGTACTCTCAAACACACACACACTATTTCACGTACCTCAAAGCCTTTCAGCAGACTCATAAAAGCCTCATGCAATCGGCTTTCAGCGGATGAAATCCTTTCAATCACCGTACCCATTAGCGTACGATGCGCTTCTGAGATGGCCGCTTGCTCCAGAAGATCCTTCAGTGTGTCCGACCACACACTGTACGGTTCGGGACTCTTTCTGTTGCTCTCTTTAGGGGCCGAATACTGAGGACTCCGGGTGGCCAAAGGATTACCCTCTGGCCTTGGCGGATCAGGAGAGACCCTCCGCGACGACACTTCAGGGTCGCCCGCCTCATAAGGCGGGGTGGCAGGGGGAGGCGTTTCGCTCTCCATCATCTCCGGAAGAAGATCCCTCGAAGACGAACTCTGTCGAGAAGGGCTACGATCCGAACTACAAGATATAAGCTTCGGTTATTGTATTCAGAAGTAAGGTAGGACACTTTCACTATTAAAGTACTTTTTGATTACTTACAGCTCGGTAGGGGGATGATCCCCTCGCGGACATTGTGCGGCAATAATGCCCTCCGAGGCAGGACCCTCTGGCGAAGATTTCTTCCCCCATTTGGAAGCCTTTGTTTCCGGATCCTTAGAGGTGGTCCTCTTCCTTCCTTGGGGAGAGGGAATGTCAGATTCTTCTCCCTGGTTACCCTCCTTCGCGGAGGTGCTGATTCCCCCGCTTTCCGCCTCTTTATTCCCCCCTTTATCTTCCTTTGAGGGCACCTGATAAGGCGCCGGCTCGAGCATTCTGTCTAGTACTGGATTGGCCAAGCCTTTGGGAAGGGGGGCCGAACACCTGATCGTCTTCGCCTTTGTTATCCAGTCCTAGTCAAAGAGCGACTTTTCAGAATGATGTCATGATAAATAAAAGGACAGCGTGTTCGGCCATGGGATTACTTACTTGGGTATCAGGGAGGATACAGCTCAGACCCGCATCCTCGGTGGTGTCCGGACACTTTATTTGGGGTCTGAAGAACAATTTGTACATCTCCTCGAGCGTCATGCCGAGGAAGTGCTGAATAGTTCGCGGTCCTTCTGGGTTGAATTCCCACATACGGAGGGGTCGACGTTTTCAAGGTTGGACTTGACGAACTAGCATGACTTGCATTACCATGACCAGCCTGACATCTCTTTCAAGGAGATCTCGGATGCGACTCTGCAATATCGGCACATCATTTACTGGACCCCAGTTTAGCCCCTTGCTGATCCATGACGTCAGTTGTGGAGGGGGGGCTCGAGCAAAAGGCAGGGGCGGCTACCCACTTGGCACTTCGGGGAGCTGTGATATAAAACCACTCCCGCTGCCACAAACTGGACACCTCTGGGAAGGAACCCTCTGGCCATGGAGCATCATCACTTTTTCTTATTACGGCACCTCCGCACTCTGCGTGCCACCCCTCGATCATCTTCGGCTTCACATTGAAGGTCTTGAGCCACATGCCGAAGTGTGGGGTAATGCGGAGGAAGGCCTCACATACGACGATGAATGACGATATGTGAAGGAGGGAATCCGGGGCCAGATCATGGAAATCCAGACCATAATAGAACATGAGCCCCCTAACAAAGGGATCCAGAGCAAGGCCTAGCCCTTGGAGGAAGTGAGAGATGAACACAACACTCTCGTTGGGTTCGGGAGTGGGGATGACCTACCCTCGGGCAGGCAGCCTGTGCGAGATTTCGGCGATCAGATACCTGGCCTCTCTCAACTTCTTGATGTCCTCCTCTGTGACAGAGGAAGGCATCCACAGACCATGGAGGTTGGATCCGGACATGGTTAAAGGTCCAAAGCGCCTGACCCGAGCCTTGGGTGTTGGAACTCGAGGTGGGGGAAGGATTTGATTAAGCGCGAGGAAAAAGGACAGGCCTTGGCCTCTTTATAAAGAGGGTGAATATCAAGCGTCCTCCTCGCGGCCGTTTTGGACTTGCCTAAAATTGAGGAGTCATACCAACGGGCACGAGTGGGTTACCCACGTCTGTATTGATTAGAATCCCGTAATAAGGGGGACACGATCTCTGCTTCGACAAGACGTGTCAAGAAAACCGCCTCGCAATATGTGCAGTGCTGGTTGGGAAAAAACGGTTCGGATAATGACCGAGCCATGACATGACGTCGTGCCGTCAAAACGCGTCAGCAGGTTAGGTTTGTGGAAATATTATTCTCTCTACGGTGGTATGTGGAACTTGTTTTGCAAAGCCGGACACTATCCTTGTGTTCAAAATCTTATATGGAGTATTCGGAGGAGGAACCCGCCTTGCAATGCCGAAGATAATACTGCGCGCCAGACTCATCGTCATTGAAGCCTGGTTCAGGGGCTACTGAGGGAGTCCAGGATTAGGGGGTCTCCGGACAGCCGGACTATATCCTTTAGCCGGACTGTTGGACTATGAAGATACAAGATTGAAGACTTCGTCCCGTGTCCGGATGGGACTTTCCTTGGCATAGAAGGCAAGCTTGGCAATACGGATATGTAGATCTCCTCCCTTGTAACCGACTCTGTGTAACCCTAGCCCCCTCCGGTGTCTATATAAACCGGAGGGTTTAGTCCGTAGGACAAGAGACAATCATACCATAGGCTAGCTTCTAGGGTTTAGCCTCTACGATCTCGTGGTAGATCAACTCTTGTAATACTCACATCATCAAGAACAATCGAGCAGGACGTAGGGTATTACCTCCATCAAGAGGGCCCGAACCTGGGTAAACATCGTGTCCCTTGCCTCCTGTTACCATCCGCCTTAGACGCATAGTTCGGGACCCCTACCTGAGATCCGCCGGTTTTGACACCGACAGTTTCATTCAAATCATGCAAGTTAGAGTCCAAAACAAGGGCAAAAGTGTTTGGAAAAGTAGATACGACGGAGACGTATCAACCACCACCCACAGGGCGCTGGACAACCACCTCATCATATGATATATATATAGGTAAATTATGTGGGGCACCTAGGTGCCTGGGCACCTAAGTCCCAATATAGCAAGTCATATTTGTAGTGCATGGCTTTCCAAATTTTGTTTGCATGCACTACGAGCATAAATGGACAATAATTGCTTTCCAAAAAAATATACTACCGGTTTCCTAGTATGATTCATTTCCAAACAAAAAGGATATGTATATATAATCTTATTTCTTAAGGTATCAGATATGACAAATAGTACGAAACGTCGTTCCTATGGTTCCTATGTATATTAAGGATGTTTTTATGCATTGTTCTAAAGTTTTACCTTTCAAGGTATCTAGTATTTAAAAAAATAGACCGGGTCAGACTTTTTAATGGATAATATTTCTATACAAATTAAGGTGTCCAAATAATATAAAATGCGATCATAATTAATTGTTTTAGTTGTAGGAATATATGATGCATGCTGATACCCACACATGATTTTTTCCAACATACATATATCCACCGACGATTATTTTTAGTTTAAGGAATGTTTGTTACATATACCCGCACATGATTCTATGTATTTATTGTATCGAGGTATATACTCATAAATTTAATGACAAGGTATGTAAATACGATGAGTATGCATATACAAGAAAAATATATTGAGTACTCTAGGGTGTATACATACACAAAAATCTAATCAATACATACTAAGTAAGTGAATCCAGACGTACCTAATCTAATGGTTATGTATTAAATATTCTGGGTATATACATACAAAAAAATCTAATGTGTTACATACTAAATGTTCTTGGTATATACGTACTAAAAAATCAATGAGTGTGTAATAAATAAATGAATCCGTACATATCTAATCTGATTGATACACACTAAATATTCTGGGTATATACATAGATAAAAATCTAATGTGTACATACTAAATATTCTGGGTATATGTGTATTAAAATTTAACGGGTACATACTAAACAGATGAAATCATATATACATGCTAAATTTTCTGGGTATATACGTATAAAAATTTAACGGGTACATACTAAACAGATGAATTCATATATACCTAATTTGTAATATATCTAATGTGTAGTATTTTTCCTTCTAAAGATATATGTTACCATGCATGGCGTGCTTAATGACATCCATTTATGATATGCATTATAATTGTTTCCATATTTACTTGTTTCAGAATTGGCAATTAGTAATGGATTGACTAGTTACCTTCTATACCTATCACAATAACGCGCATCTAAATGCAATCAAACGGTGGAAATGCAAGGAGCCTGGGCACCTAGGTGTCCCATACTGCCGTCCTATATATATGCCCAAAATCGAGGAGGAAGCATTAAAGCCTACACTACCAGCATATGATGCGGCCGACCGTCCACCTCGTGGCCGAGACAAAGCGACATATAAGCCCAAAATCCATCCCGCACCCCGTCGCCAGTCAAACAAAAACACCAAGGCCCGGGGCTACACGCAGGACCTGCGAGACGTATTGGAAAACAAAGCAGGACATACAAGATCGATCTATGGATCACGAGGGCGCGCCCCAACGCGTGACGACGACCGTCACGCCTGATATACTAAAAGCAAATCTGGCCGGGCCGAATACAACAGACAAGACTCGTATGAACTGCGTCGTGATATAGCCCGGCACAGAGGCGCCGCACACCCCCTATGCTTCACCGACGAAGTAATGGATCATGAATTCCCAGAAGGGTCTAAACCCATGAACATTGAATCATATGATGGTACAACAGACCCCGCGGTATGGATTGAAGATTTCCTCCTCCACATCCACATGGCCCGCGGTGACGATCTACATGCCATCAAGTACCTCCCACTAAAATTAAAAGGGCCGGCTCGACATTGGCTGAATAGCCTATCGGCAAACTCCATTGGCAGTTGGGAGAATTTGGAAGACACATTCCTTGACAACTTCCAGGGCACTTATGTGCGACCATCGGATGCTGATGACTTGAGTCACATAACCCAACAGCTCGGGGAGTCAGCCAGGAAATTCTAGACCCAGTTCCTAACTAAAAAGAACCAAATTGTCGACTGTCCGGATGCCAAGGCCTTAGCGGCATTTAAGCATAACATCCACGACGAGTGGCTCGCCCGACACCTCGGCGAAGAGGAGCCGAAGTACATGGCAGCCCTCATGACACTCATGACCCGCTTTTGTGCGGGCGAGGACAGCTGGCTGGCTCGCAGCAACAATACATCAAGAAATTCTGGCAATTCAGACGCCAGAGATAGCAACAGCAAGCCACATCGCAACAGACACAAGCGCCGCAACAACGGAGACAACGCCGAAGATACGACAATCAATGCCGGATTCAGTGGATCTAAATCCGGTCAGCGGAAAAAGCCGTTCAAATGAAGCAATCCGGGCCCGTCCAGTTTGGACCACATACTCGATCGCTCGTATCAAATTCATGGCACCCCCGATAAACCAGCCAACCACACCAACAGAGAATGCTGGGTGTTCAATCAGGCCGGAAAGTTGAATGCCGAAAACAAGGAAAAAGGGCTGCATAGCGATGACGAGGAGGGGCCCCGGCCGCCGAAAACAGGAGGACAGAAGAAATTTCCTCCCCAAGTGAAAACGGTGAACATGATATACGCAACCCATATTCCCAAGCGGGAACGGAAGCATGCACTGAGGGACGTCTATGCGATGGAGCCAGTCGCCCCAAAGTTCAACCCATGGTCTTCTTGCCCGATCACTTTCGATCGCAGGGATCACCCTACCAGTACCGGTCATGGCGGTTCTGCCGCATTGGTCCTTGACCCCATCATTGACGGATTTCACCTCACTCGAGTCCTTATGGAAGGTGGCAGCAGCCTGAACCTGCTCTATCAGGATACAGTGCGCAAAATGGGTATCGACCCCTCGAGGATCAAACCCACAAAAACCACCTTTAAAGGTGTCATACCAGGTGTAGAGGCCTGTTGCACGGGCTCAATCACACTGGAAGTGGTCTTTGGATCCCCAGACAACTTCCGAAGCGAGGAGTTGATATTTGATATCGTCTCCTTCCGCAGTGGCTATCACGCACTACTCGGGCGAACCGCATTCGCCAGATTCAATGCGGTACCACATTATGCATACCTCAAGCTCAAAATGCTAGGACCTCGCGGGGTTATAACAGTTAATGGAAACACAGAACGCTCGCTCCGTATGGAAGAGCACACTGCGGCCCTCGCAGCAGAAGTACAAAGCAGCCTTTTGAGGCAAACCGCCAATTCGGCGATAAAGCCCCCGGACACCTTCAAGCGAGTCCGGAGTACCCTGCAACAGGATCGCCCGACATGTTCAGAATTCGTTTAGCAATTCGGCCTCCGTCCTAGTCCCAGTCAAGCAGCGAAATTTGCGCCGCGCGTACATAATTACGCACTCAAGATACCATGGGCATAAGCGGAGGCACGGCTATGGCATGGTCCACAATGCGGCTCAACCGCCTCAGGGCCCGTATATCTTTACCATTTTCTTCCTTTCAGGACCCTATTCTCTGAAGGCCCTCTCCGATACCCTAATTATTAGATCCATCACGGGAAGGAAACACCAAGGAAGCAAGAAGCTTTGATGTACAAGGGAATCCCCAGGTGGTCTCTGCTAATGATCGCCATACCTGTTTTACATACCCACACGCAGCCTGCCCTTGGATAGGACATGTCAAATAATCCTATTTTTGCTTATTGCACTACTTGTATACATACGCTTTGACGTATCATTTAAATAACAATGTACAACGTTAGCTTATTATTGCATTTCTTCATCTTTTTTCCCTGTCTGCTTATTTATGACAATTGCACCCGTACATTCTGGTACGTCCAGTGCTCCAGGGGCTTCAGTGTACCCCATAACACGGCAAGGAAAGTCCGAACACTTTCAACAGTGCGGCACCCTAAACTTATAGCATTATATGCATCAGCTCCGAATCATGTCTTGGGTCAATAGTTGGGTTTGCTCGGCTCCCATGTTTTGGTACCTTACGTTTCGCTATATCGGCTAAGGTAGCACTGGGAGAACTACTGCGATTGTGTCCCGGTTCTTCCGGACGAGCACCTCAGTAGAGAAAGACGAAAACTGACTATCATGATGCGGCGAGAGCTGGTCTCTGTTCGAGAGGTCTCAAATCCTTAAAGATTTTTTCCACTTCAGGCGAGGAATCAGCCTTGTCCGATTTAGGCGTATATAACGCCCCAAGTTCGGCCTTCTGAATACTAGGGGCTTCGCCAAAATTTAAAATTGTAGACTTATATGGCTAAGTGAGAGTGATAAAGCTATATAGTCTGATTGCCTTGTTCGCTACGCTAAACACCTCCTTAAAGGACCAATTTTTTGGATAAAGAGTGTTTAAGATTTATCTCGAACACCTCAGTACTAGTTACATGGGGGAAGAAGCCGACGACTCGCCAACTCTCAGATTTTATAAACAGCCGCACAGAAGGTAATATTTTAAATCGACAAGCGTTATATAGCACACATGAACTCGTTTTCATATTACAGGATCACATGAGTACATTCATTCAAATATTACATCCTTAGCACATTCTTCCGCCACAAGGCGGGCACCCTTCAGGACACTGTCATAATACTTTTCGGGGTGGCGATGCTCCTTGCCCTCCGGTGCCCCCTCCTTCACCAGCTTTTCGGCATCCATCTTCACCCAGTGCACTGTCGCATGGGCAAAGGCCCTGCGCGCACCTTCAATGTAGATGGACTACTTATGACTTCCAACCGTGGGCAGACATTAACAAGCTGCTTTACCAGGCTGAAGTAGCTACCAGGCAGGGGCTCGCCAGGCCACATCCGGACTATGAGACCCTTCATGGCCAGTTCGGCCGCCTTGTGAAGCTCGACCAGTTGCTTCAGCTGGTCGCTCAAGGACATCGGATGTTCGGTCCCAGTATATTGAGACCAGAACAACTTTTCCATCGAGCTCCCTTCCTCGGCCCGGTAGAACTCCGTGGCATCCGATACACCGCTTGGTAAATCTACGAACGCTCCCGGAGAGCTCCGAATTTGGGTAAGTAAAAGGAAAGTCTCCTTCACATGCTTGCTTTGCATAATGAATGCCTTACCCGCTGCTATCTTCTTGACCGCCTGAATCTCTTGGAGGGCCTTTTGGGCTTCGACCTTGGCATTTTGTGCGTTCTCGAGGGCCTTCGCAAGCTCGGACCCCTGCGTCTTAGAGTCACGCTCCAAGGACTCGTATTTCTTGACAAAATCCTGGAGCTCTTGCTAAACCTCGCCGACTCGGGCCTCTTGCTTCTCGCGCTCGATGCGCTCCTGGGCCGCTCTGTCTTCGGCCTCGGACAGCGCCTTCTTCAGGGCCGCCACTTCGGTCGTGGCCCCTAGCAAAATTCATGATGATCCTATGATCTAGTGACCACTTTTTTATTTATCAATATACAGACAGGGTATTACTTACCTTTGTTCTCTTCGAGCTACCTCTTGGTAAGGCCGAGCTCTTCCTCGGACCGCTCAAGGTCCCGCTTCAGTCCGGAGACCTCCACAGTACGAGCGGCAGCGGCCAGCAGCGAAGCCTGCTTATTCACATAGACATATTCTGATCAGACTCCTGTGATTGTTATTTAATCCTCTGTTCGGCATTTCTTTGCAAACACCAAATAGAGCATCATGGGCTACTGTCTATGCTGTGATATTTTCTCATAATTTGATTACTTACCTCAAAGCCTATTAGGAGGCTAGCATAGGCTTCGGTCAATCCGCTCTTGGCGGACCGAACCTTCTCGACCACCGCACTCATGATGGTGCGGTGCTCTTCGTCAATGGAAGCGCCGTGAAGCTCTTCCAGCAAGTTGTCCGATGCCTCTGGATGGAGAAAGGCCATCGGCACAGACATCTCGCCCCCCTTAGCAAGGGGTCGCCTGACAGAATCCGGAACCATTGGAGGTTCTGCCACAGTATCTGGCTAGGGGCCAAACTTGATGCGGCCCTCATCATTAGAACCCATGGGAGTCTTACCCCCCATGCATCCGACATCTGGGATGTCGCGTTGGGGCGCCTCTAGAATTACCTCCCCTTGGTCCGGTGCCCTTTGAGACAACACCTCTGTTGGGGAACGTAGCAGAATTTTAAAATTTTCTACGCATCACCAAGATCAATCTATGGAGTCATCTAGCAACGAGGGAGAGAGGAGTGCATCTACATACCCTTGTAGATCACGAGCGGAAGCATTCAAGAGAACGGGGTTGATGGAGTCGTACTCGTCGTGATCCAAATCACCGAAGATCCTAGCGCCGAACGGACAGCACCTCCGCGTTCAACACACGTACGGTGCGAGGACGTTTCCCGCGCCTTGATCCAGCAAGGAGGAGGGAGAGGTTGAGGAAGAGGGCTCCAACAGCAGCACGACGGCGTGGTGGTGGTGAAGCTGCAATACTCCGACAGGGCTTCGCCAAGCTCTTATGGAGGAGGAGAGGTGTTGGGGAGGGGAGGGGCTGCACCTTGGATGTTGTGTGCAGCCCTCCCCCCGCCCCTCTATTTATAGGGGAAGGAGGAAGGGGGCCGACCCCCTCTAGATGAGATCTAGAGGGGGGGGGCGGCGGCCAAGGGGAGGGGGCTTGCCCCCCAAGCAAGGGGGGCGCCCCCTTTAGGGTTTCCCCCCAACCCTAGGCGCATGGGCCCAAGGGGGGGATGCCGCCAGCCCATGTAGGGCTGGTTCCCCTTTCCTCTACAGCCCATTAGGCCCTCCGAGAGAGGTGGCCCCTCCCGGTGGACCCTCCCGGTGGACCCCCGAAACCCCTCCGGTGGCCCCGGTACAATACCGATATGCCCCCGAACCTTTCCGGTGACCGTATGACAACTTCCTACATATAAATCTCAACTCCGGACCATTCCGGAACTCCTCGTGACGTCTGGGATCTCATCCGGGACTCCGAACAACATTCGGTAATCACATATAAGTCTTCCTAACAACCCTAGCGTCACCGAACCTTAAGTGTGTAGACCCTACGGGTTCGGGAGACATGCAGACATGACCGAGACGACTCTCTGGTCAATAACCAACAGCGGGATCTGGATACCCATGTTGGCTCCCACATGCTCCACGATGATCTCATCGGATGAACCACGATGTTGAGGATTCAATCAATCCGTATACAATTCCCTTTGTCAATCGGTACGTTACTTGCCCGAGACTCGATCGTCGGTATCCCAATACCTTGTTCAGTCTCGTTACCGGCAAGTCACTTTACTCATACCGTAATGCATGATCCCGTGATCAACCACTTGATCACATTGAGCTCATTATTATGATGCATTACCGAGTGGGCCCAGAGATACCTCTCTGTCATACGGAGTGACAAATCCCAGTCTCGATTCGTGCCAACCCAACAGACACTTTCAGAGATACCTGTAGTGTACCTTTATAGTCACCCAGTTACGTTGTGATGTTTGGCACAAACACCAAGGCACTGTACGGTGTCCTGGGAGTTGCACAATCTCATGGTCTAAGGAAATGCTTGACATCAGAAAGCTACCAGCAAAACGAACTACAAGATCTTTGAGCTATGCTTAGGATTGGGTCTTGTCCATCCATCATTACTCCTAATGATGTGATCCCGTTGTCAATGACATCTAATGGTCCATAGTCAGGAAACAGACATGTTTTGATCAACGAGCTAGTCAACTAGAGGGCTCACTAGGGACGTGTTGTGGTCTATGTATTCACACATGTATTACGATTCGGATAACACAATTATATCATGAAACAATAGCAATTATCATGAACAAAGAAATATAATAATAATCCATTTTATTATTGCCTACTAAGGCAATATTTCCAACCAATAGTTTCCCACTTGCACTAGAGTCAATATTCTAGTTACATTGTGATGAATCGAACACCCATGCAGTTCTGGTGTTGATCATGTTTTGCTCTAGGGAGAGGTTTAGTCAACGGATCTGCCACATTCAGGTCCGTATGTACTTTACAAATCTCTATGTCTCCATTTTGAACACTTTCACGAATGGAGTTGAAGCGACGCTTGATTTGCCTGGTCTTCCTGTGAAACCTGGGCTCCTTGGCAAGGGCAATAGCTGCAGTGTTGTCACAGAAGAGAGTCATCGAGCCCGACGCATTTGGGTATGACTCCTAGGTCGGTAATGAACTCCTTCACCCAGACTGCTTCTTGTGCTGCCTCCGAGGCTGCCATGTACTCCGCTTCACATGTAGATCCCGCCACAACGCTCTGCTTGCAACTGCACCAGCTTACTGCCCCACCATTCAAAATATACACGTATCCGGTTTGTGACTTAGAGTCATCCAGATCTGTGTCGAAGCTAGCATCGACGTAACCCTTTACGACAAGCTCTTCGTCACCTCCATAAACGAGAAACATTTCCTTAGTCCTTTTTAGGTACTTCAGGATATTCTTGACCGCTGTCTAGTGTTCCATGCCGGGATTACTTTGGTACCTTCCTACCAAACTTACGGCAAGGTTTACATGAGGTCTGGTACACAGCATAGCATACATGATAGACCCTATGGCCGAGGCATAGGGGACGGCACTCATCTTTTCTCTATCTTCTGCCGTGGTCGGGCATTGAGCCGTGCTCAATCTCGTACCTTGCAATACAGGCAAGAACCCCTTCTTTGACTGATCCATTTTGAACTTCTTCAATATCTTGTCAAGGTACGTACTCTGCGAAAGACCAATGAGGCGTCTCGATCTATCTCTATAGATCTTGATGCCTAATATATAAGCAGCTTCTCCAAGGTCCTTCATTGAAAAACACTTGTTCAAGTAGGACTTTATGCTCTCCAAGAATACTATATCATTTCCCATCAACAGTATGTCATCCACATACAATATGAGAAATGCTACAGAGCTCCCACTCACTTTCTTGTAAATGCAGGCTTCTCCATAAGTCTGCATAAACCCAAACTCTTTGATCATCTCATCAAAATGAATGTTCCAACTCCGAGATGCTTGCACCAGCCCATAAATCGAGCGTTGGAGCTTCACACCTTGTCAGCATTCTTAGGATCGACAAAACCTTCCAGCTGCATCATATACAATTCTTCCTTAAGGAAACCATTAAGGAATGCCGTTTTGACGTCCATTTTCCATATCTCATAATCATAGAATGCGGCAATTGCTAACATGATTCGGACGGACTTCAGCTTCTTTACGGGTGAGAAAGTCTCATCGTAGTCAACCCCTTGAACTTGTCGATAACCCTTAGCGACAAGCCGAGCTTTATAGATGGTCACATTACCATCCGCGTCTGTCTTCTTCTTAAAGATCCATTTATTTTCTATGGCTCGCCGATCAACGGGCAAGTCAGTCAAAGTCCATACTTCGTTTTCATACATGGATCCTATCTCGGATTTCATGGCTTCCAGCCATTTGTCGGAATCCGGGCCCGCCATCGCTTCTTCATAGTTCGAAGGTTCACCGTTGTCTAACAACATGATTTCCAAGACAGGGTTGCCATACCACTCTGGTGCGGAACGTGTCCTTTGTGGACCTACGAAGTTCAGTAGCAACCTGATCTGAAGTTTCATGATGATCATCATCAACTTCCTCTCTAGTTGGTGCAGGCACCTCAGGAACATTTTCTTGAGCTGCGCCACTTACCGGTTCAAGAAACAATACTTCATCAAGTTCTACTTTCCTCCCACTTATTTCTTTCGAGAGACACTCTTTCTCTAGAAAGGACCCATTCTTGGCAACAAAGATCTTGCCTTCGGATCTGAGGTAGAAGGTATAGCCAACAGTTTCTTTAGGGTATCCTATGAAGACGCATTTTTCTGACTTGGGTTCGAGCTTTTCAGGTTGAAGTTTCTTGACATAAGCATCGTATCACCAAACTTTTAGAAACGACAGCTTAGGTTTCTTCCCAAACCATAATTCATACGGTGTCGTCTCAACAGATTTCGACGGAGCCCTATTTAAAGTGAATGCGGCAGTCTCTAAAGCATAGCCCCAAAATGACAGCGGTAAATCGGTAAGAGACATCATAGATTGCACCATATCTAATAGAGTGCGATTACGATGTTCGGACACACCATTACGCTGAGGTGTTCCAGGCGGCGTGAGTTGTGAAACTATTCCACATTTTCTTAAGTGTGTGCCAAATTCATGACTCAAGTATTCTCCCCCACGATCTGATCGCAAGAACTTGATTTTCCTGTCACGTTGATTCTCAACCTCACTCTGAAATTCCTTGAACTTTTCAAAGGTCTCAGACTTGTGTTTCATTAAGTAGACATACCCATATCTACTCAAGTCATCAGTGAGGGTGAGAACATAACGATAGCCACCGCGAGCCTCAACACTCATTGGACCGCACACATCAGTATGTATGATTTCCAATAAGTTGGTTGCTCGCTCCATTGTTCCTGAGAACGGAGTCTTGGTCATTTTACCCATGAGGCATGGTTCGCACGTGTCAAATGATTCGTAATCAAGAGACTCTAAAAGTCCATCTGCATGGAGCTTCTTCATGCGTTTGACACCTATGTGACCAAGGCGGCAGTGCCACAAGTATGTGGGACTATCATTATCAACTTTACATCTTTTGGTATTCACACTATGAATATGTGTAGCATTACGCTCGAGATTCATTAAGAATAAACCATTCACCATCGGAGCATGACCATAAAACATATCTCTCATATAAATAGAACAACCATTATTCTCGGATTTAAATGAGTAGCCATCTCGAATTAAACGAGATCCTGATACAATGTTCATGCTCAAAGATGGTACTAAATAACAATTATTGAGGTTTAAAACTAATCCCGTAGGTAAGTGTAGAGGTAGCGTGCCGACGGCGATCACATCGACCTTGGAACCATTCCCGACGCGCATCGTCACCTTGTCCTTCGCCAGTCTCCGCTTATTTCGCAGCTCCTGCTTTGAGTTACAAATGTGAGCAACCGCACCGGTATCAAATACCCAGGAGCTACTACGAGTACTGGTAAGGTACACATCAATTACATGTATATCACATATACCTTTCGTGTTGCCGGCCTTCTTGTCCGCTAAGTATTTGGGGCAGTTTCGCTTCCAGTGACCACTTCCCTTGCAATAAAAACACTCAGTCTCGGGCTTGGGTCCATTCTTTGGCTTCTTCCCGGCAGCTTGCTTACCGGGCGCGGCAACTCCCTTACCGTCCTTCTTAAAGTTCTTCTTACCCTTGCCTTTCTTGAACTTAGTGGTTTTATTCACCATCAACACTTGATGTTCCTTTTTGACTTCTACCTCTGCTGATTTCAGCATTGAATATACCTCAGGAATGGTCTTTTCCATCCCCTGCATATTGAAGTTCATCACAAAGCTCTTGTAGCTCGGTGGAAGCGACTGAAGGATTCTGTCAATGACCGTGTCATCCGGGAGATTAACTCCCAGCTGAGTCAAGCGGTTATGCAACCCAGAAATTTTGAGCATGTGCTCACTGACAGAACTATTTTCCTCCATCTTACAGCTGAAGAACTTGTCGGAGACTTCATATCTCTCGACCCGGGCACGAGCTTGAAAAACCATTTTCAGCTCTTCGAACATCTCATATGCTCTGTGTCTCTCAAAACGCTTTTGGAGCCCCGGTTCTAAGCTGTATAGCATGCCGCACTGAACGAGGGAGTAATCATCAGCACGTGACTACCAAGCGTTCATAACGTCTTGGTTCTGTGGGACGGGTGCGTCACCTTGCGGTGCTTCTAGGACATAATCTTTCTTGGCAGCTATGAGGATGATCCTCAGGTTCCGGACCCAGTCCGTATTTTTGCTACCATCGTCTTTCAGCTTGGTTTTCTCTAGGAATGCGTTGAAGTTGAGGACAACGTGGGCCATTTGATCTACAAGACATATTGTAAAGATTTTAGACTAAGTTCATGATAATTAAGTTCATCTAATCAAATTATTCAATGAACTCCCACTCAGATAGACATCCCTCCAGTCATCTAAGTATAACATGATCCGAGTTAACTAGGCCGTGTCTGATCATCACGTGAGACGGACTAGTCAACATCGGTGAACATCTTCATGTTGATCGTATCTTCTATACGACTCATGCTCGACCTTTCGGTCTTCTGTGTTCCAAGGCCATGTCTGTACATGCTAGGCTCGTCAAGTTAACCTAAGTGTATTGCGTGTGTAAATCTGGCTTACACCCGTTGTATTCGAACGTTAGAATCTATCACACCCGATCATCACGTGGTGCTTCGAAACAACGAACCTTCGCAACGGTGCACAGTTAGGGGGAACACTTTCTTGAAATTATTACGAGGGATCATCTTATTTAAGCTACCGTTGTTCTAAGCAAATAAGATGTAAAACATGATAAACATCACATGCAATCAAATAGTGACATGATATGGACAATATCATTTGCTCCTTTTGATCTCCATCTTCGGGGCTCCATGATCATCGTTGTCACCGGCATGACACCATGATCTCCATCATCGTGTCTTCTTGAAGTTGTCTCGTCATCTATTACTTCTACTACTATGGCTAACGCTTTAGCAATAAAGTAAAGTAATTACATGACGTTTATGTTGACACGCAGGTCATAAATAAATAAAGACAACTCCTATGGCTCCTGCCGATTGTCATACTCATCGACATGTAAGTCGTGATTCCTATTACAAGAACATGATCATCTCATACATCACATATATCATTCATCACATCCTCTGGCCATATCACATCACAAAACACTTGCTGCAAAAACAAGTTAGACGTCCTCTAATTGTTGTTGCAAGTTTTTACATGGCTGCTATAGGTTTCTAGCAAGAACATTTCTTAACTACGCCAAAACCACAACGTGAATTGCCAATTTCTATTTACCCTTCATAAGGACCCTGTTCATCAAGTCCGATCCGACTAAAGTGGGAGAGACAGACACCCGCCAGCCACCTTATGCAACTAGTGCATGTCAATCGGTGGAACCAGTCTCACGTAAGCGTACGTGTAAGGTCGGTCCGGGCCGCTTCATCCCACGATGCCGCCGAATCAAGACAAGACTAGTAACGGCAAGCAAATTGACAATTTCGACACCCACAACTGCTTTGTGTTCTACTCGTGCATAGTAACTACGCATAGACCTAGCTCATGATGCCACTGTTGGGGAACGTAGCAGAATTTTAAAATTTTCTACGCATCACCAAGATCAATCTATGGAGTCATCTAGCAACAAGGGAGAGAGGAGTGCATCTACATACCCTTGTAGATCACGAGCGGAAGCGTTCAAGAGAACGGGGTTGATGGAGTCGTACTCATCGTGATCCAAATCATCGAAGATCCTAGCGCCGAACGGACAGCACCTCCGCGTTCAACACACGTACGGTGCGAGGACGTCTCCCGCGCCTTGATCCAGCAAGGTGGAGGGAGAGGTTGAGGAAGAGGGCTATAACAGCAGCACGACGGCGTGGTGGTGGTGAAGCTGCAGTACTCCGGCAGGGCTTCGCCAAGCTCTTATGGAGGAGGAGAGGTGTTGGGGAGGGGAGGGGCTGCACCTTGGATGTTGTGTGCAGCCCTCCCCCTGCCCCTCTATTTATAGGGGAAGGAGGAAGGGGCCCGGCCCCCTCTAGATGAGATCTAGAGGGGGGGGTGGCCAAGGGGAGGGGGCTTGCCCCCCAAGCAAGGGGGGCGCCCCCTTTAGGGTTTCCCCCCAACCCTAGGCGCATGGGCCCAAGGGGGGGGGATGCGGCCAGCCCATGTAGGGCTGGTTCCCCTTTCCTCTACAACCCATTAGGCCCTCCGAGAGAGGTGGCCCCTCCCGGTGGACCCCCGGAACCCCTCCGGTGGCCCCGGTACAATACCGATATGCCCCCGAACCTTTCTGGTGACCGTATGACAACTTCCTACATATAAATCTTCACCTCCGGACCATTCCGGAACTCCTCGTGACGTCCGGGATCTCATCCGAGACTCTGAACAACATTCGGTAATCACATATAAGTCTTCCTAACAACCCTAGCGTCACCGAACCTTAAGTGTGTAGACCCTACGGGTTTGGGAGACATGTAGACATGACCGAGACGACTCTTCGGTCAATAACCAACAGCGGGATCTGGATACCCATGTTGGCTCCCACATGCTCCACGATGATCTCATCGGATGAACCACGATGTTGAGGATTCAATCAATCCGTATACAATTCCCTTTGTCAATCGGTACGTTACTTGCCCGAGACTCGATCGTCGGTATCCCAATACCTTGTTCAGTCTCGTTACCGGCAAGTCACTTTACTCGTACCATAATGCATGATCCCATGATCAACCACTTGATCACATTGAGCTCATTATGATGATGCATTATCGAGTGGGCCCAGAGATACCTCTCCGTCATACGGAGTGACAAATCCCAGTCTCAATTCGTGCCAACCCAACAGACACTTTCGGAGATACCTGTAGTGTACCTTTATAGTCACCCAGTTACGTTGTGACGTTTGGCACACCCAAGGCACTCCTACGGTGTCCGGGAGTTGCACAATCTCATGGTCTAAGGAAATGACAATTGACATTCAGAAAAGCTACAGCAAACGAACTACACGATCTTTGAGCTATGCTTAGGATTGGGTCTTGTCCATCACATCATTCTCCTAATGATGTGATCCCGTTGTCAATGACATCTAATGTCCATAGTCAGGAAACCATGACCATCTTTTGATCAACGAGCTAGTCAACTAGAGGCTCACTAGGGACGTGTTGTGGTCTATGTATTCACACATGTATTACGATTTCCGGATAACACAATTATAGCATGAACAATAGACAATTATCATGAACAAAGAAATATAATAATAACCATTTTATTATTGCCTCTAGGGCATATTTCCAACAACCTCGATGTCGTCCGTGGGCCGGGGGGAGGTGGCTGTCCGGAGTGAACCGCTGTTCATCGCTGGCTGGCCCAAAGACTCATCCGAAGAGGATACGTCGATGTGGGCTTTGGATGGAGTGCACGATCATGTTTGACATGATAAAAAGCAATAAAACAAAACATACCAGGACTATTATAGTATCTGGATACTTACAACTTCGCCAGGGGCTTGTCCCTCGGCAACCCTTCCTCGTCGCTGTAAGCGGCTGTTGTGGAGTGGTCCGGAAGGAGGGTCCTTCCCTTCTTGGACCCTTCGGCCTCCCCAGATAGGGCGGCCTTCCTTTTCTTATCCCCCCCGGTTGGGGGGAGAAATTTCCTCTTCCTCGTCTTCGTTTTCATGGGAGGAGGGCGCCTCGGTGTTTTCGGACGATGAGTCCGATACAACCTTGTGCTGGAGACCTTTCCTGGTCCCCGCGGCCTTCTTCTTGGCCTTCTTCTCTGGCGCCTCATAGGGCGTCGGAACCAGCATCTCCGTTAAGAGAGCCTTTGCTGGATCTTCGGGCAGTGGGGCCGAACAATCGATCCGCTCCGCTGTCGCTACCCAGTCCTGTTAAAATGGCATGGAGGCTCAGATCCCTCACATGATTATACTAGGGAAAGGAACATCGTATGAGATATGAAGAGCTTACCGAATTGGCAGGGCGCTTTGCGCTGAGTCCACGATCCTCGGGGGGAGGTTGTGGCACCCCGGCTCACAGCGACCGGTTTACCCTGCATTGCCAGCCCAGAGACCATGTCTTCTGGCAACACACAACATCTTGGTACAGAAAAACAACCGCTTTATTGATGCTAGCAGATCAAAGTTTATATTACAATAGATGTCGAGGCCAAGCAGCACGCACGGTGCGGCTGAACAATATGTACATTACTTAGTGAACATAAAGGGCGCCTCGATCATAACAACTACGCGGCAGCGGAACAGCGTCGTAGCGAGAACTCCATAGAACAGGGACACCGATGTGGATACGATCTAGACTCGAGCAGCGCTCCTTTCCAGCGTGACTTTCCTGAAATCTGGCATGACACGCCAGGTCAGTACATTGAATGTACTTGCAAGCTCACAATAGGCATAATCATAATGACAAACAGTATCACGATATTTAACCAATTAATAATGCAATAATGTTCCAACATGCTGTGCTCATGCTCTTGGGATAAACGTCCCTCAGGACCGACTTACCAACCGTGATCGTTCTTGTATCACAAACAAGCCACCATCATGGTCTTGAACAGAGTAACTCGTGATCCTTACGACGATCACCACTAAACCACCATTGTGGTCTTGTCCAGAGTAACTCGTGATCGTTACGACGATCACAACCACGACCCATATTGGGCCTTGAACATCTCGATGGCCTTTCCGCCATCATCATCAGTGCAAAGTTCATAACTTAGTGTGAAAGTTTATTAAACGTTGACTCATGGTGGGACCTACTATGAGGCGTTCGTAACTGTGGACTCGGCTATCGATAGATTATACACTCTGCAGAGGTAGCACACTGTACCCACACCACGGAACCCATGGCCTCGCACTCCCATTCGGGTGGACCAACGACATTCCGACAAAAACCTTCCATTGGCATGACACTCTCCCGGCCACTCCGACCCAATCCCCAACGGGGTAGTCCTGGTTGGCCCCGTGTCTACCAAAGACACACCGACCACCGTCGTGGCCAAAACAATCCCACTCGGGGACTCGGTACCATAATCTCAACAACGGGCACACAAGGTTATGCCTGCTTACCGGGCCAGGGTAAGCATGCCCATAACCTTCCCTAGTTGGAGGCACCGACCAGAGGCATGTCAATGGACCGAATCAAGGCCTCCCCACAAGGCAAATGTGGTTGCACTAGGAAAATCTCGATTTAGCGGCACCATGACCCAGTCAACGATATATTCAAGTTGAGTTATACTCAGGTTCAACTTCAAATGAAAATGACCTGTGTCATAGCATGCCATGAAATGCAATACTACACATGCATCACATATTAACGAAAATGACTGATCTCAACCATATTCACACTAAGCATAAGCATCAACAACTTATATTACTTTCCTGGTCAGGGTAACTCTCATTTTAACAATATATTTTGCAGCCAGAATTATCATATTCTCATGCAAGAAAACAACTTCGATTAATTTCTCATATGCATAGCAAAGATTTTACTATCACCATAAGCAAATCCTATTCTCCTTGCCAACCAAGTTAGGTTCAAACATTCCGTAAATTAAGCAAAATGGCTGAACAAGCACTTAACAAGATATTTTCTAGCAAATTTAACTATTTTATTTATGCAAGAAAATAACTTTAAGCAATTATTCATATGCATAACAAATCATTTTATCATGACCACAATTAGATCTTAGCTACTTTGCCAACTAAGCTAGTTTCAAGGTTCTGTAAATCAAGCATAATACCAACACACACTTAACAGAATATAAATAACATAAAAGTTATTTAAATGCATGGATTAATCATTTCATTCAAGTAAGAAAATCATCAATATTGAAATGGCACCATGAAAATGTTGCCGTGGCTTGCCTTAGTGCAGATGAGGTTCACAAGCCTTCTGGTGATCCTCAAGACAAGCCTCACCCTCTGAAAATAATTTTAAACACAAGAAGAAAATATCAAGAACTCTTCTGAAAATCACCATAAATTCTAGACAGCTTAGAAAAATCTCATTTTTGGTGAGCTGCTAGATTTCTTTGCAAAGAACATAATGCAAAAAGAATCAATTAATTTGGACTTATGGTTGAAAAGTTATAGATGTTTGAAGCTCTCTGGAATTGGATTGAATTTGAATTTAAATAAACAGACTAGGGGGGGGGTGACGTTGAAGGCATAAAGCCTCAGGGCGCCACCACTCGTACCGCTTCGTGCGCGTACAGAGTGGCTGACTAGCGGGCCCGCTACTCAGGTGAGAAAGAGGGGAGAAGGAAACAGAGGAGGGTCGCGGCTTCGCTAGAGCTCTCGCCAGCGACGAGGGCTCCTTGGCCAAAACCAGAGGGAGGGATCGAGAGAGGGGGTTGAGGCGCACCTGCCCGTACCCGTAGCGTAGCTAGGGGTGGTCGGAAGGCATTGAAATCGACCTCGCAAGCGGAGGCAGAGGGCGGTGGTCACTGGAGATGAGGAAGACGACGACCAGAGGCAACTTCAGGGGCTCCAGAGGGACGGAATGGCTTTATCAGAGAGAGGTGGAGGCCCTGGAAGGATCGCCCTGGACCGGGAGGGGCTGGAGCTACTGCGGCGACCAAAGGGGATCGCTGGCGAGCTCGAGCTCGAGGGCGGCGGCCCACGGCCTGCCCGGCCGGGCTACAGTTTCCTACACGCTTGTGGGGTGTATGGGAGTGGTGGATGGTGCTCGAGGAGGCTGGGGGCGGCTCCATTTATAGGCGAGCGGAGAGGGGGTGTTCAGGCTCCGCCGATGGACACCTGTCCATGGCGCCCAGCGACGAGCGGCGTCAGTGAGAGGGGGAGAAGGAGACGCAGCTCACACGGCAACTGTGTGCGAGCATGGACGAGCACAGGAATGAGGAGAAGGCGACGAGCACAGTGCGCACCGCACTGTTGGGTTGGCCGGACCATGCCCGTGCTCGCTGTGGCGAGCTCCGACATCGGCGAGCGCCAGGGGGGAGTTAATGGCGTTGAGACGATGATGGTGGCGAGGTTTTGCATGCTTAGGCAGGCGGGGAAGCGAGCACGCGATCAACAGTGGCTCGGGCGCGTCATAGAGCGCGTCGGCTGCATGCCAGCACGCCTGGACAAACGCGGTCACCGCATGAACTCTGACCTCATGCCGACCTAAGCCCAAACTCCATGTCTGGCACGTTGTTCGTGGTAGTTTTGAATGTTACCACGCTTTGGTTTGGCTCCAGATGCAGTAGAGAAAATTTTACACGCCAGGTAAGTTTCTGGTCAGTAACTTTGAGGTGTTACTAATGTCAAATGGCTGGGATTTGGGGGCTATGCTTTGGAGGCTAGCCATCATCTACTAAGGTGATAACGCACAAGAAAATTTAGGCACAGGGGAGCAAGTAAAATGGTAGTTGCTGTAGAAAGCACCATTTCTGTCCAGAACAGAAAATATTTTCTGTAGCAAAAATATTCCAAAAAGTGATGAAATATTTTTGCTCAGGAAGGTGCCCTAGGGTTCAAAGAATATTTGGGAATTTTCTCAGATTTTTGTGGACAAGAAAAATGAGGTTTGCTTTGGAACTCATTGAGCTAGCTAGGGTTTTAGAGAAGAAAAATGAATATTTTTCATTTAAGAAAAATATTCCCAAGATTATTTTGAGATGGGTCAGAAGGGGAATGATGATTAGGGAGGGGAATGATGATTAGGGAGGGGAATGATGCACTTGGGTGAAAGCCAAGGGTACCCAAGTGTTTAAGCCCATATGAAAAGATTCAGAAACCCCAACTTTCAAAATAAATCCAAATGAAAATTAGGCAAATAAGAGAGGGCAAAAATCAGGCTGTCACAAACCTCCCCCACTTAGAATGAATCTCGTCCTCGAGATTCGGTTGCTTGGGAAAACCTCTCTAGATAATGAGCCCTTAGGAATTCTTCCCGCTCCCAAGTTGATTCTGACTTTGTGTGATGCTCCCACTGAACTTTGTAAAATTTTCTTACTTTACTGCAAGTGACCCTTTCCACCTGATCCAAAATTCTAAATGGTCTCTCTTCATAGGTTAAATCATTTTCCAATTCTACCTCATCCATAGCAGTCCTTTTCTCAGGTGGGGATATGCAGTGTCTTAATTGTGAAACATGAAACACGTTATGCACGTCTGCCAATTCATTGGGTAGCTCCAACTAATAGGCAATAGTACCCACTCAGGACATAACCGTGAATGGACCAATAAACCTGGGTGCCAACTTTCCACGGGTCTGAAATCTCTTGACTCCTTTCATAGGAGTGACTCGGAGGTATACTTGTTCTCCGGGTTCAAAATTGATCTGTCGGTGCTTTGCATCATAATAAATTTTCTGTCGAGATTTGGCCAATTGCAATCTGTCTCTGATTTCCTTAACTTGTTTCTCAACTTCCATCATGAAATATGTTCCGAAGATACGGCTATCTCCAGTTTGAGACCAATTTAAAGGAGTGCGACACTTACAGCCATACAGAGCTTCATATGGTGACATCTTTAGACTGGTCTGGAAGCTGTTGTTGTAAGAAAACTCGGCATATGGCAAGCAATCTTCCCATTTAGGTCCTTGGGCTAAAGCACATGCTCGCAACATATCTTCGAGTATTTGATTTACCCGCTCTGTCTGTCCATCGTCTGAGGATGATAAGCAGTACTATATTTCAGTGCTGTCCCCAAGGCTTGATGGAGACGGGACCAAAAAGCGGAGGTAAACAGGGAACCTCGGTCGGAAGTGATGGTTTGGGGTACTCCATGCAGACTGATGATTCTGGATACATATAGCTGTGCATGTTGATCCACTCTGTATCTGGTGCTGATTGGAATGAAGTGAGCAACCTTGGTTAAGGTGTCCACTATGACCCAGATTGCATCCTTGCCTCGCTGGGTCTTAGGCAGTCCTAATAAAATCCATACAAACGTCATCCCATTTCCATTGTGAAACCGACAGTGGTTGGAGGAGTCCGGCTAGCTTCTGATGCTCTACCTTCACCTTGTTGCATATATCGCAACAAGCCACAAAGTAGGCAATGTCTTTCTTCATTCCATCCCACCAGAATATTCGTCTAAGGTCCTCATACATTTTCGTACCTCCCGGGTGAATGGAATATGAGGATTCATGTGCTTCTGACATGTTTTTCTTCTTTAAGTCCGGCTGATTGGGTACACAAATTCGTCCACGGAATCGGAGGGTACCGAATTTGTCCTTGGAGAAATCTGGGGTCTGCCCTGCTGTCGGATGTGGGGTTCCGGCAAACCCTTAAGGTTCGAACACTGGGGTGCGCGCGAAGTCTTTCCTTCCTATCGATCTACGCCCTTGCTCGCTAAGATCTCACGGACTAACTCAACGAACTCGCAATACAAAAAGACACGAGGTTTATACTGGTTCGGGCCACCGTTGTGGTGTAATACCCTACTCCAGTGTGGTGGTGCTGGATTGCCTCCAGGGCAGATGATCAATAGTACAAGGGAAGAACAGCCTCCTGAGGTTGAGGTGTTCTTGTGAGCAGGCTCTCGTCCGGGTTGGATCAAGCTAACCTGAGATGAGATGATCTCTCCTCCGCTTTGCTTCGGCTCGCCCTACTATGGTGGCTAGCTCTACTTATATAGGCCCTGGTCCTCTTCCCAAATATCGAGCGGGAAGGGATCCAACAACGGCGGGCAAATTTGAAGGGGGACAACTAGTACAAGCTATCCTGACAAAAGTGATCTACGCCTGCGAAAGGCTCTAGTGGTGACGCCGTCTTGGGCTCCACGACGACCTCCGTCTTGCCGTCCTCCTGGTCTTGGTCTTGTTGCACCAATATAGCAACCTTTGCCTGATGCCTCGGTACTCTTCGCCTGCGCTGGCCTCCTTAGCACCAAAGAGGAAACAAGGACGCTGCGCGCGCTGGCGCCCGCCTGGTGTTGTGCGTCATGGCTCACGTCACGAGGGCCTCGTGAGGTTTGCCCCGCCTTGATCTCCGCTCCTCTTGAGCCTGCCTGGCCACGCTACTCCAGAGGAGGTCTTGCGTCGTCCACCTCGCGAGGCTTGGACCCTCGCGAAGGTCTTGGGTGCCTTGTTGATGAAGATGGGCCATACGGCCTGATGGCTTAGCCACGCTGTGGGCCGCAGGCAGGCAAGTCTGGGGATCCCCATTCCTAGAACACCGACAGTAGCCCCTGGGCCCAAGGTGCACTCGGGCTTGGCTTCGCGGTGAAGCCAAGGGCCAAGTTCGGAGCACCGCGGGCCCCAAAAGCCTGCAGCCTCGGTCTCCACGTGGCGGTTGATTGGACGTGGGCGTCTCCGCTTCCCCATGCTGCCTCGGCAACTGCACGAGTTGACAAGTCCCTACGACATGCAAGGAAAACCATCATTACCTGCGGTCGTGGGAGATGCCGGTTAGCCTTCTCTTGTTATAAATGGGGAGGGGGGCGGAGCCCCCGTCACCCATCTCTTCCTTCCTTGCTTGCTTGCTTCTCCCTCCTTGCTCCACTGCTGACAACAATGGTGCCCATCAGAAAGTTTTCTACTGAAGAGAAAGGAAAGGCTCCCCGTGATAATCCAGGCCCTCTTTCGCCGAAGAAAAGGTCGATCTATCGCCGTGATGAAGCGGTGATGCAGGTGGTGTTAAGGCCTTGGTGCGGGCGGCCTCCTCTGGGGTACCCGCTGCCCTTGTACGCCCAAGCCGAGGGCTCGGAAGGACGAAGTGACAAGCAGCGCTGCCCACACCGCGTCCGAGGTCGCCGTGCCACGGCGATGCGCGCCGTCGCCCTGGGGTTCACGCCGCGGACTCCTCGCGCGAGTTGGTGCTGTGGGCGCCGATGCCTCCAAGCTCCTGGATCCGCTTCCTGTGGTTCTTCTCCGACGTGATGCCGCTGAGGGGGCCTCTCGAGCTCTGGCTGCAGCACGCCGACTGCAGTGCTCCAGCGACCGGAGCGGAGATCGAGGCGGCCCGCATCGGCAAGATCTTCATGACTCGCAGCTGGGGCGAGATCGCGTGGGTCTGCCGTGCGAGGGGCGCCCTTGCGATCCACTTCGAGTACGACGGCGTCTCCATGCTCTTCTTCAAGGTCTTCGATGCCGAGGGCCGCCGCCTGGAGTGCTGCTCCGGAGAGGAGCGTGAGGCTGATGCGCGCTCCACTCGCGACCACTCCAGCAGTAGCAGCCCTTGGGAGTCTAGCAACTCTCCTGGGCTCTATGAGACTCCGGAGATGAGCGATGATAGCTACGTGCCCTCGAGCTCTCGTCGCACTCGGAGCAGAGTTGCGGTGTCCGGCCGTCGCCGCCGCTGATCTGGATGGGGTTGGCACCGGCCTCTCGTGGCCCACTATTGACGATGGTGTCCACCACGGAAGGATGTAGATAGGATTCCCCTTAGTATCATCTTTTGTTTCCTGCGAAGAATCATGAATTACCCCATGGGGGAATGTAAGGGTCCGTAATGTCTTTTGTGCTTATCTTCCCTGTTATGAGAATTTGGTGAACGCATGTCCCGTTAAGGCTCGGTCCCCCTTTCTTTCCTCGCGATAGCTTGTTGCTCTATGCTGACAGGTCTCGGTCCCCAGGCAAGCTACAGCCGTCGCAGGTATGCTAGGTGGCGTGCCGTGGTCAAGGCCAGGAGGTGTGTGGCCCGAGGTCCAGTAAGAGCCCCTGAGGCGCGATGCTCAGGAGGCCCCCTTAGCGCTCAAGCAGCCATGGTAAGGCGAGAATGGGAGTTGACGTGGCCGCAACGGGGTTGCGGCAAGGCGTGAGTGACCATTAGGCCCAAACATTTAGCCGATCCGAGTGCGGGACTTATCTTGTTGATCTCGTGGCGACTCCTGACGCTGCGCTAGGGCTGCGCGCCTATTCGTGCGGCATAGCTAGGCCGGCCCATACGAGTTTCTCTCCCCTCATGTTCTCCTTAGTGCTCTATGTCCTCAGGTCCCGTCCCTCGAGCGAGCTTAGCCGCCGCTGGTATGCCAGGTCGCGATGCCGTGGTCAAGGCCAGGGGGTGAGGGCTGGAGAGCCAGTAAGAGCTCCTGAGTCGGGATGCTCAGGAGCCCCCCTTTTAATGCGCAAGCGAATTACATGAGAGAAAAGGAGACTCGCGGTGCCGCCTGCCATCCTCCCCTCGGGGTCCCTGTGAACAAGCACAAGAAGAACATGGTTTGCCATTACAGCCGTCAGCCTGCCGCTGGTTGGTCTGAATGAAGTGAAGGCACTGAGGGCCTAGTGAGGTGACGTGCACGGGGCGTGCCACGAGCCAGAGCTCGACCGCTCAGATTTGTCGGTGTGGCAGGGACGGACCCATGCACCAGCGCCGTGCCTGTGAGGAGGCCCCATGGGAGGTGATGATCGAGCAGGTGATAACCGTAGGCAGGTTAAGTAGGGAAGGCAAATCATCTTGGGTAAATGCAGGAAGATACATGCCACTGGGTCCAGCCCGAGCGGCTTGGGGATGATGCAGCCCGAGGGGTGCCCCCAACAAGGTAAGCTAAAGACATAGGCAAAAGGGATACATGCCGCAGGGACGGACCCACGCGGCCTGGGAATAATGCAGCCCGAGGGGCGCTCCCAGCTAAACGAGCTTGGAAGATGTCACCTGGTTCTGTAGACGACGTAGAGTTGGTGCAGCTGAAGGCGTGCGTTGAAGAAATGACTCCTCATGAGCCGCCAGAACCCTGAGCCTCGGGAGGCTCTGGGGGTTCGGGAGGTTCCCTGAAGACTGTCTCCATCTCCTCTA
The DNA here is from genome assembly GCF_003073215.2 of Triticum urartu. Classification (NCBI taxonomy): domain Eukaryota; kingdom Viridiplantae; phylum Streptophyta; class Magnoliopsida; order Poales; family Poaceae; genus Triticum; species Triticum urartu. The sequence goes on along the minus strand of NC_053023.1, from coordinate 125,791,139 downwards.
GAACGGCGTAGTACCTGGCTTCCTGAGCCGCCAGGACACGTCGCATGTTGCGCTGATAGGCCGACGCCACGCTCGGCAAGCCGAATGGCATACAGACGTAGCTGTGCGGCGGGCCCTCGCAGCGGCCCACACGCGAAGGCCAGAAACGCTCCTGAGATGCGGCCCTGTTGAGCCCTGGGACGTCGATGCAGACACGCAGCCCAGCATCCTCGCCAGGATGCGGAGCTGTGCCTCGTGGGCGGCTGTCGCCATGCATGGCTCTTGCTTCTTGCAGTTCCTGGGTGGTCCTGGTGATGAACTCCTGAGTGGTGGGCACTCCTTGCCCTGTGCTCTCTTGAGGGTCATGTGCTGCGAAGCACGCCTCCAAGTGGTGCCCAAGCGCCTCCCTCGTGAGGTTGGCAAGGCCTGAGGCCCTCAAGAAGAGAGTCCCCGAGCCCTGCTTGAGGAGGGCGCCGGGCGTGATACGTCTCCAACGTATCTATAATTTTTGATTGCTCCATGCTATATTATCTACTGTTTTGGACATTATTGGGCTTTATTATCCACTTTTATATTATTTTTGGGACTAACCTATTAACCAGAGGCCCAGCCCAGAATTGCTGTTTTTTGCCTGTTTTAGGGTTTCGAAGAAAAGGAATATCAAATGGAGTCCAAACGGAATGAAACCTTTGGGAACGTGATTTTCTCAACGAACAAGACCCAGGAGACTTGGACCCTATGTCAAGAAAGGAAACTGGAGGCCACAAGGTAGGGGGGCGCGCCTACCCCCCCGCGCGCGCCCTCCACCCTCGTGGGCCCCTGTTGCTCCACCGACGTACTCCTTCCTCCTATATATACCTACGTACCCCCAAACAATCAGATACGGGGCCAAAACCCTAATTCCACTGCCATAACTTTCTGTATCCACGAGATCCCATCTTGGGGCCTATTCCGGAGCTCCGCCGGAGGGGGCATCGATCACGGAGGGCTTCTACATCAACACCATAGCCTCTCCGATGAAGTGTGAGTAGTTTACCTCAGACCTACGAGTCCATAGTTAGTAGCTAGATGGCTTCTTCTTTCTTTTTGGATCTCAATACAATGTTCTCCCCCTCTCTTGTGGAGATCTATTCGATGTAATCTTCTTTTTGCGATGTGTTTGTTGAGATCGATGAATTGTGGGTTTATGATCAAGTCTATCTATGAACAATATTTGAATCTTCTCTGAGTTCTTTTTTGTATGATTGGTTATCTTTGCAAGTCTCTTCGAATTATCAGTTTGGTTTGGCCTACTAGATTGATATTTCTTGCAATGGGAGAAGTGCTTAGCTTTGGGTTCAATCTTGCGGTGTCCTTTCCTAGTGACAGTAGGGGCAGCAAGGCACGTATTGTATTGTTGCCATCGAGGATAACAAGATGGGGTTTTCTTGATATTGCATGAGTCTATCCCTCTACATCATGTCATCTTGCTTAAGGCGTTACTCTATTTTTAACTTAATACTCTAGATGCATGCTGGATAGCGGTCGATGAGTGGAGTATTAGTAGTAGATGCAGGCAGGAGTCGGTCTACTTGTCTCGGACGTGATGCTTATATATATGATCATACCTAGATATTCTCATAACTATGCTCAATTCTGTCAATTGCTCAACAGTAATTTGTTCACCCACCATAGAATACTTATGCTCTCGAGAGAAGCCACTAGTGAAACCTATGGCCCCCGGGTCTATCTTTATCATATTAATCTCCTACTACTTAGTTATTTCCTTTGCTATTTACTTTGCCTTTATTTTACTTTGCATCTTTATCATAAAAATACCAAAAATATTATCTTATCATATCTATCAGATCTCACTCTCGTAAGTGGCCTTATAGGGATTGACAACCCCTATTTGCGTTGGTTGCGAGGATTATTTGTTTTGTGTAGGTATGAGGGACTCGCGCGTAGCCTCCTACTGGATTGATAGCTTGGTTCTAACAAACTGAGGGAAATACTTACGCTACTTTGCTGCATCATCCCTTCCTCTTCGGGGAAAACCAACGCAGTGCTCAAGACATAGCAAGAAGGATTTCTGGCGCCGTTGCCGGGGAGGTCTACGCAAAAGTCAACATACCAAGTACCCATCACATACCCTTATCTCTACCATTACATTATTTGCCATTTGCCTCTCGTTTTCCTCTCCCCCCACTTCACCCTTGCCGTTTTATTCGCCCTCTCTCTCTATCCTCCCTCTCTTTCTCTATTTGCCTCTTTTTTCCCGTTTCTTGTTTGCTTGTATGGTTGGAATAGTTGTTTATTTATTACTAAACAGAGAACCTAAGATCTATGGATCCTCAACCACTTGCTAATCTTTTTAAGAGATCCAATTATGATGAACCAATTGCTAGTGAATTTTGTGCACTAGAGGTTTTGCTTGAAATTCGTGAATCTGAAAAGTGCGATGAATTACTTTATGAAGCGATTCATGATAGATCTTTGAATAAAAAGCATGATTGCAATGATTTTACTATAAACTCTCTTGATGCCAATTGCGCTAATAATATGCAAAACCCTAAGCTTGGGGATGCTAGTTTTGCTATGTCCTCTACTTGTTGCAATGACCATGATTGGGGTGATTCTTCTTTTGATCTTGAAAATTTATTTAAGCCCCATGATGAATATGATATTGATAATAGTGTTTTCAATATTGATAAAAGTGGGTTTGGAGAAGTCATGCCTTTAGTTAATGATAATCCCACTATTTTGGAAGAGTGTCAACTTTGCATGCATGTGGATCGTGTTGAAAATATTTTATGTGATAGATATTTTGTTGAATTTGCTTATGATCCTACATGTAATTATTATGGGAGATGGAAATATAGTGGTAGAAATTTCCATGTTACTAAATTACCTCTCGTTATGTTGAGATTGCTATTGTTTCATTCCACTTCCTTGCATATGCTAGTTTTTGTTTGCCTAGATAATTTGTTTGCCTATAAGATGCCTATTCATAGGAAGTATGTTAGACTTAGATGTGTTTGTCACATGTTTTATGATGCTCTCTTTGTGCCTCAATTCTTCTCTTTCATGTGAGCATCATTAAAATTATCAATGCCTAGCTAAAAAGGCTTTAAAGAAAAGCGCTTATTGGGAGACAACCCAATATTTTTACTTGCTGTTATTTAATAAATAATTTATCTAGCCTCTGTTTTGGTTGTGTTTTTTGTGTTTAATTAGTGTTTGTGCCAAGTAGAACCATTGGGAAGACTTGGGGAAAGTCTTGTTGAACTTGCTGTAAAAAAACAGAAACTTTAGTGCTCACGAGAACTGCTGTAATTTTTATTTGGAAAGGGATATTTAGTTAATTCTTTTTTCAGATGATTAATATATAAATTCCTCACGTCCAGCAATTTATTTTAGAATTTTTGGGGTTCCATATCTTGCGCTAGATACAGATTACTACAGACTGTTCTGTTTCTAACAGATTCTGTTTTTCATGTGTTGTTTGCTTATTTTGAAGAATCTATGGCTAGTAAAATAGTTTATAAACCATAGAGAAGTTGGAATACAGTATGTATAACACCAATATAAATAAAGAATGAGTTCATTACAGTACCTTGAAGTGGTCTTTTATTTTCTTTCGCTAACGGAGCTCATGAGATTTTCTACTTTAAGTTTTGTGTTGTGAAGTTTTCAAGTTTTGGGTAAAGATTTGATGGATTATGGAACAAGGAGTGGCAAGTTCCTAAGCTTGGGGATTCCCATGGAACCCCCAAGATAATCTAAGTTCACCTAAAAGCCAAACTTGGGGATGCCCCGGAAGGCATCCCCTCTTTCGTCTACTTCTATTGGTAACTTTACTTGGAGCTATATTTTTATTCGCCACATGATATGTGTTTTGCTTGGAGCGTCTTGTATTATTCGAGTATTTGCTTTTTAGTTTACCACAATCATCCTTGATGTACACACCTTTTGAGACAGCCATACATGATTTGGAATTTGTTAGAATACTCTATGTGCTTGGCTTATATCTTTTGAGTTATATAGTTTTGCTCTAGTACTTCACTTATATCTTTTAGAGCACGATGGTGGATTTGTTTTATAGAAACTATTGATCTCTCATGCTTCACTTAGATTATTTTTAGAGTCTTAATAGCATGGTAATTTGCTTAAAATCCTAATATGCTAGGTGTTCAAGATTAGTAAATTTTTCTTAAGAGTGTTTTGAATACTAAGAGAAGTTTGATGCTTGATGATTGTTTTGAGATACAGAGGTAATAATATCAAAGTCATGCTAGTTGAGTAGTTGTGAAATTGAGAAATGCTTGTGTTGAAGTTTGCAAGTCCCGTAGCATGCACGTATGGTAAACGTTATGCAACAAATTTGAAACGTGAGGTGTTATTTGATTTTCTTCCTTATGAGTGGCGGTCAGGGACGAGCGATGGTCTTTTCCTACCAATCTATCCCCTAGGAGCGTGCGTGTAGTACCGAGGTTTTTGATGACTTGTAGATTTTTGCAATAAGTATGTGAGTTCTTTATGACTAATTTTGAGTCCATGGATTATACGCACTCTCACCCTTCCATCCTTGCTAGCCTCTTCGGTACCGTGCATTGCCCTTTCTCACATTGAGAGTTGGCGCAAGCTTCGCCGGTGCATCCAAACCCCGTGATATGATACGCTCTTTCACACATAAACCTCCTTATATCTTCCTCAAAACAGCCACCATACCTACCTATTATGGCATTTCCATAGCCATTTCGAGATATATTGCCATGCAACTTTCCATCATTCCGTTCATCATGACACATTCATTATTGTCATATTGCTTAGCATGATCATGTAGTTGACATAGTATTTGTGGCAAAGCCACCGTTCATAATTCTTTCATACATGTCACTTTTGGTCCATTGCATATCCCGGTACACCGCCAGAGGTATTCATATAGAGTCATCTTTTGTTCTAATATTGAGTCGTAATCATTGAGTTGTAAATAAATAGAAGTGTGATGATCATCATTTTCTAGAGCATTGTCCCAAGTGAGGAATAAATTAAAAAAAGAGAAAGTCCATAAAAAAAGAGAGAAGGCCCAAAAAAATGAGAGAAAAAGAGAGAAGGGACAATGTTACTATCCTTTGCCACACTTGTGCTTCAAAGTAGCACCGTAATCTTCATGTTAGAGAGTCTCTTGTTTTGTCACTTTCATATACTAGTGGGAAATTCTCATTATAGAACTTGGCTTGTATATTCCAACAATGGGCCTCCTCAAGTGCCCTAGGTCTTCATGAGCAAGCAAGTTGGATGCACACCCACTAGTTTCTTTTGTTGAGCTTTCATACATTTATAGCTCTAGTGCATCCGTTGCATGGCAATCCCTACTCCTTGCATTAACATCAATCGGTGGGCATCTCCATAGCCCATTGATTAGCCTCGTTGATGTGAGACTTTCTCCCTTTTTGTCTTCTCCACATAAACCGCCTCATTATATTCTATTCCACCCATAGTGCTATGTCCATGGCTCGCGCTCGTATATTGCGTGAAAGTTTATAGGTTTGAGGGTACTAAAGTATGAAACAATTGCTTGGCTTGTCATCAGGGTTGTGCATGATGAGAGCATTCTTGTGTGATGAAAATGAAACATGACTAAACTATATCATTTTGTAGGGATGAACTTTCTTTGGCCATGTTATTTTGAGAAGACATAATTGCTTAGTTAGTATGCTTGAAGTATTATTATTTTTATGTCAATATGAACTTTTGTCTTGAAACTTTCGGATCTGAATATTCATACCACAATTGAGAAGAATTACATTAAAATTATGCCAAGTAGCACTCCGCATCAAAAATTCTGTTTTTATCATTTACCTACTCGAGGATGAGCAGGAATTAAGCTTGGGGATGCTTGATACGTCTCCAACGTATCTATAATTTTTGATTGCTCCATGCTATATTATCTACTGTTTTGGACATTATTGGGCTTTATTATCCACTTTTATATTATTTTTGGGACTAAACTATTAACCGGAGGCCCAGCCCAGAATTGTTGTTTTTTTCCTGTTTTAGGGTTTCGAAGAAAAGGAATATCAAACGGAGTCCAAATGGAATGAAACCTTTGGGGACGTGATTTTCTCAACGAACAAGACCCGGGAGACTTGGACCCTACGTCAAGAAAGGAAACAGGAGGCCACGAGGTAGGGGGGCGCGCCTACCCCCCCAGGCGCGCCCTCCACCCTCGTGGGCCCCTTGTTGCTCCACCGACGTACTCCTTCCTCCTATATATACCTACGTACCCCAAACGATCAGATACGGAGCCAAAACCCTAATTCCAATGCCGTAACTTTCTGTATCCACGAGATCCCATCTTGGGGCCTGTTCCGGAGCTTCACCGGAGGGGGCATCAATCACGGAGGGCTTCTACATCAACACCATAGCCTCTCCGATGAAGTGTGAGTAGTTTACCTCAGACCTACGGGTCCATAGTTAGTAGCTAGATGGCTTCTTCTCTCTTTTTGGATCTCAATACAATGTTCTCCCGCTCTCTTGTGGAGATCTATTCGATGTAATCTTCTTTTTGTGGTGTGTTTGTTGAGACCGATGAATTGTGGGTTTATGATCAAGTCTATCTATGAACAATATTTGAATCTTTTCTGAATTCTTTTATGTATGATTGGTTATCTTTGCAAGTCTCTTTGAATTATCAGTTTGGTTTGGCCTACTAGATTGATCTTTCTTGCAATGGGAGAAGTGCTTAGCTTTGGGTTCAATCTTGCGGTGTCCTTTCCCGGTGACAGTAGGGGCAGCAAGGCACATATTGTATTGTTGCCATCGAGGATCATAAGACGGGGATTTCTTCATATTGCATGAGTCTATCCCTCTACATCATGTCATCTTGCTTAAGGCGTTACTCTGTTTTTAACTTAATACTCTAGATGCATGCTGGATAGCGGTCGATGAGTGGAGTATTAGTAGTAGATGCAGGCAGGAGTCGGTCTACTTGTCTCGGATGTGATGCCTATATACATGATCATACCTAGATATTCTCATAACTATGCTCAATTCTGTTAATTGCTCGACAGTAATTTGTTCACCCACCGTAGAATACTTATGCTCTCGAGAGAAGCCACTAGTGAAACCTATGGCCCCCGGGTCTATCTTTATCATATTAATCTCCTACTACTTAGTTATTCCCTTTGCTATTTACTTTGCCTTTATTTTACTTTGCATCTTTATCATAAAAATACCAAAAAATATTATCTTATCATATCTATCAGATCTCACTCTCGTAAGTGGCCTTATAGGGATTGACAACCCCTATTTGCGTTGGTTGCAAGGATATATTTGTTTTGTGCAGGTACAAGGGACTCGCGCGTAGCCTCCTACTGGATTGATACCTTGGTTCTCAAAAACTGAGGGAAATACTTACGCTACTTTGCTGCATCATCCCTTCCTCTTCGGGGAAAACCAACGCAGTGCACAAGAGGTAGCAGGGCACGCCTTCCTATGCGATGGAGGGAGGCGCCCCTGGAGCGGGCGCTGTTCCTAACGAGGCTCCTACCGCGACGCCATCCTCCTAAGGTCCTGCACGGCGTGGCTTCTTCTTCTTGGGGATGGCCTCTAGAGGGCCTTCATTTCTGCTGTCGGGGTCATCGATTGCTGTGGCTTGAAAGGCGCGCTCGAGGGAGCACACTGCATCCCTCTCTTCACATGGGACCGTGATGATTCCTCCGCTTGCTGGCATCTTGAGAACATTGTAGTCGTGATGAGTGACTGCCATGAACTTGGCCAGGGCCGGATACCCGAGGATGGCATTGTACGACAGGCGGATGTGCGCGACGTCGAAGTCAATGAGGTCGGTACGGTAGTTCTTGCGCTCCCCGAAGGTGACGGGCAGGCGGACCCGCCCTATCGGTTTGGTGGAGCCGTCGGTCACTCCTGAGAAAGGCTTGGTGGGCTGGAGCTGTTCATAAGGCACTTGGAGGTTGTCGAACGTGTCGACGGACAGGACGTTGAGCCCTGCACCGCCGTCGATGAGGGTCTTGGTGACCTGCACATTGCTGATGACTGCGGAACACAGCATAGGGAGGGAGCTAGCGGTGGCTGCGCACTTGAGCTGATCCACCGAGTTGAAAGTGATGGCGCATTGGGACCACCTGAGCGGGCGCATGGCCTCGAGTTTGGGGAGCGCCGCGTTCACCTCGCGAGCGAACTGTTTGAAGGTGCGCTGAGAGGCTGGGGCCTGGGTGCCGCCCAAAATGCAGGCGATCGCACGCGGCTCCTGGAAGCCCCCACCCCCTCGTCCTGGTGGTGGTGGTCGTTCCTCCTTGGTGGCGGCAGCGGGGGAAGACCGGTGTTGCCCTGGGGCGATCTTCACGCGATGGGTCTCTCCAGGCGCCCTCACGAGGTTGGTCCTGCCAGTGGTCCTCACGAGGCCGGTCGCGCCACTCCTGGCATGGGCCACAGTCATCCCAGCGTCCGCCTCCACGTCCTCCTCCGCGCCCGTAGCCCCGGTCATTGCGCTCGGAGCGTCGACCGTAGCGTCCTTCCCGTATGGCTCTGAGCTCTTGACAGTCGCTGGTGTTGTGGGTGTTCAGGTTTTGGAAGGCGCAGAATGGTCGGTCGTTCTTGGATGACTCAGGCTGATCTCTGCCCCGCTTGATGTCGGGCTCCACTGCGAGCACATCTGCCTCCTTGCGCTTCACGTCCTTGGCCTTGGCCTTCTTCTCCTCCGCGCCCATGGTTGGCAGCTCAAGGAGGGAGAGGCGCCCCTCATCATCTCTTGCGCACTTGGTCGCCAGATTGAACAGCTCCTGAGATGTGCAGAGCTCCTCGTGGATGGCGAGCTCTTCCTTCATCTTGACATCACGGACGCCATCGGAGAACGCGGAGATGATGGCCTCGTCCGTGACCTTGGGGATCTTGAGGCGGGTGTTGTTGAAGCGCTGGATGTACTTCTGTAGTGTCTCTCCTGGTTGTTGCTTGATGCAGCGCAGGTCGCCCGCGACCGGCGGGTGGTCGCGAGTGCCCTAGAAGTTGGCGACGAAGCAGTCGCGCATCTCGTCCCAGGAGGAGATCGAGCCATGCTGCAGGTTCAGGAGCCAGGAGAGGGCTCCATCCTTGAGAGCCATGGGAAACCAATTCGCCATGACTTTCTCATCGCCGTTGGCTGCTTCGATGCTCAGCTCGTAGAGCTGCAGGAACTCCGTGGGGTTGGCGGTGCCGTCATAGCGAGGAGGCAGGTCCGGCTTGAACTTGCCCGGCCAGGTGACGCTACGCAACTCGGGGGTGAAGGCGCGGAAGCCAGTCGTGGTTGCCGGGGCCCGCTTCAGAGGTGGAGCTTGGTCTTGACGAAGTCCGCGCTGCACAGCTGCGGGCGGTGCACGGTCTTGATTAGGTGGCGCGGGGAGCGCAGGTGCAGCTTCTCGCGGGCACGGAATTTCTTGGCAGCTTCTCTCTTCGCGCGCAAGCGCCGGGCGCGGCGGATCATGCCGCGGAGCTGCGCGCCTTGGTGCCAAGGCGCCGTCTTGGGGCTGAGGTGGTGGAGGCACGCCATGAGCCCCGTCGCCCGCGACTGGTCGAGGGGGAGGCAGAGAGTGGGATGGCGCCGGAGAGCCCCCTGCGGCGCAAACGATCTTGGCGACGCGGTCGAGCCACTCCTCGTAGAGGTCATCGACGGGGCGGTAGCGCAGGAGCTCGTTTGCCGCGAGGAGCGTGGTCTGTGCCTCTATGGGAGCGCGGTGCGCGTGAGATGAAGAACCGGCAGGGGTCAGCGATGGAGTGGCGGTGCGGCCGTCCTGCTGCACCGAAGGATGCAGCGAGGATGCCTGCTGCTCGTTCCCCGCCGGGCCGGTGGAAGCGTTGGCGGCGGGAGACAAAGAACGACGATGTGGTCCGCCGACGGGAGCCGTCTGAGCGACGCGGGCGGTGAGGGCAGCTCGACGCCCAACTCGAGCACGGCGAGCGTCCACCATGGAGATGACGGAGCGACGAACTGATGGAATGGAAACTACGGCGCACCCCTACCTGGCGCGCCAAATGTCGGACGTGGGGTTCTGGCAAACCCTTAAGGTTCGAACACTGGGGTGCGCGCGAAGTCTTTCCTTCCTACCGATCTACGCCCTTGCTCGCTAAGATCTCATGGACTAACTCGACGAACTCGCAACACAAAAAGACACGAGGTTTATACTGGTTCAGGACACCATTGTGGTGTAATACCCTACTCCAGTGTGGTGGTACTGGATTGCCTCCAGGGCAGATGATGAATAGTACAAGGGAAGAACAGCCTCCTGAGGTTGAGGTGTTCTTGTGAGTAGGCTCTCGTCTGGGTTGGATCAAGCTAACCTGAGATGAGATGATCTCTCCTCCGCTTTGCTTCGCCTCGCCCTACTATGGTGGCTAGCTCTACTTATATAGGCCCTGGTCCTCTTCCCAGATATCGAGCGGGAAGGGAGCCAACAACGACAGGCAAATTTGAAGGGGGACAACTAGTACAAGCTATCCTGACAAAAGTGGTCTACGCCTGCGAAAGGCTCTGGTGGTGACACTGTCTTGGGCTCCACGATGACCTCCGTCTTGCCGTCCTCCTGGTCTTGGTCTTGTTGCACCAATATAGCAACCTTTGCCTGATGCCTCGGTACTCTTCGCCTGCGCTGGCCTCCTTAGCACCAAAGAGGAAACAAGGACGCTGCGTGCGCTGGCGCCCGCCTGGTGTCGTGCGTCATGGCTCACGTCGCGAGGGCCTCGTGAGGTTTGCCCCACCTTGATATCTCCGCTCCTCGTGAGCCTGCCCGGCTAGGCTACTCCATAGGAGGTCTTGCATCGTCCGCCTCGCGAGGCTTGGACCCTCGCGAAGGTCTTGGGTGCCTTGTTGATGAAGATGGGCTGTACGGCCTGATGGCTTAGCCACGCCGTGGGCCGCAGGCAGGCAAGTCTGGGACCCTCGTTCCCAGAATGCCGACACCTGCCATCAGGCTCTTGGCACATCTCTGCAGCTTGATGTCAGCTGGCTGGGCCTTGCGGATCTCTTCCTCAAGTGTGGGGGTAACTTCTAAAACATTAGTGAGGCCAGCATCCACTATGACCAGGTTGAGTTGAGCGATCTCCTCTTGGATTTTAGGAGGCAAGGATTTCGATATGACATTTAAGCTGACAGGCTTTCGACTGAGGGCATCGGCAACTACGTTGGCCTTACCCGGGTGATAATTCATTCCAAGATCATAATCCTTTACCAACTCTAGCCATCGTCGTTGATGGAGATTTAAATCCGGCTGAGTAAATATGTATTTAAGACTTTTGTGATCGGTAAAAATTTTGCACATTTTTCCAATGAGGTAGTGTCTCCAAATTTTTAACACATGAACCACCGCAGCCAATTCCAAATCATGAGTAGGATAGTTTGCCTCGTGGGGTTGTAGCTGTCGAGATGCATATGCTACTACCTTGCTGTCTTGCATAAGTACGCAACCAAGGCCTTGCCTGGAGGCATCACAATATACATCAAAGCTGCGATAAATGTCTAGGAGAGTCAATACAGGTGCGGTTGTCAGCCGTATCTTTAGCTCATTGAAAATTTTCTCACAGTCCTCCGTCCATTCAAACTTCTTATCCTTTTTGAGCAGCTCTGTCATGGGTTTAGCAATCTTGGAAAACCCCTCAATGAAACGACGGTAACATCCAGCTAATCCGAGAAAACTCCGGATCTGTGTCACTGTCGTGGGCGGCAACCAATCGAGCACATCCTTTACTTTGCTCGGGTCCACGGCTATTCCTTCGGCGGATACTACATGTCCGAGAAACCCAACTTGCTTGAGCCAAAACTCACATTTGCTGAATTTGGCGTAAAGCTGATGGTCGCGGAGTCGTTGTAGCACTGCTCGGAGGTGATCCTTATGCTCTTCTTCACCCTTGGAGTAAATGAGGATTTAATCGATAAAGACTACCACGAATTTGTCGAGGAAGTCCATGAATACTTTGTTCATCATACGCATGAAGAAAGCAGGGGCATTGGTGAGACCAAAGGACATCACTGTATATTCATAAAGACCGTACCGACTGGTGAATGCGGTCTTAGGAATATCTTCCTTTTTAATTTTGAGCTAATGATATCCGGTCCGTAAATCGATCTTAGAGAGTACTTTAGCCCCACTGAGCTGATCAAACAAATCATCAATCATTGGCAGCGGATATTTATTTTTGATGGTGACCTCACTCAGCTGGCGGTAATCCACGCACATGCGGAGGCTGCCATCCTTTTTGTGCACGGAAATAGCGGGTGATCCCCATGGTGAAGAGCTGGGATGAATATATCCTTTCTAGAGCAGTTCATCAAGCTGTTTCTTTAGCTCCACTAATTTTGATGAGGGCATCCGGTAATACTTCTTGTATAGCGGTGCAGTTCCGGGCACAAGGTCTATTGCAAATTTCAGCTCTTGATCTGGCGGCATGCCTGGCAGTTCCTCTGGAAATACATCAGGGTACTTGCTGACCACAGGAATTAATTCCAACTCAGCCACAGCAGTGAAAACCAATTCTTGCTTGGGTATATTCTTGCGAGCATAGAATTTGGTAATCCGCCCATTCGGACTGGTTAAAGTGACTTCTTGTGTTGCGCAGTTTATGCAAACTTGATATTGGGTCAACCAATTCATGCCCAATATAATATCCAACTTTTCAGACTCAATAAGTATCAGAGAGGTTGGAAAGTAGACTCCGTTGATATTGATTTCCAGATCATGGTAGACCAGATTGCTCTTGATTACAGATCCCGGGGTTTGTACCAGCATATTTTTGCCCAAAAGTGTACAAGGGAATTTGTTTTGGGTAGCAAAATTCCGAGAAATAAAAGAATGGGAAGCCCTAGAGTCAAATAAAATTACGGCAGGTATGTCATTAACAGAAAACATACCAATGACAACTTCGGGGTTCTCTTGGGCTTCATTGGCCGAGAGATGATGCACGTTCCCAGTAATGTTTTGCTGGGTTGGGCATGACTTTATAAAGTTGACTTATGGCCTGAATGGGGCATTCGCCTTGTTGTTCTTGGGGCACTGCCTGGCATAATGTTTGTTCTGCCCACAATTGAAGAACGAATTATTGCGCTGACGCTCCTCATGCATGGGATTGGTCACAATATTCCTGACTTGAGTGGTGGTCTTGTTAACATTCTGTTGCCAATTTGGCTTGTTTTCCACCTGAGTCTGCTGCCAGGTACGAGCCTTTTGCACTGGTTTCCCATCCTTCTTTGGCTCAAGCTTACACTTGTTGTCGTTGTTGATAGGCCTATTATCTGATATAAGCTTGTGCTCCCATTCAGCAATGAAAGCCTTGTTCACCAGAGTTTGGAAATCTGGGAAATCAAACATACTGAGAGTACACTAGAGTTGCAGATTTAAGCCTCCAAGAAATCTGTCAATCTTCCTTTCTTCGGTGGCCATGTCATAAAGGGAGTAACGGGCCAGATGATTGAATTTTTGCAAATATTCCACCACAGACTGATTTCCTTGGACGAGTGCGAGAAATTCACGCTGCTTAACCTTCATAACTCCAGTTAGGTGAGAAGGAGGGGAGAAGGAAACAGAGGAGGGTCGCGACTTCACCGAAGCTCTCGCCGGCGACGAGGGCTCCTTGGCCAAAACTAGAGGGAGGGATCGAGAGAGGGGGTTGAGGCGCACCTGCCCGTACCCGTAGCATAGCTAGGGGTGGTCGGAAGGCGTCGAAATCGACCTCGCAAGCGGAGGCAGAGGGCGGTGGTCGCCGGAGATGAGGAAGACAGCGACCAGAGGCAACTTCAGGGGCTCCAGAGGAACGGAATGGCTTCACCGGAGAGAGGCGGAGGCCCTGGAAGGATCGCCCTAGCCTGGGAGGGGCTGGAGCTACTGCGGAGACCAGAGGGGATCACCGGCGAGCTCGAGCTCGAGGGTGGTGGCCCGCGGCCTGCCCGGCCGGGCTACGGTTTCCTACGCGCTTGTGGGGTGTGTGGGAGTGGTGGATGGTGCTCGAGGAGGCTGGGGGCGGCTCCATTTATAGGCGAGCGGAGGAGGGGGGGGTTCGGGCTCCACCGGTGGACACCTGTCCACGGCGCTCGGCGACGAGCGGCGTCACTGAGAGGGGGAGAAGGCAACGCAGCTCACACGACAACTGTGGGCGAGTGGGGACGAGCACAAGAACGAGGAGAAGGCGACGAGCACAGTGCACACTGCACTGTTGGGTTGGCCGGACCGTGCCCGTGCTCGCTACGGTGAGCTGCGGCGTCGGCGAGCGCCAGGGGGGAGTTAATGACGTTGAGACGATGATGGTGGCGAGGTTTGGCATGCTTAGGCAGGCGGGGAAGCGAGCACGCAATCAATAGAGGCTCAGGCGCGTCGCAGAGTGTGTCGGATGCATGCCAGCATGCCTGGACGAACGCGGTCACCGTGTGAACTCTGACCTCATGCCGACCTAAGCCCAAACTCCATGTCTGGCATGTTGTTCGTGGTAGTTTTGAATGTTACCACGCTTTGGTTTGGCTCCAGATGCAGTAGAGAAAATTTTACACGCCAGGTAAGTTTCTGGTCAGTAACTTTGAGATGTTACTGAGGTCAAATGGCTGGGAGTTGGGGGCTATGCTTTGGAGGCTAGCCATCATCTACTAAGGTGATGATGCACAAGAAAATTTAGGCACGGGGGAGCAAGTAAAATGGTAGTTTCTGTAGAAACCACCATTTCTGTCTAGAACAGAAAATATTTTCTGTAGCAAAAATATTCCAAAAAGTGATGAGATATTTTTGCTCAGGAAGGTGCCCTAGGGTTCAAAGAATATTTGGGAATTTTCTCAGATTTTTTTGGGAAAGAAAAATGAGGGTTGATTTGGAGCTCATTGAACTAGCTATGGTTTTAGAGAAGAAAAATGAATATTTTTCATTTAAGAAAAATATTCCCAAGATTATTTTGAGATGGATCAGAAGGGGAATGATGATTAGGGAGGGCAATGATGATTAGGGAGGGGAATGATGCACTTGGGTGAAAGCCAAGGGTACCCAAGTGTTTAAGTCCATATGAAAAGATTCAGAAACCCCAACTTTCAAAATAAACCCAAATGAAAATCAGGCAAATAAGAGAGGGCAAAAATCAAGCTGTCACAGAGGTACCTCGGCGGCCTTGAACAGCACCTTCCAGACGTCTTTGTGCGTCATGTCGAAAAGCTCTCGCAACGTCTGGTGCTTGGCCGGGTCGAACTCCAACATATTGAATGCCCATCTTTGACACAGAAGGATCCGGCGAAAGAGCATGACCTGGACCATGTTGGCAAGCTTTATTTTCATGCTTATCATATTTTTAACACAACTCTGGAGTTCGGTCAGCTCCATCGATGAACCCCAGGATAGGCCCTTCTCTTTCCAGGAGGTGAGCCACGTGGGGATGCCGGATCGAAATTCGGGGGCCGCCACCCAATTGGTGTCGCGCGACTCGGTGATGTAGAACCACCCCGATTGCCACCCCTTCATGGTCTCCACATAGGAGCCTTCAAGCCAGGTGACGTTGGGCATTTTTCCCACCATGGCGCCTCCGCACTCCGCTTGCTGGCCGACCACCACCTTCGGTTTCACGTTGAAGGTCTTCAGCCACAGGCCGAAGTGGGGCTTGATGCGGAGGAAGGCCTCACACACGACGATAAACGCCGAGATGTTGAGGATGAAATTGGGGTTCCAGATCATGGAAGTCCAACCCGTAGTAAAACATGAGCCCGCGAACGAATGGGTGGTGGGGAAATCCCAGTCCGCGGACGAAGTGGGTGAGGAATACAATCCTCTCATGAGGTTCTGGAGTAGGGACTATCTGCCCCGCGTTTTGGAGCCGGTGCGCGATGTCTGCGGCCAGGTATCCGGCTTCCCGAAGCTTCGTAATGTTCTCCTCCATAACGGAGGATACCATCCACTTGTCTCCCGCTCCGGACATGTTCGGAATGGCTTTGCGGAGAAGATGAGAACTTGGGCACTGGAGCTCGAGTGCGCAAGAATGGATGGGCAAGGGAAGAAGAAGGCGTGGGTGAAAAAGAGGAATCCTGGTCCCTTTATAAAGGCGGTAGAAACTGTGCGCCTCCCTATTTGCCCCATAAAATCACTTATTCCCCAAGCGCCGCGATTGATGGCACGGTTGGGTTATCCATACCCGTATTGATGAGAATCCCATGATAAGGGGAACACGATCTCTGCTTCGACAAGACGTGCCAGTAAAACTGCCTCGCAACACGTGCAGTGGTAGGCAGGGAAAAACGGTTCGTAATGACCGGGCCACGGCAGGACGTCACGTTATGAAAAGTTGTCAGCATATTAGATTTGTGGAATAATATACTCTCTATGGTGGTATGCGGAATTTGTTTTTCAGAGCCAGGCATGATCCTTGTGTTCAAAATATTCTATGGAGTATTCGAAGAAGGAACCCGCCTTGCAATGCCGAAGACAATCTGCGCGCCAGACTCATCATCATTGAAGCCTGGTTCAGGGGCTACTGAGGGAGTCCTGGATTAGGGGGCCTCAGACAGCCGGACTATATACTTTGGCCGGACTGTTGGACTATGAAGATACAAGATTGAAGACTTCGTCCCATGTCCGGGTGGGACTCTCCTTTGCGTGGAAGGCAAGATTGGCAATTCGGATATGTAGATCTCCTTCTCTGTAACCGACTCTGTGTAACCCTAGCCACCTCCGGTGTCTATATAAACTGGAGGGTTTAGTCCGTAGGACAACAACAATCATAATCATAGGCTAGCTTCTAGGGTTTAGCCTCTTCGATCTCGTGGTAGATCAACTCTTGTAATACTCATATCGTCAAGATCAATCAAGCAAGAAGTAGGGTATTACCTCCATCGAGAGGGCCCGAACATGGGTAAACATTGTGTCCCCCGCCTCTTGTTACCATCAGCCTTAGACGCACAGTTCGGGACCCCCTACCCGAGATTCGCTGGTTTTGACACCGACAATGCCCCCCTTCCGTTCGCCCTCTAATCTGGTGCATGACACATCGACCCGGATGCTAGCTCTCCCACATGTCGGCAAAGTACGTAGGAGGAGTGCGAACCATGACAGAGGAGTGCGAACCATGGTAGCCGAGTGAATTAGCAGTAGAAAACAATGTGCTGATATGGCCATAAAACAATGTGCTACGGTCCAGACTGTAGCATGTACAGTACTGCTCCTCTTTGTTTGGATCCCTGAGTTAGAGCTAGTTTGGGTTGAAATAGCCTCAAATTATCCAAACAGGAGGGGTTAGTTTGAGCTAGTTTTCTCTAACCCAGCTAAAAAAACTAGGGACTAGGTAATTTTTAGTTGGGACTAGAAAAAGTCTTAGGACTTATGAACCAAACAGGGCCTCAAGCACCTATGGAGGCAACGGCCGCTCGCGTCTATCGCGTGTCAGGAGACGTTCCCGTCGACGACGAGGTGCCTATGGTGCCTATTGTGCACCGCGACCAAGGCGTAGAGGAAAACGAGAGAACTACGTATTTATTTACGGTGTAGATTCACTCATTTTGCTCCATATGTACTCCGTCTCGGTGTAGTCTAGTCACTTGTTGAATTCTCTGGAAAGGCAAATACTCCTTTCTGGTTTACAGGGCTATACTAGCAAGTAATAGTGGGCTCACATAGCAATTTTGTCTCATGCAAGAGCCTGTCTATATGCGTGCTCCAAGGTTCAAAACTGCCACATTTGGGTTGCGCTTGGCTCTTCGCCTCTTCGAGAAGACGAACAATGATGTTACTACTACTGCTTCTATAGTATCGAATCCACTGCTGCATGTCCGTCCATTGCGAGCAGGAGGGATAGCTTGTTGTAGTACTACTATAAGCAAAAGCCTGTCCTCGTCTGCGAGCCACCGCACGCATGGGTGAGGGAGAAGGCGAGTAGTAAAATCAAACTTCTCCTCATTGTACGAGTTGACATACCCGCAGTGCACAATACTCCATTTGCTACAACCTCTAACATACCCCACCACAAATTAAAATATATATTCCTGTCTTGACCAGATGAGCGTGCAAACTACAATCACTAGGATGACAGGTAGGGCCAGAAGATTATTTTAATAAAAAAAGCATGGAGCCGACCCCAATGATTTTAAAGCTTACAACCATGATACACGCTATCCTAGACTACTCTACACATGAAACTGCCACACGAGCGTCCGGGCTGGGCTTGGCTCTTCGCCTCTTCAGGAAGTCGAACAATGATGGAGTACTACCGCAGTGGAGGAGTACTACAGTATGCTTCTAGCCATCTGACACCGATTGAACTGCTGCATGTCCACGGCGTGCGGGAGGGAGAGCGTGTAGCGAATGAAAGCTTCTCCTAGTCCTGCCAGCCACCACGCTCATGGGCGAGGGAGGGACGCAACTTCATTGACTTACTGCTCATGCCTTTGCATGTATGACAAGTGGGCCCAATAGGAGGGTGGCCCACCTATCATGCAGCCAAAGGAAGGTGCGGTTAAGGCGAGATGGCGTTGTAGTAATCAAACTTCTCGGTCTTGTACAAGTTGACGCAACACATCAAAGCACTGCACTCGATATATTTCAATAATTTGCATTTACCGATGCATTAATTACAACACATGCATGCATGCCATGACTCTCCTTTTGATACTTGCATGTGTTTATTTAATGCACCTTGAAGTAGTATGAATATGTGATGGTAAAGCTTTGTAATGCCCCAGCCCTAATAAGGCGAGAGATGGTTGTGCACGAGGAGGGCGGGATTACGAGGAGGGTGAGATCATGCAGACGGAACATGACCCGACGATGGAGCTCTCTATGGTCTCGGTGGACCTCACCTTGCTCCACTGCCCCTTGTGCCTTCGCCCCTTCAAGCCTCCAGTGTATGAGGTTCGAATACACCTTCTCCGTTCGGCTGACCGAGCAAGGTGCAGGTTTCTTGATTGATGTGCTGTTCGATTGATTTGTGCAGTGCAAGGGAGGGCACCTGGCCTGCACGGACCGCCGTGTCGAGCGCCCCGGGAACCAGCGGCAGTGCTAGAAGTGCGAGCGCGGCAGTGGCTTCGACGTGCGGAACACGGCGATGGACGCCGTCCTCTCCTCGGTGAGGGTGGAGTGCCTGCACGAAGGCTGTGGGCTCTACGTCACTTACCACAAGCTCGCCGATCACCAGAGCATGTGTTCGCTCGTGCCCTGGAAATGCCCCATGCCCGTCTGCGGCTATGAAGGCCCACCGCCGGCGCTCTCCCACCACATCAGCACCGTGCATCCCATGCCCATGCATAGGATCCAGTACAGCAAGGTGCTCCAGCTGCAAGTGCCACTGTCGGAGCCACGACTCTTGCTGTTTGCGGAGGAGGATGGCTGCATGTTTTTCTTGGTTGGCGGCGCGCTCGACATCGGCGCACCTATCGCCGTGTCGGTCGTCTGCATCAGAGCGGGGTCGTCTCCACTTCCGCACTAGGTAGCCAAGCTGTGGGCGAACGGCCATCGGGGGAGCCCAAAGGCAGGACCGACGCCGTCAAGGTGGAAATGGAGGTGACAAGCAGCAAGGATCCCGGTGACGTCACCGTGCACAAGCTAACCTTCTTCACAGTTCTGCCCAAGCTGCTGGCCGGGGCTAAGCTGGTGTACCTCCACATTCAGATTGACAAGCTCACATCCTAAATGATTCTACAGTGCCTTCTGTTTATCTTAGTAATATGCTAATACAGGGGTTAGCTCGGTCTTCTTTAGATTAAGAGATGGTGGGATTTGGTGGCTATGCAACAATTACTTCGACATCAGATTATGAGTTAAAGCAATTTCCAACAGTCGAACGGATATTTTGTGTCTGTTGGATATAAAGATCCTTTGGGTAAGAAGTATAATTGCTTATAAGAAGTAAGTATAACAGCTTATATTCTTGTTTGTTCAGGAAGTGTTGCATACTTGTGCGAGTTGACGCGACACATCAAAGTAGTACTACTAGTAGTACTCCCTCCGATCCTAATTTCTCTGCGCATGAGACTACCCACAATGGGAGTAACATAGGTGGTAACATCACACTTATCTAGGCAAAATAGATGATGTGGCATGTAATTAATGAAGAAAGAGATGCATGTGGTAACATAGCTAGTTACTGTAACATCACACATATCAAGAAAAGACGAGTCTATAACCTAATAAATAAAGTGATGCATGACACAACACATATGTTACTACCCGCTGTGGAAGTAGTAACATATGCATGTTACTGCTCTAAGTTACTCCCCACTGTGACTAGTCTGAGGCTGGTCATAGTGGGAGTAACATAGATGCCACATAAGCAAAAATGATGAGGTGGCAAGTAATTAATGAGGAGAGAGGCAAATAGAGAGTGGGGATTAACTTAGACTAGTGTTATGCATATGACACTAGTCTAAGTTATTACCTTCATAATGCAAAGTAACATAATAGTAGTATCATAGATGGCTTCATTTATCTTGTCTTGGAAAGCGCTATGTTACAGTAACATATTATGTAACCACCTCTTATTAATTACTTGCCACATATCTATCACGCCACCTCCATCCCCACAGCGCCATCTTGACCTGCCCCACCGGAATAGCAGCACCCTCACCAATTCTTCCGATGAAGCCGAGGCCAACTCGGCACCACCAAGGAGGTTCTGCACTCACCGCTGCATTTTATCTTTTATTCGATCTCACGGGGCTGCCGGTGCTCGATACCGAGCAACCATGGCGGGTCTCCATCGACGGCGCCGTCGCCGACCACTTCATCCACAGCGTATCTCCCCCATGTCGTTGCTTCCTCGGCGGCCACTTCGTGTTGCTGCTCTGCTCTGCTATTGCTGTCGGTCGTGCTGCTGCTCCGCTCTTGCTCTCGTTCGTGCTGCTGCTCTGCTCTTGCTCTCACTCGCGTTGCTGCTGCTGTACGACCTCTGGCAGCTACAGGAGTTGCTGCTTTAGCACTTGCTCGCGGTTCTGCTGCACGACTTGCTCTCTGCTAGTGCGTTCCCTGCTCAACCGTCTGCTGATTTAGATCACTGCTTGTCTGATACTAGCGCTCGAACGCCCTAAACATCTATTGCAATGCTCTTCTACTAGTTCAATCAGTTTCGACAGTAAAATTCAGTTTTGACTATTAAGTTCAGTTTCTTCAGTTAAGTTCAGAGTAAACAGTATTTACAACATCTGTCGGAGCGGCCGTGGCGCGGCTGATGCGTTTTACATCTAGCACTTTTTGGTGATGTATTTTACATCATCTATTACAGATGATATTAGAGTCCCACTTCAGATTAATGTTGTCTGTCTTGTCCTGCTTCAGCCTCGATGCCGTACACCTCACTGGAGCTGCTCCAACAACGGAACCGTCAATCACCACGGAGCAGTACGCTCGGGGCCGTTTCCAGAGGCCTCAGATCTTCTTCCCCGCCTCCAACAGTCACACCAGCATCACCACCCTCCACGTCCAACCCAATGATGTTGAGGTCGACAAGGCTATGCCAAAGAGGTTGTACACTCGTTGCATCACTTTGTTACTGTGCATTCATGTCGATCCCTTAGGGATCCTTTGCTATGGAGCTACTATTTGTGCATTTGGTTAGGAGGGGAGCAAAGCAAAACTGGAGGATTTTTTCCTTTGGTGTCTCTTTCAAAGAAAAATGGTAGGAATTTTAATATCCAGTTGGACGTCCTTTTCAAATTAATATGCATGAAGAACAGGACTAATTGCATTACTAGCATAATAAGATTCTTATTTTTTTCATTTTCACGTGGTTTGACTTTAACTTGACCATGTTTCTCCATTCCTGTGTTTTTCCAATTCATGTGAACCAAACACCGAGGTTCACAGAAATCCTATGTTTCCAAATGCTTTGTTTTGCACGTGCTTTCGTATCCTATTCCTGTGTTTTTCCTATCCCTGCGTTTATAGAATCCTCCAATTCTAAGGAACCCTTACAGATTTACTTCATTTTCAAATAGGCGTCAAAGAAAACTCTGTGTGTTATGTCCTGCTCCTGCCGTGCCATCATCCACCCCACCTAAGGTGCACCCTCGATAGAAGCGTTCACTGCAGCAGAGATTCCCCCTGCAAACTTTATTTTGCCGCATCAGATCATCTTCCCCGTTGCCGGCAGCCACACCAACTGCATTACCATCATCGACTGAGCAGATGAACCTGAGAACTACACATTTCCGTAAGAGAGGTCGCAGTCTTTTGTGTTTGCTTACGTTATACATAGGTTATTATTACCTGCTACTTTATCGTTCAAACTTGAGTTTTAAAGTGCCCGTGGGTCGCATATCGAGGCAGCAACTAATAGTATATGTCTACTATCTTTTTCATCTGGAGTCTTCTATGTGGTTCATGTTGGGTGCGCAACAAGCAGTAGATGATCCATTGTCTATCTTTTTAAACTGAAGGTATAATCTACCTGCTATCATTATTTTTGGATCTATCCACTCGTTTGCTACCATCAGTCTTGATTTTTGCACGCACCCCTTAGGCCTTACAAAATCTAACTAATTTTTTTATTATGCATGTCAGTTATTGTACACAATCGTACCGAACATGTAGATAAAAAGAGAAGATCGTTGCATGGGAATACAATGTCATGCAGACGCCGCTCCATGGTGGGCGAAGTGCCCCCTCCCGCCATTCCAAATTGTATTCCAGAGGAAGATAACTATTCAGATGGGGATTCAGAGGGAGCCGACCACTCCTATTTACCACCTGAGGTGTTTGCTCTAACCTGGCATGCTGATGTTGGTCATATCATGCATATGGCACCTCGCATTGCTTACATTATTCATCTTATATGTCATCAACTTAGTTTAGATTTGCTTTGTGTGAAAGCCACCTGTTTGGTTTCTATATCATACTTCCACCGTTCCTAAATATTTGTCTTTTTAGAGATTTCAACAAGTGACTACATACAGAGCAAAATGAGTGAATATACACTCTAAAATATGTCTATATACGTCCGTATGTAGTAGTCCATTTGAAATATCTAAAAAGACAAATATTTAGGAACGGAGGGAGTATATGGGAATTATGCAATGCCATGTTTTTCAACCAGTTATCATATATGTGAATTATGCACCGCCATGTAGTCAGGCATCATATATGTGAATTATCTCACGCCATCTTTTTTTTCATTACGTATTCCATTTGTCGACAATTTGTGTATATTAAACTACTCTTCATGTGTATCAGCCATTTGAGCCAGTTATGGAAAAATCAGGAGTGAAAACAAGGTCTTCAGAGCAGGCAATGGTACCTGTTGAAGCATATATCTCGATGGTTACAGGGAGCTCCTCAGAGGAGGATTCAGAGACAGATGACCAGTCCTATATCCCACCTGAGGTGTATGCTCTAAGTTGCAATGTTTACATTTCTCATATCATGCATATGGTGTCTTGCATTGCTTAGTTTAGACATCATATGCACAATATTGAATTTCATCTGCTTAGTTTAGAGATCATACATGAGAGTGCCAGTTGCTTAGTATATGAATCAATTATGTCAATTATATCATGCCATCCTGTATACTTAGACAACATTTATGTGAATTATTTCATCCCAACCTATTTTAGAAAGACATCATATAGTTTTGTCATGTCATCCTGTTTAGATACTCATCATATGTTGAATTATGCCATTATATCCTGTTAAGTTATCCATCATATATCTGAAACTATGTCATGCTATCCTGTTTAGTTAGGCAACATATATGTGAAATTGTGTCATGCTGTCCTATTTGCTTAGACAACATATATGTGAATTACCACATCTGTCTATCATACAATGTCCGTACGTTCAATTTCTTTTCTTGTTTTTCAGCCATTTGAATTGGAGGGGGTGATGGCAGTATCTAAGGGAGCAAAAACCCGTTCTCCAAAAAAGACAATGCTACCCATTGATGCAGATAGAACCATGATTGTACTGGTCCACAAACTTTCCCCAACACACATAATCGAGACTCTTCCAGATTACACACTTAGACCGTTGGGCAGAGAACCAGCTACAACCCATCTAACCCCAACCCCAGCGGATAGTAACCCACTTCTAGTTGACAAAGCACCATGTCCACCACAGAGTACCCCCACACGAGCAGTTTGTAAAGCAACTGCAGTGCCCAAAGCATGAAGACCACCATAGCGAACCCAAACTCCACGTTTAAAGCAGAAGAGCAACTATTCTCAGGTCAGATTCCGTAGCTATGGTCCATACTCCTTTGCTTTTGCATCACTGTATTTACTCATACCAACTACTTACGAATATGAAGGATCCAACTGAAACTCCAATGGCGCAACAGGTATGTTTTAAACCTATTTCTTTAACTACATTGCTGCTCTAACTTCTTGCTCTATGTTGATTTCAGTTTTAGTTGTATAAACAATTATGTTCTCATGTGATGCACATTACAAGTATTGCCAATGCTGTGTAGTTTCTCACACTTATATTCTGTCTATGATGCTGTGTCTTCAAAATATATGAGTTGAACCCTGTCTCTATCTTGATTTGGAAACATATACTAGAATGATATGGACAATACAGTGACCATAGTACATAGATATATGTTTGTTTCATGCTGTTATCCTGTCCACCTTACTACTGAACCGGTTTACCAAAATGAGTTTGGTATACTACATGCTAAACCTGTGATGTGTCTACTTGTTTATCTTGTAGTATGCGGACAGAATATTGGAGAAGAGCACCGCACTATGCAATGGTAGAGAAAGCAATGTAGATAAGGTTCAAGATAGTGAGACAACCCTGTTGGTCTCCAAGAAAGGTGATAAAAACGATCTTGTAGACAGTGAGAAAACCTCACAGTCCTGCATTGATGTAGTGTTCGAGTTACTGGCCAGTACTACTGGTACAAGCTCTTCGACCTCGCTTTCTAAATCACTTCGGCTTCTTTAGTCTTAGCTACATGCTGAAAGGCATCAGTCAGCTGTGCTGCGGCAAGAAGCCAAAGGACTGAGGAAGTCCCTGCAGAATTCATATGCATACTTTCTTGTGCAACGGCAAGCGCTGGAGGATTTAAGCGCCAAATAAGAGAAAGTTAATAAGCTTGCTAAGCATCTTGCCAGCATTATGGGTACCCAGGATATTGTTTCTTGAGCTCTTATGAAGTGGTTTCAGTTCTGGACTTGTTTTGCCGCGGCGTTTATTTGCACTGGTCACCAACTTTGACGACCAATGTATGTGATATGCTGCTTTGTTCCCTATATTTGCACTAGTAGCGAACTTTGATGCCCAGTGGATGTAATATGTGTAATAGTCATGATAGCCTAGCGTAAGTTGCTTGCTTATTTATTCCTTTGTTGTCTTGTTTATTTGTTTGCTTGTAGTTAGTGCAGTTCTTTTTCCGTGATTTTCTAGTGGCCGCAATAACCTATTTTTTAAAACTAGGCCACAATAACCATGTGCTACATATTTACTGTAGTTACCATGGGCCTCCTATGGGCCGTAGAAACAATGGGCCTTCTACGGGCTGTAGACACAATGGGCCTTCTATGGGCCATAGAAATAATGGGCCTTCTATGGGCCGTAGCATCAATGGGCCTTCTACGTGCCGTTTGATCGATAGGCCAAACATGGGCCAATAACAGCCCGCATTATGGGCCATAAATGGGCTAGATTTGGAATCGTCCATTCATGGGCCGACAATAACGGGCCGTCGTTAATCGACCATATTGGACGACGCTATGAAAATGGCCCAACGGATTAACGGGCTGTAAACGGGCCGATTGTAACCGTGGGCCGAATTTGGCCCACAAGCAAAAAAGGCCAATAACGGGCCATAAGTAACCGAATGCTGGAAATGAGCCCAAGAATAAATGGGCCCTGAGAAGGCCGAAAGATAACACGGGTTGGAAACGGCCCAAATGAATAGTGGGGCGTTAATGGGTATAAAGGGGTACACTGTTCATTGCGGGCCAGATTCACCACGGGCCGTTAATGGGCCAAGAGTTACAAATGGCCTCGTATGGGCCGAAAGACATCATGGGCCATACATGGGTTGGAAGTTACAATGGGCTGGAATCATATTGGACGACCTGGATGAAGCTACTGGGCTTAATTCCGATAGGACATAACGGGCCGTGAGTTAGCAGGCCGTAAATGGGCTATATAGGAACATGCTTTCCATGGGCCGGCCCATTACCTTTTGACCAAGTCAAACAAGCCGACCTTTTCATCGGAATGGGCCTCTGTTGGGCCGTACCACATGTCGACGTATCATAGGCACCTCCTGTCCAATGAATGGATGACATCTGTCCCAACGGTGAGCCAACACGTGTTTCCTCCGGCCAATGAGAATTTTACACGTGGAAAATCCTCATTGGTCCGGGCTATTAGCGGGTTATCGGATCCAAAACCGGACCGGATAGGTTAACGATGACCCATTACGGTGGATGCCACGTGTCGGTCACCCTTGGCGAAAGCACTTCCATGATTTATTGTCATGGAAGTGGACACTTCCGTGATGATAATTTTGGTAATGCCATGGAACACTTCTACGACATCACAGGTATGACTATCTTGATTCTATCATAAAATCGTCATGGATGTGCATGCATGATAGAAAACGTGACCTACTGTGACAAGCACGTATCATCACGGAAGTGTCTTTTTTTGTAGTGAGAGGAAGGGTAAAATAGTAGAGTAGCAGAAAGTATTTCCCTTAGTAAAGAACCAAGGTTTATCGAACCAATAGGAGATCCACACAACCGACCTTGAGTAGTACCTACACACACAAGAGCAAATACTTGAAGGAAATATGCCCTAGAGGAAATAATAAAGTTGTTATTTATATTTCCTTATATCATGATAAATGTTTATTATTCATGCTAGAGTTGTATTAACCGGAAACTTAGTACATGTGTGAATACATAGACAAACAGAGTGTCACTAGTATGCCTCTACATTAATTAGCTTTTTAATCAAAGATGGTTAAGTTTCCTAACCATAGACATGAGTTGTCATTTGATGAACGGGATCACATCATTAGAGAATGATGTGATTGACTTGACCCATCTGTTAGCTTAGCACGATGATCGTTTAGTTTATTGCTATTGCTTTCTCCATAACTTATACATGTTCCTATGACTATGAGATTATGCAACTCCC
Organism: Triticum urartu; assembly: GCF_003073215.2. Lineage (NCBI taxonomy): Eukaryota > Viridiplantae > Streptophyta > Magnoliopsida > Poales > Poaceae > Triticum > Triticum urartu. The sequence continues at coordinate 125,764,095 of NC_053023.1, read as the reverse complement.
GAATACCGGAGGAACACTTAGTGTGCTATCAAACGTCACAACGTAACTGGCTGATTATAAAGATGCTCTACAGGTGTCTCCGATGGTGTTTGTTGAGTTGGCATAGATCAAGATTGGGATTTGTCACTCCGATTGTCGGAGAGGTATCTCTGGGCCCTCTCGGTAATGCACATCACTATAAGCCTTGCAAGCAATGTGACTAATAAGTTAGTTGCGGAATGTTGCATTACGGAACGAGCAAAGAGACTTGCCGGTAACAAGATTGAACTAGGTATGATGATACCGATGATTGAATCTCGGGTAAGTAACATACCGATGACAAAGGGAACAACGTATATGTAACACCCACAATGCGGCTATATCTCCCACATGTCGAGGCACGACTTAGAGGCATAACCGCATGGTGGTTTAGTCGCAAGTGGGGTAATCTTCACACAATCCCATGTACTGAATAAGAAAGGGATAAAGAGTTGGCTTACAATCGCCACTTCACACAAATAAAAAGTTAAACATACATCATCCAGAGTACAATCAAAGGTCCGATTACGGAACCAAAATAAAGGAAGACAACCCCAAATGCTAGATCCCCGATCATTCCAACTGGGCTCCACTACTGATCATCAGGAAACGAAACGTAGTAACGACCCAGATCCTCGTCGAACTCCCACTTGAGTTCGGTAGCATCACCTGCACTGGCATCATCGACATCTGCATATATTTGGAAGTATCCGTGAGTCACAAGGACTCAGCAATCTCACACCCGCGAGATCAAGACTATTTAAGCTTATGGGTAGGGTAAGGTAAAGAGGTGGACCTGCAGCAAGCACTAAGCATATATGGTGGCTAACATATGCAAATAAGAGCGAGAAGAGAAGCAACGCAACGGTCGAGAAGCTAGAAGTGATCAAGAAGTGATCCTGAAACTACTTACGGTCAAGCATAACACATGGCTGTGTTCACTTCCCGGACTCCGCCAAAAAGAGACCATCACGGCTACACACGCGGTTGATGCATTTTAATTAAGTCAAGTGTCAAGTTCGCTACAACCAGATATTAACAAATTCCCATATGCCACATAACCGCGGGCATGGGTCTCGAAAGTTTATACCCTGCAGGGGTGTCCCAACTTATCCCATCACAAGCTCTCGTCAACGAAGGATGTTCCTTCTCCCGGAACAACCCGACCAGACTCAGAATCCCGGTTACAAGACATTTTGACAATGGTAAAACAAGACCAGCAAGACCACCTGATTGTGCTGAAAAATCCCGATAGGAGCTGCACATATCTCATTCTCAGGGCACACCAGATTGTCCAAACATCCGGCAGGCCAGCCCAGAGTTGCCCCTGGTGGCCACCGGCGGTTGACAGGTTGGACCAACACTCATAGGAGCACTAGTCCGGGGGTTTAAAATAAAGATGACCCTCGAGTCTGCGGAACCCAAGGGAAAAATGCTTAGGTGGCAAATGGTAAAACCAAGGTTGGGCCTTGCTGGAGGAGTTTTATTCAAGGTGAACTGTCAAGGGGGTCCCATAACCCCAACTGCGTAAGGAACGCAAAATCAAGGAACATAACATCGGTATGACGGAAACTAGGATGACAAGAGTGGAACAAAACACCAGGCAAAAGGCTGAGCCTTCCACCCTTTACCAAGTATATAGATGCATTAATTAAAATAAGAGATATTATGATATCCCAACATATCCATGTTCCGACATGGAACAAACTCCAACTTCACCTACAACTAGCAACGCTATAAGAGGGGCTGAGCAAAAGCGGTAACATAGCCAAACAATGGTTTGCTAGGAAGGTGGGTTAGAGGCTTGACATGGCAATATGGGAGGCATGATATAACAAGTGGTAGGTAGCGCGACATAGCGATAGAACGAACAACTAGCAAAGCAAAGATAGAAGTGATGTCGAGGGTATGGTCATCTTGCCTGCAATGTTCTCAGAGTTGTTGAAAGCTTGATCCTCATTAGCGTACTCAACAGGTTCCTCGTTCACGTACTCGTCTCCCGGCTCTACCCAAAGCAAGAACACAAGCAATGAAACAACCATCAATCATGATGCAATGCACAAGCAACATGATGCGATACATGGCATGATATGCAATGCATATGCGTGCTCCAGAAGGGAAAAAATGATCAAGGCATCAAATTGGCAAAAAAAGTATGCTGCTGGAAAGATGAGATGATTTTGGTTGAAATTGATATAAAGATCACCGAAAACGGATGCACGGTTTGCAAATGACAAGCAATATAAGAATGATGCGAATCTGCGATTAACAGCATGATGGCACTTAGAATGCAACAAGAAACTAAGCTACTGCACTCGAACATAGCAACAAAGCATATGACAGTGATGTACAAGAGATGTTTGACAAAACATGAACACCGATCTATAGCTAGATCACACAAGAACAGGTTCAAACAAGCATGGAAAAAGTGCAAAAGATATCAGCTTCACAGACTTAGTGAAAATACTAACATGTCAAAAACAACATCAGAAAGCAATGTTTAGAGCAAGCAAACAACATGCTACAGGATCATATCATAGCAAACAAAGGCATGGCATGATTTTACTAAATTCATAGAACAAAACAACCTTACTGAACATGAGCCAAAAAGGCACAGAAGATATGATGGCACCCATGTAAACATAGAAAGTTTTATTAACAGTTTCAGACTTAGAAGAAAAACAGAGCATGGCATAAACAGATTCATGATAGCAACTTTCTGAGCTCATGCCACTCACCACAAAGAATTTCATGACAACATAAGCATAGCAACAGTAAGAATACATGTTCATGAAGCTAAACATGGAAAGAGTAAGTTCATAGGATGCATGGATCACTAGCAAAACACATGGCAATATTGATCAACATGTTAACAATCTGCTAGGAATAATTTATAGCAATAGTAGAGCAAGAAAATTACATGCTAGAGCACTCCATAATTGAAACCAGAGGCATGAATGGATAGAGCATAACCACATGTTCAAAATATCCTTACTGAAGTATCTCAAAATAAGCTTGGATCTCATGGTAGCATCAAGTTTACATGGCATAAAAAAATCAGGAAAAGGGACTTAGCAAAAATGTAAGTCCCTGGAAACAACAACATTATGAAGCCTGCTTCGAATGCTTGTGATAGTCACCACATAGATAAAAAAAATACAAGACTTACAGCCCTGTAAAGATGGCATGTTGTAGTTCAAAACACATGTAGACCTCATGCTCATAGGATGCACACATCCAATGCAAAAAAATTGACAAATCACCATGTTCTGTTAAGAACCAGCTGTTAACATTTTATAGCACTCTTGCAACGATGAAAATGGCATCATAATGGTAAGTAAAATACATTCCAATGCCACTAACACGAATACCTCAACAAGACGAACATTTTGACATATCATGTGCATGATTTGGAGCCACGGTTAAGGAGATGTAACACGATGAAGGATGCATAAAAATAATAGGGGAAACGGGGACTTGGAAGAAATAGACCTCCCAGTTTCAGATCTAGGGTTTCCGCACATGGGAACTGAGGCGGCTGTATCGGGTTGCCGGAGTTGGCACGACGGTGGCCGGAGCTGCGACGAGGAACTCCGGCGGGCGGAGGACGGAGTTGAAGGGCGGCGTCCCGGTGACGAGGTAGAGGCGGCGGGGTCCGGCATCGGCGGGTGGAGGCGCGCCGCGGCGGCGCAAGGCGCGGGTGGCGGCGCGGTGAGGTCGGTAGGCGGTGGCACGACGAGGTCGCGGTGGAGCGCGGAGGCGGCGCGTGGGCCGGCTGCGGGCCCCGCGGGCCGGCGGCGGTGGCGAATCCGGGGGGGCACGTGGCGGCCTCTGGTTGGCGCGGGCACGGTGGCGAGTTTGTCTGGCTCGGGCCGGACGTGTCCGGTGGCGGCGGGGGATGATTTTTAGGGTTTGGACCCAGATTTGGATGGGGGAGGCATATTTATAGGTGGGTGGAGATAGGAGTGTCCAAATGAGGTGAGGTTTTCTCCCACACAATCGTGATCCGACGACGGAGAACATGGATGTGGTTTAGATGAGTTATTGGGCTGTTTTGGAGGGGTGTGGGGCTGCAACACAAAAGAGGCTTTTGCGGTTACCCGGTTAACCGTTGGGGCATCAAACGGCCTCCAAATGGAACGAAATTTGACAGGCGGTCTACCGGTGATGTACCAAGGCGACTTGACAAATCTTGGTCCGTTCCAAGAACATTTTTCTCCTGCTCACGAAAAGAGACAAGAGGGGTGTGCCGGGTGCATGTGGGAGTGTCGAATTGCGAAACAGACAATGGGGAAAATAGTCGGATGCATGAGACAAACACGAATGCAAATGCGATGCACATGATGACATGATATGAAATGCATGACATGAACAAAATGTAAAACGAATACAAAAACCCAACCATGAAGGGAATCTCATAACATAAAGCCGAAAATGGCAAGAGTCGGAGTTACAAATATGGCAAGTTACATCCAGGGTGTTACAACACTCCACCACTACAAGAGGATCTCGTCCCGAGATCTAGGACTGAAAGAACTCCGGATATTCAGAACGGAGGTGATCCTCGCGCTCCCAGGTGGCTTCTCGGTCAGAATGGTGTGACCACTTCACTTTCACGAATTTGATTGATTTGTTGCGAGTCTTGCGCTCAGTTTCTTCAAGAATAGCAACAGGATGCTCATGATAAGACAGATCTTCTTGAAGATCAATCTCTTCGAGGTTGATAGTGCGCTCAGGAGTCTTGAAGCACTTGCGAAGCTGTGACACCTGAAACACATCATGCACATTTGCGAAGTTGGATGGAAGCTCAAGCTGATAGGCGAGGTCACCTCTTTTACCAATGATCTTGAAAGGACCCACATATCTCGGGGCAAGCTTCCCTTTGATACCGAAGCGAAGAGTGCCTTTCATTGGAGAGACGCGGAGGTAGACGGTCCCCGATCTCGAAAGCCAAGTCACGGTGCTTGTTATCATAGTAACTCTTCTGGCGCGATTGCGCGACTTTGAGATTTTCACAGATGACTTTACACATTTGTTCAGCTTCTGTGATCAAGTCGTTGCCAATAAGTTGGCGTTCACCAGTCTTTGACCAATTGAGAGGAGTATGACACTTTCTGCCATAGAGAATTTCGAATGGGGCCTTGCCCGAACTTGCTTGGAAGCTGTTGTTGTAGGAGAACTCGGCATATGGAAGACAATCTTCCCACTTCATACCGAAGGAAATGACACAAGCCCTGAGCATATCTTCAAGGATTTGATTTACTCGCTCGACTTGGCCACTTGTTTGAGGATGGAAAGCTTTGCTGAAGCAAATGTTGGTGCCCATGGCCTTCTGGAAGGAGTCCCAGAACTTAGAAGTGAAAATTCTTCCATGATCAAAAGATATCAATTGTGGAATACCATGCAAGGAGACAATCCTGGAGGTGTATAGCTCTGCCAGCTGAGCTGCCGTGATAGATTCTTTGATTGGAAGGAAATGAGCCACTTTTGTAAGCTTGTTAATGACAACGAAAATAGCATCATTCCCACGCTTGGACTTAGGAAATCCAGTAACGAAGTCCATTTTAATATGGTCAAACTTCCATTCTAAACTAGTAAGAGGTTGGAGGAGACCAGCTGGTCATTGGTGTTCTGCTTTCACCCTTTGGCAGGCATCACATTCATTCACGAATTGAGCAATCTCTCGCTTCATTCGAGTCCACCAATACAACTGCTTGAGGTCATGGTACATCTTCGTACTTCCAGGATGAATGGATAGAAGAGAATTGTGCGCTTCGTTCATAATGACTTTCCTTAGATCACCTTTAGGAACCACAATCCGGTCCTTGAAGAATAGAGTGTCTTTGTCATCAATGCGATAGCACTTGTATTTGGGTTGGCTCTTGGCAATACCATTTTTCACTCTCTTCACCATGGTGTCCAGGAGTTGTGCCTCACGAATTTGATCCTCCAAAGTAGGAGAGACTAGAAGGTTGGCAAGAAGGCCTTGAGGAACAACTTGGAGGTTCAATTTGAGGAAAGCTTCACAAAGGTCTGGTTGGAACGGCTTGAGAATTAAGCTGTTGCAATAAGCCTTCCTGCTCAAAGCATCTGCAATGACATTGGCCTTGCCTGGAGTATATTCAATACTCGGATTGTATTCTTGAATCATTTCAACCCATCGAGTCTGCCTGAGGTTGAGGTTGGGTTGAGTGAAGATGTACTTGAGACTTGTGATCTGTGAAAATGCCCACTTTCCTTCCCAACAAGAGATGTCTCCATGTTAATAATGCATGAAAAACTGCCGCCAACTCAAGATTGTGACTGGGGTAGTTCCTTTCGTTGGGCTTCAACTGACGAGAGGTATAATCCACAACTTTCTTCTCTTGCATTAACACAGCGCCGAGACCTTGCAAGGAGGCATCACAGAAAACTTCAAATGGCTTGGATTCATCAGGTGGAGTCAAGACAGGAGCTATGACTAGCTTCTCTTTGAGGGTGTTGAAAGCAACGTCACATTCAGGTGTCCAGACATACCTGACATGCTTCTGGAGGAGGTTGGAAGGAGGCTTTGCAATCTTAGATAAATTCTCGACGAATCTTCGACAATAGCTTGCAAGTCCAAGAAACTGCAGAGCTGCTTGACATTCTGAAGAGGTTCCCAACTCACAATTGCAGACACCTTCTCGGGATTAACAACGATGCCCTTGGTGGAGATGATATGACCAAGGTAAAGAACCTCATCAAGCCAGAACTCACACTTGGAAAACTTCTCATAGAATTTATGCTCTCTGAGCTTGTCGAGCACCAATCTCAAATGCTTGGCATGATCCTCCTTATTCTTGGAGAAGACCAAGATATCATCGAGATACACCAAAACAAAATCATTTGTGTAAGGGTTGAAGATGAAGTTCATCATGCGAGAGAACTTTGGAGGAGCATTGACAAGACCGAAAGACATGACAATATATTCATGAGAACCATAGCTTGTTCTAAATGCTATCTTGGGGATATCTTCTTCACGAATGCGAATCTGATGATAACCCATACAAAGGTCAAGATTGGAGAATACTTTAGCATCTTTAAGTTGCTCAAATAGCTCATTGATGTTGGGAAGTGGATACTTGTTCTTAATTGTCTTCTTGTTCGATGGACGGTAGTCGACGTAGAGTCGGTCTGTTCCATCCTTCTTCTGGACAAAAAGAACACCACAACCCCATGGAGATGAACTCGGTCTGATCAGAACCATGCGCTCTTGTTCATTGAGCCGTTTCTTCAATTCCTTCAGCTCTTCTGGTCCAAGCTTGTAAGGACGCATGGAAACGGGTTCCGTGCCAGGCTCAAGATCGATAACGAATTCAACTGGCCAGTGAGGAGGCATTCCGAAAGCTCTTCTGGAAAGACGTCTTGGTATTCACAAATGACTGGAATCTAAGAGATGGCATTCAACTCGCCCTTCTCATTGAGAGAAAACATTTGAATGGTTTTGTCACGAGCGGCATAGATGATCACATCCTCAGAAGAGTGTGTCAATTGAATTTCCCTGGAAGCACAATCAAGCTGAGCCTTGTGCATAGAAAGCCAGTCCATCTCGAGAATTAGATCAATATCTGAGTCGCCAAGAACAATTGGAGAAGACAGAAATTTATAGTTTCCCATCTTGATAGAAACATCCCGAACCACGGAGCTTGCGTTCATGAATTTACCTGGAGAGACAACTGACAATGGTATAGGCAAAACTTGGAAAACCAAATAATGCTTAGATGCAAAAGGTCTTGAGATGAAACTATGTGATGCACCAGTATCAAATAAAACATTTGCAGGAAAGTCATTAATAGGAAGATTACCCATGATCACTTCTGAAGAATCCTCTGCTTGAGCTGCGTTCATCATGTTCACCTTTGCAAACTTGGAATTATGCTTGACCACTGCATTGCTTGAAGATCTCACAGGAGGAGGAGGAGGCGGAAGGCGCCTTTGGTTGAAGCACTTGTTTGCATAGTGCCCTTTCTGCTGACACTTTTTGCAAGTCATCTCTGAGAGTGGACGATGATAAGGAGCACTTGGCCTTGGAGCTTGAGACTGAGATTTGTTCTGATAGCCTGGGTGGGGGGGGGGGGAAGATCCATGGCCACCTTTGCCCTTCTGCTGGTAGGGATGGCGAAACAGAGGAGGAGGCAGCCAGAACTTCTGTTGCTTAGCTGCCACTTGTGATGAAGAAGAAGACTGAACTGCGTCCCTGACTCTCTTCTTAGAAGCCTCACACTTGAGCTGAGCAGCTTCTTGCTTGAGAGCCATGTTATAGAATTGATCAAACTTAGTCGGCTCAAGAAGCACGAGAGCTAACTACAGATCTTCTCTAAGGCCACCTCTGAATTGATAGATCATACTCTTTTCATCAGGAATGTCTTGTTTAGCGAAGCGAGAAAGTTTCTGAAACTGGATATTGTATTGATACACGGACATGCTGCCTTGCTTGAGATTGTGGAACTCCTCACGCTTGCTCTAAGCAACACTTGGTGGGATATGATGAGCTTTGAAGTCTCGGCGGAAATCATCCCAGGTAATCACACGACCTCCTCTGGAATCTTTGTATTGTTGAAACCACTCAGCAGCTTGGTCCTTGAGTTGAAACTAAGCAAACTTGACAAAGTCCTTAGGCCTGACATTGCTACATTCAAAATTCTTGCAGATGTTCATGAGCCAATCGTCGGCGTCTATGGCCTCGACACAGTTGCTGAAAGACTTTGGCTGGTTTGTGAGGAACTGGTTGAGGGTAGCAAACTGAGGCTAATTGTTGAAATTCCCTTGGCCTTGATTTCCTTGGTTGCCTTGACCTTGGTTGCGCTCTTGCAAGAGTTGCAAAAGCATCTAAGTGTTGGCGTTGGTGGCTGCCATGATAGCTTACCATGCCTCCGGAGGTGGAGCTGGTGACAGAGGGTTCGACTGATCCCCATCATTGCGGTCCGGATTCAGACGCACTGGAGGAGCCATCCTGAAGAGGGTGACATCCGTTAGAATCTTGATAGACAGATAGACAAACTGAATCAATGGATAGAAATTGCAACATATAGTCTTCACAATAAACATTCGAACAAGGATGAACGAATGAATCCCAAAGTAAATCATCACACGTCCATTAAGGTGAGAAGCCACTTAGATAAAGGTAGATGAATAAAGCAACAAGGTACGGATATGAACAAATAAGTGGTAAGGATTACCCAATCACAAACCAAATATCTGCGGGAAGAAATACTAGAGCTACTTGAATTCCCACCTCATTGGCTGATCTCAGCTGTATCGCCTCATACAAATTAGTTAAGCGAGTATACGAGTTATGGCAACAGAGATGCTTCTAGCCGAGTGGCCAAATGGCCATCGAGTTGGCCCCCTATACCATCTACTACCAGCCTCGCACCGCCATCAAGTCCCAAGCACTGGCCGATTTCCTCGTCGATTGGGCCGAGACCCAGTACCTGCCGCCAGCGCCGGACTCCACCCATTGGCAGATGCATTTTGATGGTTCAAAGATGCGCACTGGTTTGGGAGCCGGCATCATCTTCACCTCTCCCAAAGGCGCCAAGATCAAGTACACGTTGCAAATCCATTTTGCCGCCTCCAACAATGTGGCCGGGTATGAAGCACTAATACACGGCCTCCGGTTGGCCAAGGAAATCGGCATCCGCCGGATCCTATGCTACGGCGACTCCGACTTGGTAGTCCAGCAGTCTTCTGGTGACTGGGATGCCAAGGATGCAAATATGGCAAGCTACCGTTTTTTCGTCCAGCAACTCAGTGGATACTTCGAGGGGTGCGAGTTCCTTCATGTGCCAAGAGCCGACAATGAGCAAGCAGATGCCTTGGCACGAATCGGCTCCACCCGACAAGCAATACCAGTTGGTGTCTCCCTTCAGCGCCTCCTCTAGCCGTCAATCAAGCCCTCTCTGGAGTCTGAGTCCATCTTTGTGCTGGCTCCTCCCGAGGCCGACGAATCCGACTATAGGGCTGCGACAGCCGGCTCGCGGACCTTGGAAGTTGGCGCGAGTACTGTGATAGTCGCACCTGGCCCAGAAACTTCACAACCCGGCCCGGGGACTGCAACAGTCGGCCCGGCGACCTTACCGAGCGGCTCGGGGAGTGCAGCAGTCGCACCCGGCCTGGGGGCTACGGCAGTCGGCCCGGGGACTTCATCGACACAGCAAGCGGCAACTGACTCCAACCCGCTGCCTCCCAGCCCAACCGCCCTCGTGCAAGTTGCAGTTCTAGCAGTCGAAGAAATAGTAGCACCTTCATGGGTGCAACCCATCCTCAACTTCCTGGTGAACGAAGAGCTGCCGACTGATGAGATCTCAGCCCGACAAGTGCAACCTCGGGCAGCAGCATACACCATTGTCAACAGAGAACTTGTGAGGTGTAGTGTCACTTGTTTGTACCAGCGCTGCGTGGAACCGGAGAAAGGCCAAGCAATCCTCAAAGACATCCACCAAGGCGAGTGTGGCCACCACGCGGCTTCCAGATCACTCATGGCCAAAGCTTTCTGCCACGGTTTCTTCTGGTCGACTGCCTTGGAGGATGCCAAGGATCGAGTCAAGCATTGCAAGGGGTGTCAGAAGTTCAGCTCACAGCAACATCTACCGACTTCTGCACTCAAGACCATTCCCTTGGCATGGCCTTTTGCCGTTTGGGGCTTGGATATGGTGGGACCATTCAAGATAGCACGCGGCGTCATGACCCATCTGCTTGTCGCCGTGGACAAATTCACCAAGTGGATAGAAGCAAAGCCAATCAAGAAGTTGAATGGTCTGGCTGCCGTGACTTTCATTGCAGATATCACCACTCGGTATGGAGTACCACACAGCATCATCACGGATAATGACACAAATTTTTCCAAAGGAGCCTTGGCCCGTTTCTGCGTGACACAGGGCATCTGACTGGACCTAGCGTCCGTTGCCCATTCGCAGTAAAACGACCAAGTTGAGCGAGCAAACGGCCTCATCCTTTCTAGCGTCAAGCCCCGACTGGTCGAGCCTCTGGAGCGGTCGGTCGGCTGCTGGATTGATGAGATGCCGGCCGTCCTCCGGAGCCTGCGCACAACTCCAAACAAGTCAACCGGCTTCACGCCTTTCTTCCTCGTCTACGGTGCCGAAGCCGTCATCCCGACGGACATTGAGTTTGACTCACCTCGCGTCACCATGTACACTGAGGCGGAAGCAAAAGAAGCGCGAGAAGACGGCGTCGATCTATTGGAGGAGGGCCGGCTGTTAGCACTTAGCCGGTCCGCCATCTACCAGCAAAGTCTGCGCCGCTACTACAACCGGAAGGTCAAGCCAAGATCCTTCTAGGAGGGAGACCTTGTGCTCCGACTGATCCAGCGAACAGCCGGCCAGCACAAGCTCTCGGCACCTTGGGAAGGCCCATTCACCGTTAGCAAAGTTTTGGGCAACGACTCCTACTACCTGATCGATGCTCAGAAGCCTAGAGCACGCAGGAGAGACGACTCCGACAAAGAGACAGAGCGGCCGTGGAATGCAAACCTCCTTCGAAGATTTTACAGTTGATGCAGTATGTACCACGCTATCTTTTGTATTAAGTACGAAGACTCCGGGACCCCGAGAAGAGCTCAGGGATTACCCTCTTTTCTACATATGATAAGTATTATGCCTATGAATGTGTTATTTCATTATTCCGCCTGGCACCGGGTTCGACCAGTCGGCCCGGGGGCTCGCCGCCTTGTACTATGTGGAGCTTCCTCAGTCGGACAAGTAGTGTGTTGCCACCTAAGCCTTCTCCTGCTAGAAGCCGCAACTCACAGAGCGACTGTCCGGTGGGCAGGAGTTACGGGCAGGAAAGGGTGTCCACATGAAAAATGGCTAAGGACCCCAAGCATACACATAGTTTAGGCCGGCTCCCCGCCTCATCGACCGGCTGCTGAAGCAGCCGGCCGGCCTCTACTTAACTTGCTAAACGCTCTAGTCGGCTAAGTACTTGCCCTCGCGAAAGAAGCTAAGTACTTGACCAAGCCACAGTCCGTAGAGCTGCTATTTGGCTGGCAAGATGGCAACCAAGGGAGTGCGGCAAAGGGAAAAAGGCCAACAAGCAGAAAGCAAGAAAAGTCAGAACTCTGCAAAAGCACAACTTCTGTGAAAGCATAGTTACATGTCACAAGGCCCTTGGCCAGCATTCAACAGAGTTTGAAATACACCCCGCGGGTGGAATTGTGCAAATTTAACAAAGTTTGCCGACACTGAAAAAACATGGAAAATAAAGATAAGTTGGCGGCCTAGGGAGCTGCAGAGGGGTCCGGCTGGCCGGCGGAGTCGGTGGTGCCGGTTGGTGGAGTGGACTGCTGGTCACTCTCTGCTTGGTCACCTCCAGCCACAGTCGGCGCGCTCGAGTGCAGCTTGTTGTTCGAGGCACGATCAAGTTGGGGCTGGCCGTCCGCTCCGACCTCTGGCGCATCTTCTTCACCTTCCTTGTCCTCCTCGTCTTCTCCCTCGTCGTTGGAGTCGATCATCTCGGCCGAGTCCTCATCATCCTCCGGGTTAAGCCCGAACCACTCCGGTGGTGCCTCGGCACCATTCTCAGCCAGCTCAGGAACGAAGAGGCTGGTGTCGGTGTACTCAGCCATCGCCGCTGCCCGTCTAACAATGTCGAGCTCCACCGCCACGAGCTCCTCTTGGGCCTCCTGCCAAAACATGGTCAATTGGGCTAGATTTAGCCCAGGATACCACGCCTTGACAAACTCCAAGGCCTGGCGTGCTCCAGCTCGGGCCGAGGAACCCTTCCAAGCCTGAGACGGCCGACCGCCACCTCTAGCCAGTCGGCAGTCCGACTGGGAGTACGCGGAGCCGGCATGTCTGGCCAAAGGGTGGAGATCGCCTGGGCCCCGACACGCTGAAGACGGCGGAGCATCCGATGAGCCAGTCAGAGGCGGGCTTGGATGCTGAGAAGTTGTTCGCTAAGAGTCCGGGGGGCGTCGGCAGCGATCTACATGCCTTCCGCCCTCCGTTCCTCGCGATAAGCCTCGATAGCCCCGTTGGCGGTGTCAGAATGGCCAGGAAAGAAGTCTACTCAGGAAGAACGCAAAAGATCAGAAGTCAGAAGCCAAAAGCTGGAAGCCGGCTCGATCGGCAGTCGGCAACCCAAAGAAAGAAAAAGAACAAAGCTTAGCATCAACCATGTCTTCAATCCTGCCGAAGCCGGACTTCAGCAGGGCCTCCTTGTCGGTCCAGGTGGAGCATTCGGTCTCAAACTCGGCGAGGATATTGGACTCCTTCACCTCCGCCTCCTTCCGGGCCGTCTGGAGAAGCTTCGCCTTCTCCTCCAGTTGCGTGGCCAGTCGGTCGCGCTCCTGGGCCAGCTCGTTGCACTCTGCCTCCTTGGCACGCAACTCGGTGTTGGCTTCACCCAGCTGCCGCTGCAAAGCGGAATTTGCCTCTGCCAGAGCGGAGAAAGAAAAAAAGATGTCAATAACCAACAAGGAAGAAGTATAGTTGCCATGGAGATCCGGCCCGACTGCTCAGCAGTCAGCCCGAATGTCGGGGACTACAGCCTACGGGTGCGCTATCGCGCCCCCGCAGAGAGAGAAATCAGTGACTTACTCCGGTTTTTCACCAAGTCGGCGGTCCAGATCTCGGACGTTGGAGTTAAAGGTGGCCGCGTGAAGACTATGATAGTCCTGCAATAAAGATAGATGAAAAGTTAGCACTCGGAGCCCGCCAAGTAAAGTTCCGGGCCGCCTGCTCAGCAGCCGACCTGAAACTCGGGGGCTACACCCAGTGGGTGCGCTGGCGCGCCTCCACAGAGAAGTACAAGAATCAAAGACAAAGAAGTGAGAAACATACCCGAATGGCCGCTCGCGAATCTAGGAATGCCCTGTTGCACAGCTGAAGAGCGGTGGCCTCAGCTCAGAGTTTGGCCTGGATGTCCAGGATCCCTTGATTCAAAGCGCCCGTCCCGCCTCCACACACCCATTCAGCGGGAGCGGCGCTAGTTGCTTTCCGCATCTGGGGCTGACGAGCTCGCAGCACCGGCGTCCAGCGGTCGTGGTGCCGAAGTCACCTTAACGCCTCGGCGGCGCGATGGTGTGCGGACCTCAGGAGTCGGGCCCATCACCACCTCGTTTCCGGCTGGTGGTGCCGATGGGGCAGCCGACTGCTCGTCCCGTGATCTGTCAACTGATGACAACAAAGGCATGGCTACCTCCGGCATGGAGACGTCTCTAGCTCCCCTCTCCATGACTGGATGTTCATCACCGGCTCCCCCAGTCGGCACCGTGAACTTCGATGGCGGTGGCGCGGAGTTCAGGGGGATGACGAACAACGGCGCTTGGCGGTACGCGGCTTCTTCGGCCCGCTTCTTCGCTGCGACATCAGCCTCAGCCTCTGCCAGCTTCTTTAGTGTGGCGGCCTCCGCCTTGTCCGCCTTCGCCTGCTCCCTGCGGGCAGCCTCCCGCTCCTCGCGCACCTCCCGCGCGTTTCGTTCCTGTGCCTCCCGGAGGTCGGCTACAGGGTCGATTCGCCGGGTGGTGGCAGAAGTCTCCCCCGACCCGATGACGGAGGCGGCGGCCGACTTCTCAAGAGAGAGCGGAGCCCTGAGTCAAGGAAATAAAGCAGAACAGCTTAGCTAAAATCAACAAGAAAAGAAGGCACAAGGGAAAGACACTTACACCGACCATAGGGGGCACTCTCGGAAGCTTCTGAAACTTGGCTGCCTTCGCAGCGGCCTCCTTCCGCCTGGTCGCGGCGGCCGGGTTCTTGGCCTTCTTCGGCACGCTGTTGAACAAGGCGACGCCTTGTTTGCGCTTGCGCGTGCCGCCTTGAGCAGCCGTCTCGGTGGAAGGGCCCACGTCCGCCATGCCGGGACCTCTCACATGGCGCCACTCATCCTCGTCTTCGTCATCATCATGCCAGGTCTCGATGCCTCCCACATCTTCAAAGGCGCCTGCTCCGTCGCCGTCGCCTATGGCATCGTCCTCCAAGGCAGCCGCCCCCAAGTCGGGGTCGTCCACTTAGCTCACTGCCCGGTCCGGCAGGTAGTCTCCACCTGACCCTACGATGGTGGCCATCGCCGGAGACATGAAGATCTGTGTTCACAAGACTGACTATTCAAGACGGCAAGACCAAAACCAAAACAAATACTAAAAAGGAAAGAGTTGTAGAACTTACAAGAGACGACGGGTTGGCCTGGGAGTATGGCCGCATAGCAAACCGCCAAGACCCCTCCGACAACTTGAGGTCGGAGATCTCGTTCACCATGCGGGCGACCTCGGCAGCCGGCATGTCCCTCGTGCACGTTTGCCTCGGGTCCCGGTGCCCGTTCATCCGACAGATCAGATGAGGCCGGCCTTGGTGCGGGAGAACCCGGTGCTCGACGAAGGCGACCAGCAGGTCGGATGCCTTGAGGCCTGCCGCGCCCGTCAGCATCCGGAGCCGGTTGATGGTGGCAGTGGCGTCGGCTGACAAGGCCTTCGGCTTGTACCCCCAGTTGTCCCGAGGTTTAGCTGGAGGGCCGGCTTCATAGGGAGGCAAGTTGATGAAGTCGAGGGCGGGGTCGACATTCTCCATGTAGAAGTATGATTTCTACTATAGTTTAACCGACTGTGACAGCTTTATGGCGGGGAAGGCGTTCTTCACGGACGGGCGGTGCACCGTGACGAAGGCGCCGCACTGGGCCGCCTTCTCCCTGGCGGAGGTGCCCAGCTTGGTGTAGAAGAATGCTCCTCATAGCTCGATGATGGGGAGGATGCCGAGGTAGCCCTCGCACATTGTGACGAAGGCGGATAGCAGCGTCACGGTGTTGGGCGTCAGATGATGCGGCTGGAGGTGGTAGAAGTTGAGGAAGGAGCGGAAGAATCCGCTCGCCGGCAGGCCGAAGCCGCGGAGGAAGTGTGAGCGGAAGATAACCCGCTCGCCTCCTTGTGGCACTGACGAGATCTTTGCCTCTGGCGGCACACACACCTTGACGTAGTTCGCACCGGGCAGCCGCCATGTGGCGCGAAGAAAGGCGAGGTGGTCGTCGATGACGACCGAGCCATCCCAGTCCCCTCGCTTCTTGCGAGTCATGGAGTCTGAGCTCGGCGGGGAAGTGGCGTCGCGGCGGAGCAAGAGGCTCGGCGTGGAGGAGGCTGACGGCGACGAGCTGCGGCAACGCTTCGGCGGGGCGCAGCAGTGCGGCGGCAGCAAGAAGAGGAGGAGGTAGAAAATGGCAAAGGGGAGGAGGGCGCGCATGCTCCGTCGCTCCCCCTTCCCCCTACCTATAGCCCCTGGGCTGCGAAGCCGAGGGGGCCGGGCGTGGGATCATGGGATTAATTGCACCCATGACCCCACGTCCCCATGATTATTGCGCGAGTTACTGCACGTAGTAACTCCACGCGGAATCGCAACGGCCCTCTTCGGCCGCAGCAGATCCGCCCGTGCGCCGAGGCCCGGTCGTGGTGGGCCTAGGCTGCTGTCGCGTCCCATCGCGTGCGTGGGCTGGCAGGCTGGCCTGAATAGGTGGCGCCGCTTGGCGTGCTCGCAGCAGGTGGTGGGCTAGATGCTTGGAAGGCACGCCACCCGACTCCCGCCTTGACGATTCAAAGTCACCCGACCAATCCGCCTGGTCATGGCCGACTCCCGGCGGGCGGCTTACCAGACGACGGATGAAGCATTCAGCAAGAGTACTCGGAGAAGGAAACTGCCGAGGCACCTCGACCTGTCAGCCGCGATGCCTCACCAGCTTCGGGGACTACTGTCAGAGTAATGGGCCATGGGTAGCCTAACCCGAGTCCTTGAGCATTTCAAGACATCAGGCCGGCTGCGCCCCTCAAGCATCAAGGACGAAGCACTGCCTTCTGGTGGCCGGCTGGCTCAAGCGGCCGGCTGCCGAAAGAGGGCCAAGACCCAGAGGACGACCCCAAGACGGGCCGGCTCTCGGCAAGTGGCCTCCAGAGAAGCCTTCTCCTGCCAGGCGGCCCACGGTGCCCTCAAAGTCTGTGCCCCCATAAAGAAGATAAGACAGGATGTGGCCACAGTGTAGCCCATCACCCCCATATCCAAGGCGGTGTGCGGGCACAGTGTCCTATACCGTCCGAGATCTTCGCACGGTGCGGCACCATTGCCATCCTGCCCTTGACGTCACCCCTGCCAGGTGGAACCCTGTTCCCATGACAGCCTGTCGGTATGGCCTGCAGGCGGCGGGCCCTACCAGGCAGCGAGAGCCCAGAGGGCGGCAGCACCTGACCAGTCGGACCCAAGGGAGGCCGGCCTCTAGCAGGCGGCCCACTCTTCCCTCGGAGTCCACGCGCCATTAACTAGACGAGATACGGTGTGGCTACAGTGATCTCCCACCAGACGGCGGGACTGTAGCCACGCCCCGCTGACCAAGCATGCGTCATTAGCGTTACAGCTACAGTAACAAGCAGTCGACCAGGCCCACAAGCGACGGAGGCGGCCTGTCGGCTTCGTACCAGACCAGTTGACAGGGCCCACCAGGCGGCGGGCCCCAGCGACCGGTGAAGGAGCCGGTGACATGAGACACTGACAGCCGGGTCCTACACCCGGCCAGATTACCATTGTACCCCTGGGGGTAGGCCTATATAAACACGCTAGGGCACCCATGCAAAGGGTTCCCAACCTGTTAGACCAAGACACCCATAGAGGGAGAGGAGAGCCAGCCCTGCTTTCTTCTACCTCTAGCATACAGCTCGAGGAGCACCATTGTACTTGCTATCGCTTTAGTGATCATGCGGAGACCCCGTAGAGCAGGACTAGGGCTGTTATCTCGTAGGAGAGCCCCGAACCTGGGTAAGATTCGCTGACGTGCATGTCTTCGCCTCATCCCGTTTCCTAGCACCGGGGACGTCCTACTAGCCCCCATCATGATTAGACATCCTTTGGCATATGTTGCACCAAACCCTCGACGGTTGTAGGGTCCGCGGCCCTTCCGGATTGAACTCCCACATCTTGAGGGGCCGCCTCTGGCAGGGAAGTGCTCGGCGGATCAGCATCACTTGGATTATGTCGGCAAGGGTAACGTCCTTCGCTATCATGCTCTTGATGCGTTTCTGCAGCAGCAGCACCTCAGGGACCGACCCCCAGTCCGGACCCTAGTCAGTCCAGGATGTAAGCCTCAGCTAGGGTTCGGATCTAAAGGTTGGTGCAGCTGCCCACTTGGAGCCGCGGGGTTCTGTGATATAGAACCATACTTGGTGCCATATTTTGACAGTGTCCATAAAGACTCCCTTTGGCCAATTGACTTTGGGGAGCTTGCTCACCATGCCGCCACCATAGTCCGCGTGTTACCCATTGACCACCTTCGGTTTCACATTAAAAATCTTGAGCCATAAGGCGAAGTGTGGAGGGACACGGAGGAAGGCTTCACACACAACGATAAATGCCGAGATGTGAAGGAACGAATTTGGGGCCAGATCGTGAAAATCCAGCCCGTAGTAGAACATGAGACCCCTTACAAAGGGGTGAAGGGCGAATCCGAGTCCACAGAGGAAGTGGGGGATAAACACCACCCTCTCATCGGGCTCCGGAGTGGGGATGACCTGCGCCAGATCAGGAACTCCATGCTTGATTTCCACAGTCAAATACCACGCTTCCTGCAGCTCCTTGATGTTTTCCTCCATGGCGGAGGAGGACACCCACTTGCCTTGAGAGCCGGCCATGGTCGGAGGAGTTATCAAGGAGAGAAAAGCTTGGAGTTTGGGCATTGGAGCTCGGGGACAGAGCGGCAGAGAGAATGAGGCGTGGGGTGGAACAGATGTGTTGTATCCACTTATATGGACTGCGAATATCAAGCGTCCCCCCTCGAGCCTTAAAACTCGCCTATTCCCAAGGGGTCACGCGAACCGCACGGTTAGGTTACCAAAACTCGTTGAGGGAGTCCTGGATTAGGGGGTGTCCGGATGGCCGGACTATACCTGCAGCCGGACTCCTGGACTATGAAGATACAAGATTGAAGACTTCGTCCCGTGTCCGGAAGGGACTTTCCTTGGCGTGGAAGGCAAGCTTGGTGATACGGATATACAGATCTCCTACCATTGTAACCGACTTTGTGTAACCCTAACCCTCTCCGGTGTCTATATAAACCAGAGGGTTTTAGTCCGTAGGACAACATAGACAACAACAATCATACCATAGGCTAGATTCTATGGTTTAGCCTCTCCGATCTCGTGGTAGATCTACTCTTGTACTACCGATATCATCAATATTAATCAAGCAGGACGTAGGGTTTTACATCCATCGAGAGGGCCCGAACCTGGGTAAAACTTCGTGTCCCTTGCCTCCTGTTACCATCCGGCCTAGACGCACAGTTCGGGACCCCCTACCCGAGATCCGCCGGTTTTGACACCAACATTGGTGCTTTCATTGAGAGTTCCTCGGTGTCGTCGTCGTCAGGCTCGATGGCTCCTATGATCGTCAATAGCGATGCAGTCCAGGGTGAGACCTTCCTCCCCAGACAGATCTTCATCTTCGGCGGCTTCGCACTGCGGGCCAATTCACTTGGCCATCTGGAGCAGATCGAAAGCTACGCCCCTGGCCGTCAGGTCAGATTTGGAAGTTTAAACTACACGGCTGACATCCGCGGGGACTTGATCTTCGACGGATTCGAGCCACTGCCGAGCGCGCCGCACTGTCCCGACGAGCATGATCTAGCTCTGCCGTCGAATAGTGCCCTGGAGGCCACACCCGCATCGGCTTCGACCCTTAATTCGGAGCCAACTACGCCGATCGAGG
Organism: Triticum urartu; assembly: GCF_003073215.2. Lineage (NCBI taxonomy): Eukaryota > Viridiplantae > Streptophyta > Magnoliopsida > Poales > Poaceae > Triticum > Triticum urartu. The sequence goes on along the minus strand of NC_053023.1, from coordinate 125,744,371 downwards.
ATGGGCGGTTGGACGCCGCCTCGGGGGCTGCGATCCCAATGGTGATTGAGCCGAACACCAGCCCCGCACTCCGCGAGACTCGTGACTCCAAGGAGCCGGACTCCTCTCCGGATTCCGAACCCTCCGTGCCCCTGCCGATCGAATCCGATTGGGTGCCAATCATGGAGTTTACTGCCGCGGACATCTTTCAGCACTCGCCTTTCGGTGATATTCTGAAAACACCGGAGTCTCTCTCTTTATCAGGAGAGCCCTGGCCGGACTGCGGTCAGCAAGGTTGGGGTACGGACGATGAAGAAATTCAAGGCCCACCCACCACCCACTTTGTAGCCACTGTCGATGATTTAACCGACATGCTTGACTTCGACTCCGAAGACATCTACGGTATGGACGCCGATGAAGGAGATAATGAAGAACCAGCGCATACTAGGCCCTGGAAAGCCACCTCGTCATATGACATATATATGGTGGACACCCCAGAAGAAGGAGATGGCGATGGAACAGCGGAGGATGACCCCTCCAAGAAACAGCCTAAGCGCCGGCGTCAGCGGCGCCACTCAAAATCCCGCCAAAACAAATGCGGCGATTCCAGCACGGGAGATAATAATACTCCGGAAAGCGCCGAAGAAAACCCCCTCATGAGAAAGCGGCTGACATAGAGGTCGAGGACGATAATTATATGCCTCCCTCCAAAGACGAGGCAAGCCTCGACGACGACGAATTCGTCGTGCCAGAGGATCCCGTCGAGCAAGAGCGTTTTCAACGCAGGCTTATGGCCACGGCAAGAAGCCTCAAGAAAAATCAGCAACAGCTTAGAGCTGATCAAGATTTGCTAGTCGACAGATGGACTGAAGTCCTTGCGGCCGAAGAGCATAAACTTGAACACCCCTCCAAGAGCTACCCAAAGCGCAAGTTGCTACCCCGATTAGAGGAGGAAGCACTTGATGCGGCCGACCGGCCACCTCATGGCCGTGACAGAGAGGCCTCTCGGCCCTCCACTCAAGCCGCACACCGTACCAAGGCACGGGAATATGCGCCGGACTTACAGATATGTTGGAGGACAAGGCAAGGCAAACAAGATCGATCTATGGATCGCGTGGGCGCCCCACGGCTCGAGACGATAACCGTCACGCCGGCCACAAATTCGGCAGGGCCGAACACAGTAGACAAAGCTCATTGGAGCTACGTCGTGATATAGCCCAGTACAGAGGCGCCGCACACCCACTATGCTTCACAGACGAAATAATGGATCATAAAATCCCCGAGGGTTTCAAACCCGTAAACATCGAATCATATGATGGCACAACAGATCCTGCGGTATGGATCGAGGATTATCTCCTTCATATCCACATGGCCCGCGGTGATGATTTCCACGCCATCAAATACCTCCCACTCAAGCTTAAAGGAACAACTCGGCATTGGCTTAACAGCTTGCCAACAGGATCAATCAGTTGTTGGGAGGACCTGGAAGCCGCATTCCTCGACAATTTCCAGGGCACTTATGTGAGACCCCCAGACGCCGATGACCTAAGTCACGTAATTCAGCAGCCAGAGGAATCGGCCAGGAAATTCTGGACATGGTTCCTAACAAAGAAAAATCAAATAGTCGACTGTCCGGACGCGGAGGCCCTAGCAGCCTTCAAGTACAATATCCGTAACGAGTGGCTGGCCCGGCACCTTGGACAGGAAAAGCCGAAATCTATGGCAGCACTCATGACACTCATGACCCGCTTTTGCGCGGGAGAAGACAGCTGGCTTGCTCATAGCAACAACATGACCAAGACCCCTGGTAATTCGGACACTAGGGACAGCAGTGGCAGGTCGCGTCACAACAAGTAGAAGCGCCGCATTAACGGCGACAATGCTGAGGATACGGCAGTTAATGCCGGATTCAGAGGCTCTAAATCCGGTCAATGGAAAAAGCCATTCAAAAGGAATCCTAGGGGCCCGTCCAGTTTGGACCGAATACTCGACCGCTTGTGCCAGATACATGGCACCCCCGAAAAGCCGGCCAATCACACCAACAGGGATTGTTGGGTGTTCAAGCAAGCAGGCATGCTAAATGCCAAAAATGAAGACAAGGCGCCGCATAGCGATGATGACGAGGAGCCCCGGCCGCCGAAGAACAATGGACAGAAGGGTTTTCCCCCACAAGTGTGGACGGTGAACATGATATACGCAACCCACGTCCCCAAAAGGGAACGGAAGCGCGCGCTAAGGGACATATACGCGGTAGAGCCAGTCGCCCCAAAGTTCAACCCATGGTCCTCCTACCCGATCACCTTTGATCGAAGGGACCATCCCACTAGCATCCGTCATGGCGGATTTGCCGCATTGGTTCTAGACCCAATTATTGACGGATTTCATCTCACTAGAGTCCTTATGGACGGCGGCAGCAGCCTGAACCTGCTTTACCAGGATACAATAAGGAAAATGGGCATAGATCCCTCGAGGATTAGGCCCACCAAAACGACCTTTAAAGGCGTAATACCAGGTGTAGAGGCCAACTGTACAGGCTCAGTCACACTTGAAGTGGTCTTCGGATCTCCGGATAATTTCTGAAGCGAGGAGTTAATCTTCGACATAGTCCCATTCTGCAGTGGTTATCACGCACTGCTTGGGCGAACCACATTCGCCAAGTTCAATGCGGTACCGCACTACGCATACCTTAAGCTCAAGATGCCAGGCCCTCGAGGAGTAATTACGGTCAATGGAAACACCGAACGCTCCCTCCGAACGGAGGAGCACACGACGGCCCTTGCAGCGGAAGTACAAAGCAGCCTCTCCAGGCAGTTCTCCAGTCCGGCCATTAAACGACCGGACAACGTCAAGCGGGCCCGGAGTAACCTACAACAAGACCACCTGGCATGATTCGAGCAGGCGTAGCAATGCGGCCCCAACCCCAACCCTCGCAAAAAGGCGACGCCAGTACTTCGCGTACATAACTACGCTCTAGAGATACCATGGGTACAGGGGGAGGGGCACCATCATGGTGCGGCTTAAACCGTACCAGGGGCTGCCGATTTTTTAATTTTCTCTTACTTTCAGGACTCCATCGTTCGGAAGGCCTGTTCGGCAGTTCAATTGCCGCATAAACGATGCAAGAACCAGGGAAGCAGACAAGCCACGCCGCATCACGGAACTCCCAGGTGGTCTCTATCACGAGCAGTATACCTGTTCCGCATACTATTCCACAGCTTGCCCCTGGAACGAACATGTTAAATAGTCCAACCTTCCACTTATCGCGGTATTTGTATTGTTCTGCTTTGACCGCAGCCCTTTTTAATAAACAATGCATAGCTTTTGTCTATTTTTGCATTACCTTTTTTTATATATATTTGTTCTTTAACGACATGTTGCACCCGTACACGTTGGTACGGCCAAAATACGCCAGGGGCTTAGTACCCCTCAATATGGTGTGAGAAGTCCGAACACTTTAACAAGTGCAGCACCCCGAACTTATAGCATTATATGCATCGGCTCCGAATCATGTCTTGGGTCAATAGTTGGGTTTGCCCGGCTCCTATGTTTTGGTGCCTTACGTTCCGCTATATCGGCTAAGGTAGCACTAGGAGAACCACTGCGATTGTGCCCCAGTTGAGCTGGGCGAGCACCTCAGTGGAGAAAGCTAAAACTGACTGTCATGATGAGGCGAGAGCTGGTCGCTGTTCGTGAGGTCTTTCGAGTCCCTAAAGACTTATGCCGCTTAGGGCGAGGAGCCGGCTCTGTCAATCCAAGGCGTGGATAGCACCCCGAACTCGGTCTTCCGAATACCAGGGGCTTCACCGAAATTTAAAATTATAGAATTCTATGGCTAAGTGAGAGTGTTCACGCATTATAGTCCGATTGCCTTGTTCGTTGGGCTGAGCGCCTCCCTCGAAGGACCCAAACATGGGAAAAAGAGTGCTCAGGTTTATCCCCGAACACCCCAGCACTAGCGGCACGGGGGCAGAAGCCAACGACTTGCCATCTCCCAGAATTGATAAACAGCTACACAGAAGGTAATATTTTAAATTACAAACAGCATTGCTTAGCGCATATGAACAAGTTTCCAGTGCACAGGACAAAACGAGCAAGTTTCACTCAAAAATTACATCCCTAGAACATTCATCCGCCACAAGGCAGGCACCCTTCAGAACATCCTTATAGTAATTCTCGGGCTTGCGATCCTCTTTCCCCGGCGGTGGCCCGTCCTTCACAAGCTTCTCGGCATCCAGCTTGCCCCAGTGCACCTTAGCACGGGCAAGGGCCCTACGGGCACCTTCAATGCAGACGGAGCACTTGATGACTTCGAGCCTTGGACAGGCCTCCACCAGCCGCTTCACCAGCCCGAAATAGTTCCCAGGCAGAGCCTCTCCAGGCCACATCCGAACTAAGTGGCCCTTCATGGCCTATTCGGCCGCCTTGTGGAGCTCGACCAACTGCTTCACCTGGTCACTCAGGGGTACGGGGTGTCCGGCCTCAGCATACTGAGACCAGAACACCTTCTCTGTCGAGCTGCCCTCCTTGGCTCGATAGAATGCGGCGGCATCGGATACACTCCAGGGAAGATCTGCGAACGCTCCTGGAGAGCTCTTCGGGTAAGTAACAAGTAACTCACGTTTATGTGTTTGCTTTGCATAAAGAATGCCTTACCTGCTGCTATCTTCTTCACCTCATCCAACTCCTGGAGGGTCTTCTGGTATTCGGCCTTGGCAGACTTGGCATTTTCAATAGCCGTCGCGAGCTCGGACGCTCGCGTCTTTGAGTCAAGCTCCAAACTCTCATGCTTTTTCATGAGAGCCTGGAGATCTTGCCGTACCTTGCCAACCTCGGCCTCATACTTCTCCCGCTCGGTGCGCTCCGTGGCCACCCTCTTCTCGGCCTCGGCCAGCGCCTACTTAAGGGTCGCCACCTCAGACGTGGCCCCTACAATAGCCATGATAGTCTTGTCATTTTTTGCAATTGCACCTTTTTATATATATTTAAACAAGGTATTTCTTACCTTCATTGTCCTCGAGCTGCCTCTTGGCACGCCTGAGCTCTTGCTCGGACCGCTTGAGGTTCTGCTTTAGCGTGTCCACTTCTGCAGTTAGTGCGGCAGATGCAAGCAGAGAAGCCTGCATACGCATATTGACTCCTTTTTGTTAGACTCCTGCGAATTTTATTTGATCCTCTATTCGGCTTTTCTTCCCAAACGCCAAATAGAGCATCAGGGGCTACTGTCTATGCGGTAATATTATTTACACATTCTTTACTTACCTCAAAGCCTGTTAAAAGGCTAGTACAAGCTTCAGTCAGTCCGCTCTTGGCGGACTGAAGCTTCTGGACCACCGCACTCATAATAGTGCGGTGCTCCTCGTCGATGGAGGCGCCTTGGAGCGCCTCCAACATATTGTCCGGCGCCTCCGGTTGGACGGGGGTCACCGGCGCGGTGGGCTTGCTCCTCTTGGAAGGAGGTCCTCCGCCGGACTCTGGAACCTTTGAAGGTTCCGGAGCAGTGTCCGGCCTAGAGCCGGACTTGGAGCCCTGGGGGGTTTCATCCCCTTTACTCCTGGAGTCCGGGAGGTCGCCTTGCGGTGCCTCCAGGACCACCTCCTCCCGGTTTGGGACCTATTGGGACAACACTTCGGTGTTGTCCGTAGGGCGGGGGGAGGAAGCCGTCGGAAGCGAGTTCACATCCGACGAATCCAGTGAGCCGCTCGACGACGCGTCGAGCCGGTCTTTGGGTGGGCTGCATAAACATATTCGGCGTAAGGGAAAGCTGTGCGATAAACGAATACTATGAATTACTCCGGTATCCGGATACTTACGATTTTGCCAGGGGCTTGGTCTTGGGCAGCCACTCCTCTCCGCCGTCGTCGGCGTTGGTGGAGTAGTCCGAAGGAAGGGTTTTCCCCTTTTTGGACCCTCCGGCCTCCCAGAGAGGGCAGCCTTCCTTTTCTTCTCTCCTCCCGCTGGAGGGGGAGAGGTCTCTTCTTCTTCCTCCTCGTCTTCATGAGAGGAATGCGCCTCGGAACCGCCGGATGATGGATCCGACACCTCCTGGTGCTGGGCACTCTTTCGAGTCCCCATGGCCTTTTTCACGGCCTTCTTCTCCGGCACCACACAGGGTGCCGGAACCAGCAGCTTCGCCAAGCGAGCGTCCACTGGGCCTTCGGGCAAAGGAGCCGGACAGTTGATCTATCCGGACGTCACCTGCCAATCCTGTCAAAGGTAAGGGAGCTTAGATCCCACATGGAGTCAAGCTATGAAAAATTGATACCCTGTAAAAGGAAAAAACAACTTACCGCATGAGCGTGACGCTGCATACTGAATCCGCGATCCTCAGTAGCGGATGCGGGGGCCTCGGTGCCCTTGAAAAGCACCTTCCAGGCATCTTTGTATGTTGTGTCGAAGAGCCTGCTCAGAGTTTGGTGCCGCGCCGGGTCGAACTCCCATAGGGTGAAAGCCCATTGTTGACACAGGAGGATCAGGCAGACGAGCATAACCTGGATTACGTTGACAAGTTTGAGCTTCTTGTCCACCAGGGTTTGGATGCATGTTTGGAGTCCGGTCAGCTCTCCTTTCTTACCCCACAACAGGCCCGTCTCCTTCCAGGAGGTGAGCCACGTAGGGGGTTCGGATCGAAACTCGGGGGATGCGACCTATTCGGGGTGACACGGCTCGGTGATGTAAAACCACCCCGATTGCCACCCCTTCAGGGTCTCCATAAAGGAGCCCTCAAGCCATAAGACGTTGGCCATCTTGCCAACCATGGCGTCTCCGCACTCCGCCTGGTTGCCGCGCACCACCTTCAGCTTGACATTGAAAGTCTTGAGCCATAGGCCGAAATGGGGGCGGATGCGGAGGAAAGCCTCGCACACGATGATAAACGCCGAGATGTTGAGGATGAAGTTCGGGGCCAGATCGTGGAAATCCAGGCCGTAGTAGAACATGAGCCCCTGGACAAATTGGTCAAGAGGGAAGCCCAGTCCGCGGAGGAAATGGGGGAGGAACACCACCCTCTCATGGGGCCTAGGGGTGGGGATGAGCTGCCCCTTTTTGGGAAGCCGGTACGCGATGTCGTTAGACAGGTATCCGGCCTTCTTCAGCTTTTTGATGTGTCCCTCCGTGACGGAGGAGACCATCCACTTGCCTCCTGCTCCGGACATGGCTGGAGAAGGTTGAGGTGGGAGTGCGGACTTGGGCACTGGAGCTCGAGTGCGCAAGAATGGATAGGCAAAGGAGGAAGAAGGCGTAGGTGGAAAGGTGGATCCTTATCCCCTTATATGGGTGGACGCACCTACATGTCCCCACCAGCCTGGTAAAACTCGCTTATCTCCAAGCGCCATAATCAATGGCGCGGTTGGGTTACCCACGCCCGTATTGATGAGAATCCCGGAATAAGGGGACACTATCTCTGCTTTGACAAGACGTGCCAAGGAAACCGCCTTGCATGACGTGCTGAGGTGGGATAATGAAACGACTCGGATAAAGGCTTGGCCGTGGTGTGTCGCACTACAGAATACGTCAGAAGATTAGATTTGTGTAAATATTATTCTTTCTATGGCAATATGTGGAAACTTATTTTGTAGAGCCGGACACTATCTTTGTGTTCAAAATCTTCTATGAAGTACTTGGAGGAGGAACCCGCCTTGCAATGCCGAAGACAAACTGCGCGCCGGACTCGTCGTCATTGAAGCCTGGTTTAGGGGCTACTGAGGGAGTCCTGGATTAGGGGGTGTCCAGATGGCCGGACTATACCATCAGCCGGACTCCTAGACTATGAAGATACAAGATTGAAGACTTCGTCCCGTGTCCAGAAGGGACTTTCCTTGGCGTGGAAGGCAAGCTTGGCAAAACGGATATACAGATCTCCTACCATTGTAACCGACTTTGTGTAACCCTAACCCTCTCCGATGTCTATATAAACCGAAGGGTTTTAGTCCGTAGGACAACATAGACAACAACAATCATACCATAGGCTAGCTTCTAGGGTTTAGCCTCTCCGATCTCGTGGTAGATCTACTCTTGTACTACCCATATCATCAATATTAAACAAGCAGGACGTAGGGTTTTACCTCCATCGAGAGGGCCCGAACCTGGGTAAAACTTCGTGTCCCTTGCCTCCTGTTACCATCCGGCCTAGACGCACAGTTCGGGACCCCCTACCCGAGATCCGCCGGTTTTGACACCGACACTCGTATTTATAAGAATCCCATAATAAGGGGGCATGATCTCTGCTTTGACAAGACGTGTCGGCGGAGCTTGCGTCTCGAAACGCGAAACGGGAGGCCGAAAAATGGTTTGAAATAATAAAATGCCCGGACGTAACGTCTCACCAGTAAAATCTTCAGAGGACAGAACTTATCCGTATTTTACCCTTGTGATTCAGAGGTATGACTGTTGTGCAAAGCCGGATACAATACTGACGGTCAATTACTTTGAAGAATTCGGAGGAGGAACCCGCCTGGCAATGCCGAAGACAATCTATGTGCCGGACACATCGTCATTGAAGACTGGTTCAGGGGCTACTGAGGGAGTCCACGATTATGGGGTCCTCGTGCGTCTGGGCTACGTGACATGGGCCGGATAGATGGGCCATGAAGATACAAGATAGAAGGCCTTCCCTTGTGTCCGGATGGTACTCTCCTTGGCGTGGAAGGCAAGGTTAGCATGCGGATATGAAGATTCCTTTCTCTGTAAACTGACTCTGTACAACCCTAGCCCCCTCCGGTGTCTATATAAACCGGAGGGTTTAGTCCGTAGAGACAATCATAATAATATAGGCTAGACATTTAGGGTTTAGCCATTACGATCTCGTGGTAGATCAACTCTTGTAACCCCTATACTCATAAAAGTCAATCAAGTAGGAAGTAGGGTATTACCTCCATCAAGAGGGCCCGAACCTGGGTAAACATCGTGTCCCCTGTCTCCTGTTACCATCGATCCTTAGATGCACAGTTCGGGACCCCCTACCCGAGATCTACCGGTTTTGACAGCGACAGTGGCCCATGTGGCGTCGCAGGGTTCTGTGATGTAGAACCACTCCTGTTGTCATCCCTTCACGGTCTCCACGAAGGTCCCCTTGGGCCAGGTGACGTTGGTCAGTGAGGGAGTCCTGGATTAGGGGGTCTCCGAACAGCCGGATTATATCCTTTGGCCGGACTGTTGGACTATGAAGATACAAGATTGAAGACTTTGTCTCGTGTCCGGTTGGGACTCTACTTGGTGTGGAAGGCAAGCTAGGCAGTATGGATATGGATATATCCTCCTTTGTAACCAACCTTGTGTAACCCTAGCCCCCTCCGGTGTCTATATAAACCGGAGGGTTTTAGTCCGTAGGACACAACAATAACATACAATCATACCATAGGCTAGCTTCTAGGTTTAGCCTCTCTGATCTCGTGGTAGATCTACTCTTGTACTACCCATATCATCAAGAATAAATCAAGCAGGACGTAGGGTTTTACCTCCATCAAGAGGGCCCGAACCTGGGTAAAACATCGTGTCCCCTGCCTCCTGTTACCATCCGCCTTAGATGCACAGTTCGGGACCCCCTACCCAAGATCCTCCGGTTTTGACACCGACATTGGTGCTTTCATTGAGAGCTCCTCTGTGTCATCGCCGTTAGGCTTGATGGCTCCTTCGATCATCGTTAGCGATGCAGTCCAGGGTGAGACTTTTCTCCCTGGACAGATATTTGTATTCGGCGGCTTTGCACTGTGGGCCAATTCGCTTGGCCATCTGGAGCAGATTGAAAGCTACGCCCCTGGCCGTCAGGTCAGGTTTGGAAGTTTGAAATACACAGCCGATATCCACAGAGACTTGATCTTCGACGGATTCGAGCCTCTCCCCTGTGCGTCACACGGTCACGATGAGTACGATCTAGCTCTACCATCAGACATCGTTCAAGAGATCGCACCGGCAGCCGCTCCGACCCCCAATTCGGAGCCAGTTGCGCCGTCCATGGACGTGTGGATAGACCCCGCCACGGAGGCCTTACCCTCAGCGGCGATCGAGCCGGATATTGACCTTACCCTTCATGAGAGCCGTGTTGTCAAACTGTTGGATCCTTCTCCGGCCATGGACTCCGAACCGCCCGCGCCCGTTCCTAGCGAATCCGATTGGGCACCGATCACGGAGTTCACCTCCGCGGATATTTTTCAACACTCGCCCTTTGGCAACATACTGAACTCGTTAAGGTCTCTCTCCTTGTCAGAAGGATCCTGACCGAACTATGTCCGGCAGGATTGGGATGCGGATGACGAAGAAATTCGCCGCCCACCCACCACCCACTTAATAGCCACTGTCGATGACTTAATCGACATGCTCGACATTGACTTCGAAGACATCGAGGGTATGGACGACGATGCAGGAGACGAACAGGAACCACTGCTCAGAGGGCACTAGACGCCCACTTCATCACATGACGTATACATGGTGGACACACCAAAAGAAGACGACGACGAGGAACAGAAGGACGCAACAAAGGGTTGTCCCCTCGAAAAGCAGTCAAAGCGGCGGCGTAAGCGCCGCTCTAAATGCCGCCTCGACAGAAACAACGATCATATAGACCCAGCGTTAGAGCAGGGTGAACCATCGCCGAACCACGGCAACATGGAGAATCAAACCGAACAACCTGACTCTTTCAAAGATAATAGTCCGGACGACATCACACCGGACAGACACCCGGAGCAACATAATGCCCACCAAAGGCTCGTTGCCACCGCGAGGAGTTAGAAGCAAAGGCTCAAGGCTGCGCAAGACACACTCAGAATTAGATGGAGTAAAGTGCTCAACACAACAGCGAAGTACGGCGGTAATCACCCCACCAAGAGCTACCCGAAGCGGAAGTTGCTACCTGAATTCGATGAGGAGGCCTTAGATCCCCCGCAACTAAAAATTAAAATGGCCATCTGGCCGGATAGACGACCTCACGGCCAACACACAGCAGCAAACAACGCCGCATATAAGCCAATACGCGATCCACGCGAGGGCTTGCATCAAAAGGACGGCGCAACCAGATCCATCTATGGACCATGCAAGCACACTCCAGCATACGATGCAACACAACAAACATCCGAACAATGCAGTACACCCAGATACAGGGGTGCCGCACACCCCCTATGTTTCACCGATGAGGTGCTGGACCATGAATTTCCAGAGGGATTCAAACCCGTAAACATAGAGGCATGCGACGGAACAACAGACCCTGGGGTCTGGATTGAGGACTATATCCTCCATATCCATATGGCTCGAGGAGATGATCTCCACGCCATTAAGTATTTACCCCTCAAACTCAAAGGGCCAACTTGGCACTGGCTTAAAAGCCTCCCCGAAAGCTCCATTGGAAGCTGGGAAGAGCTCGAACACGCTTTTCGGGCAAATTTTTAAGGAACTTATGTCCGACCTCCGGACACGGACGATTTGAGTCATATAACTCAACAGCCCGGAGAGTCAGCCTGAAAGCTTTGGAACAGGTTTCTTACTAAAAAGAACCAAATAGTCGACTGTCCGGACGCCGAAGCCTTGGCAGCTTTTAAGCATAGCATCCGCGACGAATGGCTTGCGAGACACCTCGGCCAAGAAAAGCCGAGAACAATGGCAGCATTAACAAGCCTCATGACTCGCTTTTGCGCGAGTGAGGATAGCTGGCTAGCCAGATGCAGTACCAGCGACCCCAGTACATCCGAAGTCAGAGATGGAAACGGGAAATCACGGCGCAGCAAAAATAATAAGTGCCGGAACGTTAGTAAACGCCGGATTCAGAAGCTCTCGGCCAGGTCAGCAAAACCCGCCCTCTAAAGGCGCCAGAGATGAACTGTCCAGCCTAAATAAAATTCTGGACCAAATATGTCAGATCCATAGCACCCCTGGTAAACCCGCTAATCATACCCATAGAGAATGTTGGGTCTTCAAGCAGTCCGGCAAGCTCAACGCCGTACATAAGGGGGAGGATACACCAAGCGAAGACGAGGATGAGCCTCTCAAGCAAGACACTGGGGAACAAAAGAAATTTCCACCAGAAGTAAAAACAGTAAACGTGTTACACGTGATCAAGGGGAGAAACAAAGCGGCACTCCCAGAGAAATATGCCCAAGGGCCTATCACCGCGGAGTCCTGCCACTGGTCGTCTCAACCGATCACTTTCGACCATCGGTATTACTCAGCAAGTACCAGCGTGGAGGATGGGCTGCCTTGGTATTAGATCCAATAATTAATGGATACCAATTCACACGAGTCCGGATGGACAGTAGCAGCAGTCTAAACTTGATATATCAGGACACAATCCGCAAAATGGGGATAGACCCAATGAAAATTTGCCACAGCAATACTACCTTTAAAGGAGTAACGCCAGGCCCAGGGGCTCATTGCATGGGCTCCCTGCTACTAGAGGTTATATTCGGCTTCCCCGATAACTTCCGTAGCGAAAATTTAATCCTCCACATTGCTCGGTTCCAAAGTGGCTATCAAGCACTACTTGGACGCGAAGCTTTCGCTCGCTTTAATGCAATACCGCATTACGCTTCCCTTATGCTTAAGATGCCCAGTCCATGTGGCATCATTACAGTAAATGGAAATATTGAGCGGTCCCTGCGCGCCGAAGAGAGTGCGGCTGCCTAGGCAGCCGCACACTAAAACGGCCTCACCAACTATAGCATTCGACAGGTCGTCAAGACTACGGACACGGTTAGACGAGTCTGAAGCAGCTATATGTAATTCATACAGGTTTGATGGCCACACCCCTATTACAAATACAAGGGGCTCAACGCGCGCAGACAAGTGGCAATTTTTACTCATCTTGAATTATACATGGTTTCTTTAAACCTACCTTTTTTCACGACAACTTTTCACCTAAGTTCCTCTCTTTTACAGATGACCATCGTGCTACACCCGTCCAGGATACGGCACAACGGAGACACAGGCGCAGACGTGCAGCAGGGACCCGTTCCAAGGATTCTTTTTAGATTAAGACCCTGCGTAAACCTTTCTTACTGTCTCTTGTTGATACACATCCCTCGGATTCTCAGTACTATTGAGAAGGATGCTGGCGTCTTGGCATGTGGCCACGTCAGAATAATGCATGTACCTGGACACCAGGGGCTTCTTACAAAGGGCACTGTTTAGGCCCGGTTTATACCACAAAGACCGAATACCTTAGGGAGTGTTCGGCGTCACAAGTTTGGCCTTATATGCATCAGCTCCGAATCATGTCTTTGGTCAAATGTTGGGTTTGCCCGGCTCCTGTGTTTTGCTGCCTTACGTTCCGCTGTATCGGCTAAGGCGGCACCAGGAGAACTACTGCGATTGTGCCGCGTTTCATCCGGACGAGCACCTCAGTAGAGAAAGCCGAAAACTGACGAGCACCTCAGTTGGCTCGGGCAAGTTCCGCCCGAAGGGTCTCCACGATGGCAGCTCCATCTGCAGTCACAACATATTAAAGATACTGGCATCATGCTGCTCTTACTATGTGACATTCGCCATTAAACATTACTTACCATGTGCCTCGTCAAGCCACTTCTTAACAAGCTCAATGTCGGCATCTGCCGCATCCAGTTGCCGCTTTAGTTCGGCAAACTCATTAGTCCGACCAGCCACCGGAGCTCCCATCACCTACACATAACGCGGTACGGTTATTACTTGGGACTACGATCCTCTGTTCGCCGCCGTTCTCGACGACAACCAGAGTCTCAGGGGCTACTATCTACACTGGGCACACCTAAAAATGTGCGGTACTATCAAAAAGTATATCATTTCACGTATCTCAAAGCCCGTCAGTAGACTCATAAAGGCTTCATGCAATCCGCTTTCGACGAACGAAATTCTTTCCATCACCATACCCATCAACATACGGTGTTCTTCTGAGATGGCCGCTCGCTCCAACAGCTCCCTCAGTACGTTCGACTGCATACCAGACAGTGCCGGACTCTTTTGATTGCTCTCTTCGAGAGCCGGACGCTAGGGACTTTGGGTGACTATAGGATTATCTTCTGGACTCACCGGATCCGGAGAGGCCCTCTGTGACGCCACTTCAAGGTCGCCCGCTTCTTGAGCGGGGGAGTCCGGGGGAGGCGTTTCGCTCTCCATCATCTCCGGAAGAAGATCCCCCGAAGACAAGCTCTGCTGAGAAGGGCTAAGATCCGAACTTCAAGATAAACGCTTTGGTTATTTTCCTCAGAGGAAGGTAGCATATCTCCACTATTAAAGTACTTTTCGATTACTTACAGCTCGTTGGAGGGCTGATCCTCGCGCGGACTTTGTGCGGCAAGAGCACCCTCCAAGGCAGGACCCTCTGGTGCAGACTTCTTCTCCCATTTGGAAGCCTTGGTTTCCGGATCTTCAGAGGCAGTCCTCTTCCTTCCCCGAAGCAAGAGAAGGTCGGATTCTTCCCCTTGGTTATCCTCCTTCACGGAGGTGCTCATTCCCTCGGTTGGAATTGGTAGCGATGGGGGCCTGCTTTCGACCTCATTATTCCCCCCCTTTATCTTCCTTTGAGGGCTCCGGGCAAGGTGCTAGCTCGAGTATCTTTTCCAGTACCGGATTCTCCAGACCCTCAGGAAGGGGGGCCGAACATCAAATCATCTTCGCCCTTGTTAGCCAGTCCTGGTCAAAGAGTGATTTCTCAGAATGACGTCATAGTAAATGAAAGACGGTGTGTTCGGCTAATGGATTACTTACTTGGTTGGTGTCGGGTGGTAGGTGCGACATATGCCAACGGGTGGGTTATCTTTGTGGGAACCAGTAAGACGTCGCCGGTGCCTGGAAGCGGGATGGGGTGAGGACATGCACGCCGGCGGATCTTACCCAGCTTCGGGGCTCTCCGAGGAGATAACACCCCTACTGCTGCTCTGCGGGGTCTCCGCATGCTCTCTAGGTGAATCAAGTAGCTACACAACGCTCCTTGAGCTATTTTGGGGGGGGGAGGAGGAAGAAAGGGAACGGCTAGCCTGCTTCTTCTCCTTGTATGGTGTCTAGAACTAGCAGGGGGTCGAACCCTTTGCATGGGTGCTCCGGGGGGTTTATATAGGCCTACCCCCCGGGGGTACAATGGTAATCCGGCTGGGCGCGGGGCCCAGCCGTCTGTGACTGTGCTCGCCGGCTTCCGCGCCGGCTGCTGGGGCCCGCCGACTAGTGGGTCCCGCCGGCTACCAACTCCTGGGTCACTATGGCTTCATCTTGTTGACGTGGGCTTCATCGTGGTAAGCGCGGCTACAGTACCGCCGCCTGTCGGACGATCGCTGTAGCCTTACCGCGTCTTGTCTCCTTAATGGGGCGTCCTCTTCGAGGGAAGCGGCGGGCCGGCTGCTGGGAGCCGGCTCCGTCTTGGGCCGGCTGGTTGGAAGCGTGGCCGCCTTCGGCCGTCTCTCTGCTCTAAGGGGCCCACCGCCTGTGGGCCACGCTGGCGGCCCGTCGTGGGTGACGCCAGGGTCAACATGGCAACATTGCCGCGCCGGACGGGTCATGCCTACCTCGTACGGCACACTGTGCTAGGCGTGCCCCGGGATTCGGGGGTGGCAGGCTCTGCCGTAGCCAAGCCCCGTCGCACCGCCGTTAGGTGGGTGCAAACTTTGTGGGTACGGTCTTGACTACTTTATGGGGAGCCGGCTTGAAGGAGTCGGCTTTCTCGTAGCCGGCTTCTTGGAGTCAGCCCTCTCATGAAGGTTGAAGTCGGACCGCCTTCCCAAAGCCGGCCTGGATCGCAGCCGGCGGGGGGAAGGTGGCCCCATGTGTTGGATTCTTGAGAGCCGGGCGGGCTCGTAACTTTTGCAGAAGTGCCAGGGGAAGCCGGCTAGGCTACCCATGGCTATTTACTCCGACAGTAGTCCCCGAAGCTGATCGAGCTCCGAGGTGAACAAGGGGACGAGAAGCTTGGTCAGCTTCCTATCCCGTAGAGCCGGCTCCGCGGGCGTACGCCGAACCGCCTTCCCAAAGCCGGCCTGGATCACAGCCGGCGGGGGGAAGGTGGCCCCATGTGTTGGATTCTTGAGAGCCGGGCGGGCTCGTAACTTTTGCAGAAGTGCCAGGGGAAGCCGGCTAGGCTACCCATGGCTATTTACTCCGACAGTAGTCCCCGAAGCTGATCGAGCTCCGAGGTGAACAAGGGGACGAGAAGCTTGGTCAGCTTCCTATCCCGTAGAGCCGGCTCCGCGGGCGTACGCCGACTCCAGATAACCCCGCGTAGGCGGGAGGAGAGGGGGCCTGCATGCTGACCACGGGCCCTCTCGCGGCCACGTGGCGGCAGGATCCTGCGAGTGCACGCGCGCGATGGGACGCCGCCGCAGGCCCGGGCCCGCCACTCGCGAGCCTCGGTCCGGGCACGGATCTCCCGTGGCCCACAGGGCCGCTCGCCTTCTCAAGGCAGTTTTTGTCTCGCCATTAAGAATCGGTAATCGCGGGGCGTGGGAAGTGGGCACGATCGACCCCCACGCTTCCCCACGCCACGCCTCCTCGGCTTCGCCACGTGAGCCTATAAGTAGGGGGAGGAGGGGGAGCGACAGAGGCTCGCGCGCTCCCTCCCACTCCGTCCCTCCTTAACTCTCGTCTTCTTCCTCTCACTGCCGCCGCAGCCTCCCGTCTCAGCGCCGTCGCGTCTCCACGCCACCTCGCTCCCATGGCGTTGT
This sequence comes from Triticum urartu, assembly GCF_003073215.2. Lineage (NCBI taxonomy): Eukaryota > Viridiplantae > Streptophyta > Magnoliopsida > Poales > Poaceae > Triticum > Triticum urartu. The sequence goes on along the minus strand of NC_053023.1, from coordinate 125,727,788 downwards.
CAAGCTCCTGGGACGGCTCCAACGTCCACGAGGATCACGTGGAGTTCCTTCGCCAGACCCGGCGCCTGCCCGGCACCGACCGCGTTCAGGTCCGCCTGGCGCCCGAGAAGGAGATCTCGCCGGCGCCGGAGGAGGGCGAGCGGGTCGTCTTCCGCTCGCACTGCCTGCACGGCTTCGGCCTCCCGGCGAGCGGGTTTCTGCGTTCCTTCCTCGAATTCTACAACCTCCAGCCGCATCACCTCACGCCCAATGCGGTGATGCTGCTGTCGGCCTTCGTCTCCCTCTGCGAAGGCTTCTTAGGGCTGCTCCCCACGCTGGAGCTCTGGGGAGAGTTCTTCCAGAGCAAGCTCGGCACAGTCGTCGCCGGCGTGCCGGCCCCCTGCGGAGCCTTCATCGCCATGAGGAGGGCGAGCGAGAACAATCCGTTCCCGCCCATCCCCCTGATCCAGTCGGTGAAGGTTTGGCAGAGATCTTATTTCTATGTGAAGAACGTCGCCGAGCAAGAAGACTACATCAACCTGCCGGCTTACGTAGCCGGCCCGCCGGCTGGGAGGTAGCCCTCGTGGAGCTTCCGATCCCGGTCGTTGTCTCCGGCCGGGAACGCCGCCATCGCCCGGCTTCGGGTGCTGATTCAGTCGGAAGGCTTGCGCGGGGCCGACTTGGTGGCCGCCTTCGTGGAGCGCTGGATCCTTCCTCTCCAGAGGCGGCCCCATATGATGTGTCAGATGAGCGGCCGCTTCGACCCAAGCCGGCTGAGCACATGGGAGATGCCCCACGCGGAGGTGGCGCTTATGGTCAACTACATCGCCAATTGCAAGCTCAGCGGGGACTGGCAGTACGGCAAGGCGCCGTATTCTCGCGCAAATCCTCCACCCGTGGTAAGTTTCTCTCTTTATCTTCTTTTTCGTCGTCAGCCGGCTTCGTGACAGCCAGCTTCTGACCAGCCGGCTCTCTGTGCAGAACCCTCTTCTTCCGCCGCCGGCCGGGGCGGTAGGGATCGAACGCCGGTACGCCCCCGACCGCACGGTGGATGATGTCGACGACCCGGACTTGGGGGCGGCTGCCATGGAGGACGCCGTCGTGGGGGACAGCGCCGAGCCCGGAGGCTCAAGGTTCACCGCGAGCTTCGAGGACTGGCCGGACGACTTTGAAGCCGAAGTCGCTCCGCGTCGCCAGCCGGCGGCCGACCAACAGGGCGCGGGCTCGTCCGCCGCGCCGGCTGCCGGCGGCGCGCAGAAGTGTCGGGCCGCTCTAGGCCTCTTCGGCAGTCGGCCGAAGAAGTCAAAACCTTCCGCCGCAGCGACGAAGCGAGAAGAGGCGGCCGCGAAGGCGGCCCGCTTCCGCAAGGCTGTGAAACAGCCCCAGGCGGTCTTGGCATAAGTCTTTAATCGCTTTGCCGCAGTCTCGTCGTTGTTCTCTTTCCTTCGAACATCTTCTTAACTTTCCTTCGCTTGCTGGACAGGGCGCCGCTTTCTCTTGAACGGGGCCCGGGCGGCTCCGTCATGGGGCCGGCTGGAGGGTCTTCGAGCTCCCGCCGCGTGGACCCCCGCACCGATCTTAGGGAGGCCACAGAGCGGAACGCCCGCGAAGCGCGGGAAGAGCGCGAGGCGGCGGAGAAGGAGGCCGCCCAGGCGGCGAAGGGGCAGGCTGAAGCGGTAGCCAAGGCCTAGAGGGAGGCGGCTCCCGCAGAGACGGAGGCGGAAAGCTCGCGCAGCCAGCCTCCACTGCTCGCCGTTCCACTCCGAGCCGTGGCCCCCAACACCCCGTTGCCCTTGGCGGAGGAGATCATCCAAGACCCGCCGCTGTTGGAGAGGGAGGAGGAGCCCGTGGCCTTGGCCGGGAGAGCGCCGCCTGCAGCGCCAACCGGAGCGGGCCAAGGCGGTCAATTGTCAGCGACGCCGGAGGAGCCGGCCGGAGGCGAGCCAGAGAGCAGGGCCGGCCTCAAGGTGCAGCTGGCGACGGGCCGGCATGCTGGAGGAGGCGCTGCTCCGCCGGAGTTGCGCCGAGCCGCGGGCACAGGCCAGCCGGCTGGGGATCTGGAGGCGGCCAGCACCGCCGTGTCCGAGTGGACCCCCAGCGGGGGGACCAGCGAGCTGGACGCGGCGGCTCAAGGGGTCCGGAGCCGGCTACAAGCTCAAGCCGCTCTGCTGGAACAGCTCAACCAAGAGTTCTTGTCGACGCGAACCACTATCCGGATGAGTCCTTCGCTGTTAGCTGCTTTGTTTTCTTGATTTCTTCCGTGGGTGAACGTCAGCGCACCCACTGGGTGTAGTCCCCGAGATCCGGGCCGACTGCTGCGCAGTCGGGTCAGATCTTTCTCGACGGCCACCTTACTTTGCTTTCTTTCTAAACTTTCAGGAATACCACAACCTTCGCGCTGCCGCCTTCGACTCCCAGGCTCGAGAGTTGAGCCGGCGGACCGACGACCTGGCCGCCAGCCGAAGTAAGTACTTGGTTTTGTTTATCTCCTGTGGGGGCGCGTCAGCGCACCCACTGGGTGTAGTCCCCGAGATTCGGGACGACTGCTGCGCAGTCGGGTCGAATCTTTCTTGACGACTCTTTCTTATTCTTCTTTCTTCTTTCTTTGTCTTCAGGGGCCAACGCCGACTTGAGGAAGGAGCTTGGCGAAGCGAAGGCCGCCCTTTACGCCAAAGAGGCCGAGTGCACTGCCTTGGTCCAGGAACGAGATCGCCTGGCCAAGAAGCTGGCCGACCAAGAGGAAAGCCACAAGGCGGCCCTACAGGCGGCGCGGGAAAGTGAAGACGCCTTGATGGCGGAGTATGAGATGGCGGCGGCGACCTGGTCTGAGACCCGGCGAGGCCTGGACGAAGGCTTCGGCCGGATCGAAGACTTGATCGACGGTAAGCTGCCTTCCTCGGCCCTCTCCTGCCACTTGCCGCTTGGGTTTTTTGACTTAACTTGAGCTCTCACTTGTTTTTTCTTGCAGATTACTTCCCAGGCTACTCCGCCTTCGCCGCCCAAAGCATTGAGGCCCATCGCGAGGCGCGCCGGCAAGCGGGGGCCGACATCGTGCCGGATGCAAACCGGACCCTTGAGGAGCAGCTTCTGGCTGTCCAGGCACGGTTGCAGCCGGCTCATCGGATGCTTCGCCGGCTCCAACGTGCCGGGGCGCAAGTGCTGGCCGCCCTCTGGCCCGGCGAGACGATCCCCCGCACTCCGAGCCGAACCGCTGACTGGCTGGAAGTCGCAGTCGGTCGCTTCGAAGCTTGGAAAGCGTCAGCGGCCCACCTCGGAGCTGGGCGGGCGTTGGAGTTCGTCCGGGCTTGGTACCCAGGGTTGAGCCTGGACCAGCTGCGCACTTGGCGGATGGAGGCCGATGCGGAGCTGGAGGCGGTGAGGCCGGCTATCGCCCAGCGGGCTTCAACAATCGCCGAGTGCACCGACATCAGCGTCTTCGCACCCGAAATCGATGATGACGGTGTCGCGCAGCCGGAGGAGTGGTTCGGGCTGAACCCGGCGGTGGGCGAGGACTCGGCGGAGGAGATCGCCTCCAGCGACGAGGGCGAAGAAGACGAAGACGACGACGGCGGAGACGTCGAGCCGGCTGGTGGAACAACCAGCCGACCTCAGGCCGACCGTGCCTCCAGCAACGAGGCGCGTGGAAGCGCGCCCTCTGCAGGAGGCGGCGACCAAGCCGAAGTTCGTCAGCCGGCCGCTCCTTCAGCCGGCGCGACCGTCTCCGCCAGCCAGTCGGCCGCTCCGCCATCTTGACCTGCCGTCTTTATCTTTCCTGCTTTGTTGTCTTTGAATAATCTTTTGTTAAGTTTCGCAGTTCCACCCACTGGGGGTGTATCCAAACTATGTTGAATGCTGGCCTCTAGGAGGTCTTTTTGTGTATATATTATCATGTGCATGCTTGGTTTCCATTCACGTACGCTTGTTTATCCTTAGGCTTTTTCCTTTGCCGCCTTCCCTCTTTGGGGAGGCAAGTACTTGAGCTTTCTTGGATTTAAAGTAAAGTGAATGGAAACCGGCCGGCCGGCTACTCTGGTAGCCGGTCGGCGGTGTGGGAAAAACCGGCTTTGTTATATTAGTCCGTTAGTCCCTAGCCGTTTTTCGTGTGGGCGGTCGTTCCTACCTTTAACCCTTGCCAGCCGGACAGCCGGTTCTTCGAACTGCGACTTTGGCAAGGGAAGGCTTGAGAGCCGGCACACTACTTGTCTGACTGCGGGTAGGACTTCTAATATAACTTCAGTCGGCCAGTCCCCGAGCCGACTAGCCGGACTCGGTGTCGGACGGAATAAGTAAATGATACGACAAGCATGACATTTTTCATTCATAAATAAGGGATGGCAATCCCCGAGCCCTCCTCGGGGAGCCTATTGTCTTGTACTTAATACAAAGGTTAGTGCGATACATACTGCCTTTCAACTGTAAAATCTTCGAAGGAGGTTGGCGTTCCATGGCCGTTCCGACTCCTTGCCGGAGTCGTCTCTCTTGCGTGCCTTCGGCTTCTGTGCGTCGATCAGGTAGTAGGAATCGTTGCCTAGAGCTCTCCTGATGACGAAAGGGCCTTCCCAAGGGGCTGAGAGCTTGTGCTGGCCGGCTGTTCGCTGAATCAGCCGGAGCACAAGGTCGCCCTCTTGGAAAGATCTTGGCCTGACCTTACGGCTGTGGTAGCGGCGCAAACCCTGCTGGTAAATTGCAGACCGGCTGAGAGCTAACAGCCGGCTTTCTTCCAGCAGGTCGAGGCCATCTTCTCGTGCTTCCTTGGCCTTCGCTTCCGTGTACATGGTTACTCGAGGCGAGTCGAACTCGATGTCGGTTGGGATGACCGCCTCGGCACCATACACAAGGAAGAAAGGGGTGAAGCCGGTTGACTTGTTTGGTGTAGTGCGCAGACTCCAGAGGACAACCGGCAGCTCATCGAGCCAACAGCCGGCTGAGCGCTCCAGAGGTACAACCAGTAGGGGCTTGATGCCGGAGAGGATGAGGCCGTTGGCTCGCTCGACCTGGCCGTTTGACTGCGGGTGGGCGACGGATGCTAGGTCCAGCCGGATGCCTTGGGCTGCGCAGAAACGTGCCAAGGCTCCTTTGGCGAAATTCGTGCCATTGTCGGTGATGATGCTGTGCGGCACGCCGTACCGAGTTGTTATGTCCGCGACGAATGTCACAGCAGTCGGCCCATTCAGCTTCTTGATCGGCTTCGCCTCAACCCACTTGGTGAATTTATCCACGGCGACGAGCAAATGCGTCATGCCACCGCGCGCCATCTTGAATGGGCCCACCATGTCCAGTCCCCAAACGGCAAAGGGCCAAGTGAGGGGAATGGTCTTGAGTGCCGAAGCCGGCATGTGTTGCTTGGAGCTGAAGAGCTGGCATCGCTTGCAATGCTTGACTAATTCTTTGGCGTCGTCCAAAGCAGTCGGCCAGAAGAAACCATGGCGGAAAGCTTTGGCGACAAGTGATCTTGAGGCCGCATGGTGTCCGCACTCTCCTTGGTGAATGTCTGCGAGGATTGCAATGCCCTTCTCTTGCTCGACGCATCGCTGGAGGATTCCGGTGACGCTGCGCTTGAGTAGTTCTCTGTTGACGATTGTGTATGCTCCGGCTCGGCGCTGGACTTGTCTTGCTTCTGTTTCGTCAGCCGCTAGGTCTTGGTTTACTAGGAAGTTGAGGATGGACTGAGCCCATGACGGGGCCGCGACTTCTTCTACTGCCAAAGTGGCTACTGCCACCAGGGTGGGCGGGCTGGGCGGTGAGGTGCTGGAGTCAGCCGCCGGCTGTAGTGCTGGTGCAGTCCCCGGGCCGGCTACCGCAGTCCCCGAGCCGGCTACCGCAGTCCCCGAGCCGGCTACCGCAGTCCCCGAGCCGGCTGCGGGGGTCTTGGGGTCTGCTACTTGATTCTTCAAGCCGGACCTGGCCGCATCGGGGTCAGGCGGCATGAAGATGGAATCGGATTCCGGAGACGGCTTGATGGACGGCTTGAGGAGGCGTTGTAGAGCGACGCCGGTTGGGATCGTTTGCCGGGTTGAGCCTATTCGAGCCAGGGCATCGGCTGGCTCGTTGTCGGCTCGAGGTACGTGGAGGAACTCGCATCCTTCAAAGTATCCGCTGAGCTGTTGGACCAGGAAACGGTAGCTCACCATGTTCGCGTCCTTGGCGTCCCAGTCGCCGGATGACTGCTGGACTACCAGGTCCGAGTCGCCATAACATAGGATCCGGTGAATGCCAAGTTCTTTGGCAAGCCGGAGCCCGTGTATGAGCGCCTCGTACTCGGCCACATTGTTGGAGGCGGCAAAGTGGATTTGTAGCGTGTATCTGAGGTTGTCGCCTTTGGGAGAGGTAAGGACGATGCCGGCTCCCAAGCCGGTGCGCATCTTGGACCCGTCGAAGTGCATGCGCCAATGGGTGGAGTCGGGAGCCGGCGGCAGGTACTGGGTCTCGGCCCAGTCGACGAGGAAGTTGGCCAGTGCTTGGGACTTGATGGCAGTGCGGGGCTGGTAGAAGATCGTGTATGGGGCCAGCTCGATGGCCCATTTCGCCACCCGGCCGGATGCATCCCGGCTGCCTATGATCTCGGCTAGCGGGGCAGTGCATACGACCGTGATGGGATGCTCTTGAAAGTAGGGCTTCAGCTTCTTGGCGGTGAAGTACACGCCGTAGCACATCTTTTGGTAGTGCGGGTAGTTCTGCTTTGAGGCGGACAGCACCTCGCTCAAATAATACACCGGCCTCTGGACCGGCTGGGCTCGGCCTTCTTCCGGGCGCTGGACTATGATGACGGTGCTGACCACCCGGCTGGTTGCAGCGATGTAAAGGAGCATGGGCTCTTTCTCAGTCGGCGCCGCGAGGACAGGCGGCGTGGCCAGCATCTTCTTTAACTCTTGGAAAGCTTGGTCGGCCTGGTCGTTCCACTCGAAGTGAGTGCTCTTCTTCATGAGGCGGTAGAGGGGGAGAGCTTTCTCTCCGAGCCGGCTCATGAAGCGGTTCAAGGAGGCCAAGCACCCGGTGAATTTCTGATTGTCTCGAAGCTTGGTGGGGATCGCCATTCTCTCGATGGCCTTGATCTTCGCCGGGTTGCATTCGATGCCGCGTTCGGAGACCAGGAAGCCTAGGAGCTGGCCGGCTGGCACCCGGAACACGCATTTCTCAGGGTTGAGCTTGATTTGGAACCGGCGCAGGTTCTCAGATGTTTCCTTGAGGTCTTCCAGCAAGGTGACACGCTTCTCCGTCTTCACCATGATGTCGTCCACGTATACGTGAGCGTTTCTGCCGAGTTGCTTGAGGAGGCACTTCTGCATGCAGCGCTGAAAGGTGGCACCGGCATTTCTCAAGCCGAACATCATAGTCAGGTAGCAAAAGGCTCCGAACGGCGTGATGAAGGCGGTCTTCAGGCAGTCATCCGGGTCTAGCTTTATCTGGTGATATCCGGAGTAAGCATCCAAAAAACTCAACAGCTAGCATCCGGCTGTGGAGTCTATCACTTGGTCTATCCTTGGCAGGGCAAAAGGATCTTTGGGGCAGGCCTTGTTGAGACTTGTGTAGTCTATACACATGTGCCACTTGTTATTCTTCTTCAGTACAAGGACCGGGTTGGCGAGCCACTCTGGAAAGAAAACTTCCATGATAAAGCCGGCCGCCAAGAGCCGGGCTATTTCCTCCCCCACAATCCTGCGTTTCTCCTCCGACAGCCGGCGAAGGGGTTGTCTGACTGGCTTTGCGTCTTCTCGAACATGTAGTTTGTGCTCGGCGAATTTCCTCGGAACACCCGGCATGTCCTTGGGGGACCACGCAAAGATGTCCCGATTCTCACGGAGGAAATCGGCGAGCTCGCCTTCCTATTTGCTGTTCAGGTTTGCCCCGATGACGGCAAACCTCTCTGGATGCTCGGGGTCAAGAGGTATCTTCTTCGTCTTCTTGGCTGGCTGAAAAGACCCTTGAGTGTCATGCTCCTTGGGGTCGGGGGACACGGCCGACTGCTTGCCGGCCATGGCCACGACTCGGTCCAGCATCTTCTTCTCTTCGGCGATCACAAGGGACTCGGCCAGCCGGCTGCTGGCCGCAGCGCACTGGGAGGACTTCTTGTAGTCGCCGGCTACGGTGATGACGCCTTTGGTGCTTGGTATCTTCATCTTGAGGTATGCATAGTGGGGAACCGCCATGAATTTGGCCAAGGCAGGTCGGCCCAGCAAGGCATGGTAAGGGCTCTCCAGGTCCACCACTTCAAACCAGATCGCTTCCCGGCGGAAATGCTCCTTGTCCCCAAAAAGTACATCAATCTTGATTTTGCCAATGGGGGCGCAGGACAGGCCGGGTACGATGCCGTGGAACACTGTCCGAGTGGGCGTGAGCTATTTGGTCTTGACGTTCAACTTCTCCAGGGTGTCACGATATAAGATGTTGATGCCGCTCCTGCCGTCTATCAACACACGAGAGAAGCGGGCGGCGCGTCTGTCCGTCACAAGGGTGGCTTCTAGGACCAGAGCGTAAGAGCCGGGAGACGGCATCACCTTCGGGTGGTCGGCCCGGCTCCAGCTGATGGGCTTTTCTGACCAATGCATGTGTTCAGCGGGGTTGGCAGCGACCACGCTGACTTCCTGGTGCTCTCGGCGTTTGCTGCGCCGGTCTTCGGGCTGGCTGGTGAAGACGACGTAGGTTGCTTGCTCATCAGGAAACTCTTCATGCACGGCTCCGACTGCGGGCCGAGCGGCCGGAGGCGGCGGAGGCGGAGGCGGCGGGCTGGCAGGCGGAGGTGGCAAGAGCCCTTCGCCCTTAGAGATTTGGGTGAGCCAGTTGCACTTCCGGGTCGTGTGGTTGGACGGCTTCGCGCCGCTGTGGAACTTGCAAGGGGCGTCGAGGGTTTGCTCGTAGGAGAAGGCGGGCTGCCAAGCCGGCCTGCCGCCCTTGGGCTTCTTGGGTGCCGGTCGCTCTTCAGGCGGCGCATCTTCGACCGTGGCCACCTGCCGGCTAGCGGGAGGTGGCGCGGGGCCTTTGCGCTTGTTGTCGTTCGAGTTGGGGTGTCGGCCGGGCTCTCCAGCCGGCGTCTTGGGCGTCGGGTTGAGCACCTTTCCGGACGCGTCTACCCGAAGCTCGGTCTTCATCAAGGAGTCGGCGGTAGCGTACTTGTCCGCTATGTCCCGAAGCTCGTCGAGAGTAGCCGGCTCGTCGCAAAGGAGCTTGTGCTTGAGGAGGGTGCCTTCTCGGCATCCGGCTGTGAAGTACTCTATGGCTTGTACCTCGTGCACCCCTTCACAGGAGTTGCGGAGCTCGGCCCAACGTGTGAGGTAATCGCGAGTGGACTCGGCGGGGCCTTGCACGCACAAGGAAAGCTGTCGGGGCTTGGGAGCCCGCTTGTAGGTGCTGGTGAAGTTGCGGATGAAGGCTTCTGTGAAGTCTAGCCAGCTGTTGATGCTACGCGGCTTGAGGCTGTTGAGCCAAGTCCGCGCCGTGCCCTGCAGCATGAGGGGCACGTACTTCACGGCGACGCGCCGATTGCCATTGGTGATGCTGACTGCGGTGGAGTAGTCGATCAACCAATCTTCCGGTTTCACGGAGCCGTTGTACTTGGGCGTGTCTCTTGGGAGCGAGAACCCTTTGGGAAAGGGCTCGTCGCGGATGCGGGGGCCAAAGCAAGGCGGGCCGACATCGTCTTCTTCTTCCAATGCCAGGGATCGCGCCAGGCGGTCGATCCGATGAAGGGCGTCGTTCTCGCCGATTCCTTCGCGGCGGCCCAGCCGGCCGCTGAGAGTCGGGTGCGCCACTGGTGGTGAGGCAGGATATCTCTCTCAACGGGGCGGAGGCGGAGGCGGGTCACCCTGCCACTCCATGGCTCGGGGATGACCGTCCGCGTCCCGCTCGATGGAGATCCGGGTCCGGCTGCGGCTGGTAGCCGGCTCCTTCTCGCGTCGCGCGCGGGTATCGCTCGTAGTCGGCGTCCGGGACGTCGCGCCATGCTCTCGGCGCGGGGGAAGGCTTTCCGCGCGAGCGTCGGCTTCGTGCCGCTGCGTGGCGGCGTCGATCAACTGCTGGATGCGCCGGGTCATGTGGGGAAGGTCTTCGGGCTCCAGGCCGTCCAGCTCGTCTACGGCCGCCTGGGCGGCACGCAAGTTCTCGAGCGGAGTGGCATAGACCGGGCGGTCGACTCCCAGTGTGTCGGCGATGACGGCGCCGCGTTGCTTGACAAGGCCGGCCCGGCTTGGCCCGCCCGGGGCCGGCGTGCCGAAGGCGGCGCGGTCAGCCTCGCACCGGTAGGCCTCAGTGAGGCGTCTTACGGAGGCCAGCCTCCGGCCCTCTGCGAGGAGGGCGAGGCGGCGTGCTTCCAGGGCTTCGTCGTCGGCGTCGGCCGGGAGAGGAGCGGACAAGTCATGGGCTGCCGCGCGCGAGGCGTCGCGGGCGCTCTCGTCGGCCGGGCCGCCGTGGCCGACAACCATCACTTCGGCGGCGACAGCATCGTGGCCGTCGGCTCGAGGAAGCGGGTCGTTGTAGATCGCGACGTTGGTGGGGAAGGCGTCGTAGGAGGCCGTGTCGGAGTCGACAGGCATCGGGTCGGTGGAACCAACCGACTCCAGGTCCGCAGCGGGCTCGCTGGAGACATGGAGCTGGCCGAGAAGGTTGGCGAGGCGGTCAGCGCCCACATCGGAGGCGAGCTCGTCGGGGAGATCGGCGAGGCCGCTTGCCGCACAGATGCTGGTGACGCCTTGCAGCGCATCGTGGCAAGCACCATCGGGCGCGCCGGGCTGGCTACGCTCGCTGGGGAGGAAGAGGGTTCCCGTCCAGAACAGGTCTCCGGACGACGGTGCGCCTGACCCCACGGTGGGCGCCAAATGTCGGGTGGTAGGTGCGACATATGCCAACGGGTGGCTTATCTTTGTGGGAACCAGTAAGACATCGCCGGTGCCTGGAAGCGGGATGGGGCGAGGACATGCACGCCGGCGGATCTTACCCAGCTTCGGGGCTCTCCGAGGAGATAACACCCCTACTGCTGCTCTGCGGGGTCTCCGCATGCTCTCTAGGTGAATCAAGTAGCTACACAATGCTCCTTGAGCTGTTTTGGGGGGGGGGGGAGGAGGAAGAAAGGGCACGGCTAGCCTGCTTCTTCTCCTTGTATGGTGTCTAGAACTAGCAGGGGGTCGAACCCTTTGCATGGGTGCTCCGGGGGGTTTATATAGGCCTACCCCCCGGGGGTACAATGGTAATCCGGCTGGGCGCGGGGCCCAGCCGTCTGTGACTATGCTCGCCGGCTTCCGCGCCGGCTGCTGGGGCCCGCCGACTGGTGGGTCCCGCCGGCTACCAACTCCTGGGTCACTGTGGCTTCATCTTGTTGACGTGGGCTTCATCGTGGTAAGCGCGGCTACAGTACCGCCGCCTATCGGACGATCGCTGTAGCCTTACCGCGTCTTGTCTCCTTAATGGGGCGTCCTCTTCGAGGGAAGCGGCGGGCCGGCTGCTGGGAGCCGGCTCCGTCTTGGGCCGGCTGGTTGGAAGCGTGGCCGCCTTCGGCCGTCTCTCTGCTCTAAGGGGCCCACCGCCTGTGGGCCACGCTGGCGGCCCGTCGTGGGTGACGCCAGGGTCAACATGGCAACAGTGCCGCGCCGGACGGGTCATGCCTACCTCGTACGGCGCACTGTGCCAGGCGTGCCCCGGGATTCGGGGGTGGCAGGCTCTGCCGTAGCCATGCCCCGTTGCACCGCCGTTAGGTGGGTGCAAACTTTGTGGGTACGGTCTTGACTACTTTATGGGGAGCCGGCTTGAAGGAGTCGGCTTTCTCGTAGCCGGCTTCTTGGAGTCGGCCCTCTCATGAAGGTTGAAGTCGGACCGCCTTCCCAAAGCCGGGCTGGATCGCAGCCGGCGGGGGGAAGGTGGCCCCATGTCTTGGATTCTTGAGAGCCGGGCGGGCTCGTAACTTTTGCAGAAGTGCCAGGGGAAGCCGGCTAGGCTACCCATGGCTATTTACTCCGACAGTTGGCGGTACGGTTGCTCCTCAGGCCCACGTCCTCGGTAGTATCCGGACACTCTATTTGGGGTCCGAAGAATGATTTGTATATCTCCTCATGCGCCAGGCCAAGGAAATTCTGAATGGTGCGCGGCCCTTCCGGGTTGAACTCCCACATGCGGAGGGGCCGACGTTTGCTAGGCTGGACTCGACGAACCAGCATGACTTGCACCACCGTAACCAGACTGAACTCTCCTTTGAAGAGATCTTGAATGCGGCTCTGCAGTACAGGCACGTCCTTGGCTGGACCCCAGCTCAGCCCTCTGCTAATCCATGACATTAGTTGTGGTGGAGGGCCCGAGCAGAAAGCAGGAGCAGCCACCCACTTGGCACTTCTGGGAGCTATGATATAAAACCACTCCCGCTGCCATAATCCGGACACCTCTGGAAAGGAACCTTTGGCCATGGAGCTCCCACGATTTTACTTATTAATGCGCCTCCGCATGCTACGTGCTGCCCCTCGACCATCTTTGGCTTCACGTCAAAGGTCTTGAGCCACAGGACGAAGTGAGGGGTAATACGGAGGAAGGCCTCACATACGACAATAAATGCCGAGATGTGGAGAAAGGAGTCCGGGGCTAGATCATGGAAATCTAGCCCGTAATAGAACATCAAACCCCTAACAAAGGGATCCAGGGTGAGGCCTAGGCCTCGGAGGAAGTGGGAGATGAACACAACATTCTCGTTGGGTTCGGAGTAGGGACGACCTGCCCTGGGGCAGGCAGCCGATGTGAAACCTCGACGGTCAGGTATCTGGCCTCCCTCAACTTCTTGATATCCTCTTCCGTAATGGAGGAAGGCATCCACCGACCTTGAAGGCTGGATCCGGACATTATTGAAGTTCCGAAGCACCTGACTTGAGCTTTGGTTGTTAGAACTCGAGGCGGGGGAAGGATTCGATTGAGCACGAGAGGAAAAAAGTAAAAGCCTTGTCCCTTTATAAAGAGGGTGAATATCAAGCGTCCTCTCCGTAGCCGTTTGGGACTTGCCTATAATCTAGGAGTCCTAGACATGGTTGGGTTACCCACGACCGTATTTGTTGGATTTCGGGTTCCCGCAGACCCTTGAGGTTCGAACACTAGGGTGCGCGCGGAGATTTCGCCTCCTACCTACCTGCACCCCTCCGCCTCGCTAAGATCTAAGCTATGGAAAGAACAACACAAGAGACACAGGATTTATACTGGTTCGGGCCACCGTTGTGGTGTAATACCCTACTCCAGTGTGTGGCATGGTGGATTGCCTCTTGGGCTGATAATGATGAACAATACAAGGAAGAACAGCCTCGCGAGGGTTTGTTCTTGGCTGGGGGGATGAACTGCTGGGAGGAGTTCAGTCACCCTTCTCTCTCTCTCTCTCTCTCCGATTGTTGATGCTGATCCTGATTGATTGTTGATGCCCCTCTCTCCTGTGGGGGGCTGGTCCTATTTATAGAGGCCCTGGTCTTCTTCCCAAATATCGAGCGGGAAGGGAGCCAACAATGGTGGGCTAATTTGAAGGGGGACAGCTAGTACCAGCTATCCTGACAAAAGTAGTCTTCGCCTGCACAAAGCTCTGGTGGTGACGCCGTCTTGGGCTCCATGATGACCTCCGTCTTGCAGTCCTCCTGGTCTTGGTCTTGTTGCACTGAAATGGCAACCTTTGCCCGATGCCTCGGTACTCCGCGGCTGCGCTTGCCCCCTTTGCACCAAAGAGGAAAGGAGGACACTTCGCGGGCTGGCACCCGCCTGGCGCCTTTGGTCATCATGGCTTGCGTCACGGGCACCTCATAAGGCACCCCGCCTTGATCTCTCTACCTCCTTGCGAGCCAGCCTGGTGAGGCCGTGCCTGAGGAAGCTCCGCGTCGTCCGCCCCGCGAGGCTTGGCCCCTCGCGAGGGTCTTAGGTCTGTGTTGGTGAAGATGGGCCGTGTTGGGCCCCCCTTTGAGCCAGGCCGCAGGCCGCAGGTAGGCAAGTCTGGGGACCCCCGTTCCCAGAACGCCGACAGTAGCCCCCGGGCCCGAGGTGCGCCCGGACTTGGCCGTGCAGGGAGGCGGAAGGGCAAGAGCTAAGCACCGCGGGCCCTAACAGCCTGCGACCTTGGGCGCCGCGTGGCGGTTGATTGGACGTGGGTGTCTCCACTTCCCCATGGCGCCTCGGCAACTGCACGGATTGGACAAGTCCCTGCATGCAAAGCGGGTCATGATTACCTGCGATCGTGGAGGTCGGCGGTTGGCCTTCGTCGGCTATAAGTACGGAACAGTGCGCGCCCTTCCAGTCCATCCCTTCTTGCTTCTCCTTCTTCCTGATCCTTGCTCCGTCTTGCTGCGATGGCCCCGATCCACCGGTTCTCAACGCCAGAGAAGGGAAAGGCTCCTCGAGAGGAACCAGACCCGCTCCCGCCGAAGAAACGGCTCGTCCTCCGTGGCCCGGACAAGGGGGCTCATCAGGTGGTGTCGAGGCCTTGGTGCGAGCGAGCACCGCCGGGGTTCCCGCTTCCCTTGTATGCCCACATCGAGGGCCCTGAAGGAGCTGATGCTGATCGCCACGGGCGGCGCCGCCGTCGGCGCCGACGGGTCACGAAGGTGTGGGTCATCTCCCCTGGGGTCCACACCGAGGGCTCCTCCCGAGAGCTCGTGCTCCACGTCGCCATGCCTCCTCAGTCTTGGATTCGCCTTCCTCCCTTCTTCACCTCCATCGTCCCACAGGGAGAGCCCCTGGAGCTTTGGCTGCAGCACGCCGGCTGCAGCACCCTCGCGACCGAGGCAGAGGTCGCGGTCATTGCCCCGGGCGAGGTCTTCATGACTCAAGGCTGGAGCGAAATCGCCAAGGTGTGCAGGACAAGAGGCGCCTTCGCGATCCACTTGGAGTACGACAGTGCTTCGGTGATGTTCTTCAAGGTCTTCGATGCGAACGGGCGCCGGCTGGAGTGCTGCCCCGGGAGAGGTGGCCGGGACCCTGCTGCGGCGAGGACTGGGCCCGCCAACCGCTCCCTTGGCGACTCCTTAGGTGGTGGAGGCATCGGAGGTTCCAGCGACTCCGGCGATCTCTTCGCGACTCCAGAGACGAGCGACGACAGCTACGAGCCCCCGAGCCGGCGCCGCTCCTGGAGCAGGGCGGGCTCGTCAGGCCGCCGCCGACTCTGATCTGGATGGGGTTGGCGCCGGTGCTTGACGGCCCAATGTTGATGATGGCGTCTTCTGCAGGGGCGCGCGTAGTTAGTGTCCCTTTAGGATCTGTTCCCTGCGAGGAATCAAAGACGCGCCCCGTGGGGGCTTGTAAGGTGCTTGTGATCCTGTTTTGTTAATACAACCCTTGTCGTAGAATTGTGCGAGTTGCTCATTCCGTCTTAGCTCAGTCCTCCCTTTCAAACCTCACGAGGGCTTGGTGCTCTGCGCCGACAGGTCCCAGTCCCAAGGCGGCTTTAGCCGTCGCTGGTATTCCAGGTCATGATGCCGTGGTCAAGGCCAAGAGGTGAGCGACCCGGAGTCCGGTAAGAGCCCCTGAGTCGCGATGCTCAGGAGGTCCCCTTTTGCGCTCAAGCAGCCGTCGTTCGGTGAGAAAGGAGAGCGGCGTCGCTAACACGGGATTGCATTAGGTGCGGGGGTGGTGCCACGGTAGCTGGTGCTTCCGGGTGGTGAATTATCTCGAGAATCAGGGGTCGCTCTCTGGTGTGTCACCGGGTCCGTGCAACGGCAGGCGCGAGGTTGCTCGGCGAGGTCCTCGCGTGTCCCTCCCCTCTCGCCTTTGCTCCCCTTTCTGCTCTACGTCCTCGGGTCCTGGCCCTTGAGCGAGTCTCAGCCGTCGCTGGTATGCCAGGTCGCGATGTCGTGGACAAGGCCAGAGGGTGAGGGCTGGAGAGCCAGTAGGAGCCCTGAGTCGCGATGCTCAGGCACCCCCCTTTAACGTGCAAGCGGTTCACGCGGATGAGAGCAAAGGAGACACCGCAAGGGCCTTGCCTGACGCAGCTCCTTCAGGAGATCCTGTAGACCCATCATAGAAAAAACGAGGGGTTGCCATGACAATTGACAGTCAGCCGTTGGTTGCTTCCGAGGGGTACGAGGCACTGAAGGCTTGACGAGGTGGCGCCATGCGGGGCTGCCGCGGCCAGAGCTCAGCCATTCAGGTTTGTCGGCGTTGCAGGGACGGACCCATGCGCAAGCGTCGTGCCATTTGAGAGCAGTTCCGTCAGTTGGCGTCAGTTGAGCGGGCAGCTAGGTCAAACACATTAGCCACGAAGGAGTGGATTCATTCAAATAGATGCTGGGAAGGCGGACATCACTGGGTCAGGCCCGAGCGACTTGGGGATCATGCGGCCCGAGGGGCGCCCCCAACAAGGTAAGCTAACAACATGAAATAAAAGGGATACATGCCGCAGGGACGGACCCACGCGGCCTAGGAATAATGCAGCCCTGGGGGGCGCTCCCAGCTGGAAGTGAAACTTGAAAGATGTCACCTGATGACGTTGAGGACGAAGGGGTGATGGTGTAGCAGACTCGGTGGGCTGCGGAAGCCGACCCTCACAAGCCCCCAGGCCCGGGGGCCTCGGGAGGCTCCGGAGGTGCTGGCGGCTCCCCGCGGACCATCTCCATCTCCGGCAGGGCTGCGGAATGCCTGGCCTCTTGTGCCTCCATGATGCCCCTCATGAGGCGCTGGTGCGTGGCAGCCACGTTCGGCAAGCCGTAAGGCATGCAAACATAGCTGTGGGGTGGACCTCCGCAGCGCCCCACTCGCGAGGGCAAGAGGCGCTCCAGAGAGGCGACTCGGTTGAGCCCTCGTATGTCGATGCAGACGCGCAGCCCACCATCCTCGCCTGGATGGGGAGCCACTGCTGGTAGACGGCGGCCGCCTTTCATGACCCTTGACTCCTGTAGCTCCTGAATGGCCTTGCTGACGAACTCCTGAGGGTCTGGCTCTCCTTGCCTTACTCCTTCTTGAGGGAAACGTGCTTCCAAACACGCCTCCATGTGGTGCCCAAGCGCCTCCCTCGTGACCCTAGCCAGGTCGGTGGCCCTCCAGGGGAGAGCCCCCGAGTCCTGCCTGAGGAGGGCGCCGGGCGCGCTTTCCTATGCGATGGAAGGAGGTTCCCCTGGGCAGGCATGGGCCTAGAGGGGCCTGCCTCCTGAGGGGCCGGGCCGGACAATGTCTTCTTTTTCTTGGGGGCGGTCTCGGGAAGCCTCCTGCTCCCGCGATCCGGGTCTTCCAGTGACGCGGCCTGAAAGGCTCGTTCGAGGGAACACACCGCGTCCTTCTCTTCACAGGGCACCGTGATGACTCCGCCACTTCCTGGCATCTTGAGGACGTTGTAGCCGTGGTGAGTTACGTCCATGAACTTGGCCAGCGCTGGGTACCCAAGGATGGCGTTGTACGGCAGGCGAATGTGAGCGACGTCGAAGTCGATGAGCTCGGTGCGGTAGTTGTCGCGTGCTCCGAAGGTGATAGGGAGGCGGACCTGCCCAATCGGGACCGTGGAGCCGTCGGTGATTCCGGAGAAAGGCTTGGTTGGCTGAAGCTGGCTGTAGGGCACTTGGAGATTGTTGAATGTTTGCACGGACAGGACATTGAGCCCTGCCCCGCCATCGATGAGAGTCCTGGTGACCACCACGTTGCTGATGATTGGGGAACAAAGCATTGGGAGGACTCCGGCTTTAGCCGCACACTTGAGCTGATCTGCTGAGTTGAATGTGATGGCGCAAGCCGACCACCTGAGAGGGCGCGTGGCTTCAAGCCTAGGGAGGGCTGCATTCACTTCGCGGGCGAACTGCTTGAAGATGCGTTGAGAGGCGAGGGCCTGAGCCCCGCCCAGGATGCAGGCGATCGTGCGCGGCTCCTGGAAGCCCCCAGCCCCCTCATCTTGGTGGCGGTCCTCGTTTCTCCTTGGCTGCAGCGACAGCGGAGGGAGGCCTGCGTTGCCTTGCGGGCGATCCTCGCGAGGCCGATCCCTCCAGTTTCCCTCGCGAGGCGGGTCTTGCCAGCGATCCTCGCGAGGTTGATCGCGCCACCCTTGGCGCGGGCCACGGTCTTCCCAGCGTCCTGCGTTCCTTCCTCCTCCTCGACCATAGGCCCGGTCACCGCGGTCGGGGCGACGGCCGATCCTTCCTTCTCGCACGGCTCGGAGCTCTTGACATTCGTTGGTGTTGTGGGTGTGGAGGTCGTGGTACACATAGTACCGGCTGCCCTTGGAAGGTTCAGGCTGATCTCTGCCCCGCTTGGTGTCTGGTTCTGCCGCGAGCACGGCAGCCCCCTTGCGCTTCACATCCTTGTCCTTGGGCTTCTTCTCTTCTGGGTCTGCGGCAGGCAGCTCGAGGAGGGAGAGCGCCCTTCCTCAGCCCTGGCGCACTTGGTTGCCAAGTTGAACAGCTCCAAGGAAGTGCACAGGTCTTCATGCATCGCCAGCTCTTCCTTCATCTTGACATCGCGCACGCCGTCGGAGAAGGCTGAGATGATGGCCTCCTCAGTCACCTTGGGAATCTTGAGGCGTCCGTTGTTGAAGCGCTGGATGTACTTCTGCAGGGTCTCCCCGGGTTGTTGCTTGATGCGGCGCATGTCGCTCACGGCGGGTGGCTGGTCGCGAGTACCTTGGAAGTTGGCGATGAAGCGGGTGCGCATCTCGTCCCAGGAGGAGATCGTGCCTGGAGCCAGGTTCAGGAGCCAGGTGCGGGCCCCGTCCTTGAGTGCCATGGGAAACCAGTTCGCCATGACCTTTTCGTCTCCGTTGGCAGCTTCGATGGCCAGCTCGTAGAGCTGGAGGAACTCTGCAGGGTTAGCCGTGCCGTCGTAACGAGGAGGCAGGTCTGGCTTGAACTTGCCGGGCCACGCGATGGTGCGTAGCTCGGTGGTGAAGGCACGACAGCCTGCTGTGGCCACGGGAGGCCTTGGGTGACGGAGAGCTTGGTCTTGCATGTCCCTACGCGCTGCAGCTGGGAGCAGCGCGGGGTCTTGACGTGCTAGAGCAGGAGCATGGTCGCGACGCGCTGGAGCAGGGAGTGCCCGGGCAGCTTCTTGCGGGCGAGGGACTTCTTGGCAGCTCTGCTCTTGCCGCGCTGGCACCAAATGGAGAGGGTTCCGCCCAGGGGCCACGCGCCTTGGAGCCATGGCGCCTTCTTGAGGAGGAGGCGGCTGGGGCGCCGCCGGAGCCTCGTCGCCCGCACGGGGCGGGGTGCGATGCAGCGGAACGGAGGGCGCAGGAGAGCCCCCTGCAGCGCGGACGAGCTCGGCGACGCGGTCGAGCCATTCTTCATAGACGTCGTCAACGGGACGGTAGCGCAGGAGCTCGTTTGCCGCGATGAGCGCAGCTCGAGCCTCCATGGGTGCGCGGAGCGCGCGGGACGAAGAACCAGCTGGGGTGAGCGAGGGAGTAGCGGTGCGGCTGTCTTGCCGCACGGACGTATGCTGAGACGATGTTTGCGGCTCATCCCCCGCTGGGCCGGTGGCGGCGTTGACGGCAGGTGACGGGGAACGGTGAGGACGCCCACCGACAGGAGCCGTCTGGGCGACGCGGGAAGCGAGAGTGGCCCGGCGCTCGGCGCGGGCCCGACGAGCGTCAGACATGGGCGCGATGGTCGGAGGAGAACAGGGTGGTGGAAGACGAATTCCGGTGCACCCCTACCTGGCGCGCCAAATGTCAGATTTCGGGTTCCGGCAGACCCTTGAGGTTCGAACACTGGGGTGCGTGCGGAGATTTCGCCTCCTACCTACCTGCACCCCTCCGCCTCGCTAAGATCTAAGCTATGGAAAGAACAACACAGGAGACACAAGGTTTATACTGGTTCGGGCCACCGTTGTGGTGTAATACCCTACTCCAGTGTGTGGCGTGGTGGATTGCCTCTTGGGCTGATAATGATGAACAATACAAGGAAGAACAGCCTCGCGAGGGTCTGTTCTTGGCTGGGGGGATGAACTGCTGGGAGGAGTTCAGTCACCCTTCTCTCTCTCTCTCTCTCCGATTGTTGATGCTGATCCTGATCGATTGTTGATGCTGATCCTGATCGATTGTTGATGCCCCTCTCTCCTGTGGGGGGCTGGTCCTATTTATAGAGGCCCTGGTCCTCTTCCCAAATATCGAGCGGGAAGGGAGCCAACAATGGCGGGCTAATTTGAAGGGGCATAGCTAGTACCAGCTATCGTGACAAAAGTAGTCTTCGCCTGCACAAAGCTCTGGTGGTGACGCCGTCTTTGGCTCCACGATGACCTCCATCTTGCAGTCCTCCTGGTCTTGGTCTTGTTGCACCGAAATGGCAACCTTTGCCCAATGCCTCGGTACTCCGCGGCTGCGCTTGCTCCCTTTGCACCAAAGAGGAAAGGAGGACACTGCGTGGGCTGGCACCCACCTGGCGCCTTTGGTCGTCATGCCTTGCGTCACGGGCACCTCATGAGGTACCCCGCCTTGATCTCTCCGCCTCCTTGCGAGCCAGCCTGGTGAGGCCGTTCCTGAGGAAGCTCCGCGTCGTCCGCCCTCCCGAGGCTTGGCCCCTCGCGAGGGTCTTGGGTCTGTGTTGGTGAAGATGGGCCGTGCTGGGCCCCCCTTTGAGCCACGCCGCAGGCCGCAGGCAGGCAAGTCTGGGGACCCCCATTCCCAGAACGCCGACAATATTGATGAGAATCCCGTAATAAGGGGAACACGATCTCTGCTTTGACAAGACGTGTGAAGAAACCGCCTCGTGTTATGTATGGAGCTGGTTAAAGAAAAAACGGTTCGAATAATCACCGAGCCATGGCGTGATGTCATGTTGCCAAAACGTGTCAGCAGATTAAGATTTGTGGAAATATTATTCTCTCTGTGGTGGTATGTGTAACTTATTTTGCAGGGTCGGACACTATCCTTGTATTCAAATTCTTCTGTGATGTGTTCGGAGGAGGAACCCGCCTTGCAATGCCGAAGACAATACTGCGCGCCGGACTCATCGTCATTGAAAGCCTGGTTCAGGGGCTACTGAGGGAGTCCTGGATTAGGGGGTCTCCGGACAGCTGGATTATATCCTTTGGCCGGACTGTTGGACTATGAAGATACAAGATTGAAGACTTCGTCTCGTGTCCGGATGGGACTCTACTTGGCGTGGAAGGCAAGCTAGGCAGTACGGATATGGATATCTCCTCCTTTGTAACCGACCTTGTGTAACCCTAGCCCCCTCTGGAGTCTATATAAACCGGAGGGTTTTAGTCCATAGGACACAACAATAACATACAATCATACCATAGGCTAGCTTCTAGGGTTTAGCCTCTCTGATCTCGTGGTAGATCTACTCTTGTACTACCCATATCATCAAGAATAAATCAAGCAGGACGTAGAGTTTTACCTCCATCAAGAGGGCCCGAACCTGGGTAAAACATCGTGTCCCCTGCCTCCTGTTACCATCCGCCTTAGACGCACAGTTCGGGACCCCCTACCCGAGATCCGCCGGTTTTGACACCGATAGTCAGCTTGCTCACCATGGCGCCACCACACTCCGCGTGTTGACCATCGACCACTTTCAGATTCACATTGAAGACCTTGAGCCATAGGCCGAAGTGGGGGGGGGATGCAGAGGAATGCCTCGCGCACAATGATAAATGCCGAAATGTTGAGGAAGGAATTCAGGGCTAGATCATGGAAATCTAACCTGTAATAAAACATAAGACCACAGACGAAAGGATGGAGGGGAAACCCTAGTCCACGAAGGAAGTGGGGGATGAACACTACCCTCTCATTAGGCTCTGGGGTGGGAATGGTATGCTTTTTTGCAGGGAGCCGGTGGGCTATGTCCGCGGCCAAATACCCTGCTTCCCGGAGTTCCTTGACGTTCCCCTCTATGACGGAGGAAGCCATCCACTTGCCCTGCTCTCCAGATCTGGACATGGCTGGAGTGTTTGGTGGAGACAAAAGGGATTAAGACTTGGGCACTGGAGCTCGGGGACGGAAGGGCGGAGGAGGAAGAAGGTGTGAGGCGAAAAATTGGATCCTTATCCTCTTATAAAGGCAGTGAATATTAGGCGCCTCCTCGTGAGCCTTAAAACTCGCCTATTCCCAAGAGTCGTGCAAAGGGCACGGTTGGATTACCCAAACTCGTATTGATGAGAATCCCGCAATCAGGGGACACGATCTCTGTTTTGACAAGACGTGTCAGTGAAGACCATGCCTCGAAAGGCGAAGCGGGTGGCTAAAAAACGGTTCAGAATAATAATAAGGCCAGAATATAACGTCTCGCCAAAAAAGTTGTCAGTAGACCTGACTTGTTTTGTTTAAGTATTTTGTCCCTATGGTTCTGGATTGTAACTATTATAGAGCCCGATGTAGTTCTTTTTGTTAAACTACTTTGAAGTATCCGGAGGAGGAACCCGCCTTGCAATGCCGAAGACAATCTGCGCGCCGGATACATCGTCATTGAAGCCTGGTTCAAGGGCTACTAAGGGAGTCCTGGATTAGGGGGGTCCCCAGGCGTCCGTGCTATGTGACATGGGCCGGACTAATGGGCCATGAAGATACAAGACTGAAGGCTTTCCCCCGTGTCCGGATGGGACTCTCCTTTGCGTGGATGGCGAGCCTGGCGTTTGGATACGAAGTTTCCTTTCTCTGTAAACCGACTCTGTACAACCCTAGCCCCCCGGTGTCTATATAAGTTGGAGTGTTTAGTCCGTAGAGGAAATCATAATCATACATGCTAGACATGTAGGGTTTAGCCATTACAATCTCGAGGTAGATCAACTCTTGTAACCCCTATACTCATCAAAGTCAATCAAGTAGGAAGTAGGGTATTGCCTCCATTAAGAGGGCCCGAACCTGGGTAAACATCGTGTCCCTTGTCTCATGTTACCTTCGATCGTCAGACGCACAGTTCGGGACCCTCTACCCGAGATCGGCCAGTTTTGACACCGACATTGGGTTTCTGTGTGCTGGAGCAGTATCTATGAAAACTAGAGTTGGTTTATTATCTCCTGGCATTTGGATCTTTTGCAAAGACCTAGTTTGTAACCCTTCAGATTCTAACATAGTCGTCTACCCGTTGCATGCATTATATAGAAGAATGGTGCTTCAATTATAAAACATGCTACATCAGAGATTGAATAGGTAGTGAAGAATAGAAAGGCATGACATATTGACATATATTCCCTCCATCCGGAAATAAATGGATGGGTCTAGGCGTATTTCAGTTCTAGATACATCCAGTTTTATCCATTTCTGCGACATGTAATCCATACAGAGGGAGTATGCTGTAAGAGCTAGGGATAGGACAGGACAACCGTGTAAAAGAGCACTACTTGAATGTAAAACTGTATGCTAGCGGAATACATACAGAAAAACACTAAGGCAACATATGCGTGTATGATTGGGAAACTAAGATGGCATTGCAAGAGTCCACTAAAATAGCACTTCAATGTAAAAAAAGAACATGGTATGGTAGACAGATGAAGTACATATTGATGAATAACAATGCATAAGATACTCAGAAGCATAATGTCCAAACTAAGCAGATGTCATTGCGATAGAGTAGAATGACAGTACTTGAATTTGAAAACATTTTATCATGAATGGAATAGGTACTGAAAACAGGAAGGCATGTCATATTTACATGCATGATCAGTTGGCTAAGCACAAGGCATTGCAACAGAGTAGATCCACTCCAGGACATTATAGGCATGTTGTACCCATATCAAGGGCCAAGTTAGAGCAAGGACCTTGTGGGGTGAATAGGATTCATCATATTTCTGCAAGTCTCGTGAAGAACTGTCTTTACATGTTCCATCATATTGGGTATCATTGACGTCAAGTTTGTTGGCCGTCACATTGCTTCGTGAGTTTCTTGTGGATAAATCAATGTGTGCAATTATATCTGACATGCATGGAAGACAACTAGTAGTTAGATTTATGTAATGAGTGCCTATAGGAGGTGACGTAAATAGTAGGACTGGGGTTAACTAGAAGCAATAGGTCTCAAAAACTAAAGGGAGAACACAGATGAAAGCTACAGAATATGTATCATTTGTACTCAAGATTAACTAGATGGCAAACAAAAGCATTAAAGAACAACATAGGTAATACTAGAAGTGGTATAACACTATAATCACCAGCCTGTGGGATAGCATTGGCTGATGGATGATAACTATGGAACAACATTACCTAAAGAACAAGTCTCTTAGCTGAACTATGGAACAACGTTAACTCCTGAAGAAGACCCGTAAGAGATCAGCATGAATATACAGTGAAATGTGATAATCTATTTTCCATGCTTAGATGAATAACAAAGCCATAAATGTTGCACACAAGTAAGATGAGGGTACAACCTATGTGGCCGCCATCCATAGGAGTGAGCATCATGTGCTGACTTGTCGATGGCCCTGCAGTTGTTGTGGTTGTCCATGCCGGGCACGCACATTCGATGTAGGGAACTGTGGAGTGGGGACTATAGCTCCCTTCTGGTGTATGCTTCCCTTGTTGGAGCAGCTGCAGTGAGTCGGAAGACAGTGTGGCCGAAGATGCAGAAAATGCATAATGTTTAGAACGACACATCTCTCTGATCTGAAGAAACACCCTAAGAGATCAACAACAAGGTGCGAGAGTGGTCACACATCTGTTGACTGAAGACTAAATTGGGGTCACATGATTTTATTTTATTTTGGTACTGTCTGATCTGCCAGATGGCTTGATGGCCGTCTTGTGCCTCCCGGGTGACACTGTTTGGAATCTTCCCCAAAGAGTGAGTGACCACCAGCAGAGCAGCCTACCTCCACCGTCCGTGGCCCCGACCAAAACCTCGCTCCCCTCCCCACCGCACTGCCGTGGTTGCGCCGCCCCCGGGCCAATCCACAAAGACTCTCCGTCATCCAGATCTGGTGGTGGCAGTACCTTCAACCCTTGCAACTCTAAGATAGCCATCTAAGCGCTGCTTCGATGACGAACTTGCGCCCCCGCACCATTACGTTAGACACCAGCCAACCAGAAGCCTAGGAGCGCCCCCTGCCTCGAGGGGTGCTGCTTACCATTAGGAATCGATTGGCCCATAATAAAAATTTAGACAACTGACACCTAAATAAAGTGATTTGAGATGAGGGTGTGACCTATCTAGCGGCCCGGTGAAGTAGGAAGCTCCAGCTGCCAAGTCGGTGAGGCAGGTGCGGTTGCGGTGGCTACCGGCAGCAGGGAAGCAGAGATGTCGTGACGGTCGACGGCTATGGGGAAGCAGCACCAGGGCTTTGGACGAATCCGAAGTTGGAGCCGCTCCGGCACCGTGAACAATGGCGAGGGTGAATCATCTCCGGTACGGTTCACGCGGCCGTCGTTGAGGTAGCTCCAGCAGCACGGAGTAAGAGGCACATGGCCCAGTGCACAGCGGCAAATGGACAACGTCTCCGGCATTCGGGAGGAGGGTGGCTGTGAATTTGGTGCAGTGGGGGCGCCATGGAGGAGGGGCTGAGGTTTCGCGGCTCAGGAGAAGGGAGCTTCTGGGGAGAAGGTGATTTGGTGCCCACGAGGTATGAATGGGGAATTGGGAGGGAGTGGAACCATGTCTTATGGACGCATTTGTCTGAAATGTGGTGGTGGGGGGGAGTTACCGTTCTACCCCTGCCTTTAGGCTTCTCGGCTTGGGTCTGTGTACTGAGGGTCGAGGATAGTAGAGTAACTTTGCTTCTCCCAAATAGAGGGCGCGAGCGATTTCAGGCGAGGAGGGCGTGTTTTGAAATATAGTGGGTGCGAGCGATTTGGGGCGAGGAGGGCGTGTTTTGAAATATAGTGGGCGTGAGCGATTTCGGGCGAGGAGGGTGTGTTTTGAAATATAGTGGGCGCGGGCGATTTCTGGCGAAGAGAGCGTGTTTTGAAATAGTGGGTGCGAGCTATTTCGGGCGAGGAGAGGGTGTTTTGCCGACCATGGTTTATGAATTATTTAGCACATGTCATTTCGGACGAGGAGAAGGCATGCTTGGATGACGTTACGAACCTACCCTCGATGTACAACAGGCCAATTGATGTGTGTCCCACATAGGCCGGTAATTTAGCGTCTCCCATTTATTTTCTTGGGCGAATTCCACCGAGCAGAGGGTGTTTACCAGTTTGTTCAAATTTTGGGAGAACGAGCATCTACGTCTACCTTACCAAGTCAATTCGAATCAAATTTTGAAATATTAGCTTGCCACTTCTTTTTTAGATGGAGAGATGATGCTCGGGAGTAATGTGTTTTTACATGCTCATTGCTAACGATTTACTATATGACAAATAGTTGACCCACTCAAAAACGGGTATCAAACCCAAAAATGAAATATCTTGATTCAATGAAATAGCTCGTTCGCCAAGTCAAAATAGTGAACAAAATCCAAAATTGAACACCTCAATCGAGTAGCATGTTGTACAGTATTATAGTACTCCATGAACATGTTGAAAGTCAAATTAAAGAACTTGTTTGATATACGCATATCTCCGTTCATGTGTGGATTGCAGACAACTTGTTATCCAATTTAAATATTTGAATGCAAGTTTATATCGAAACATGGTTTATATCAGTCTCTGATGCATAAAACGCGACCTCCCCCTCTCCCGGACCCCTGCTCTCTCTCTCTCACCAACAATCTTCAATTCTGTCGCACGCATCCAACACACAAACCTTGTTGGTCCCTCTCCCTCTCTCTCTGTCTCTCTCTCTCTCTGTCTCTGTCTCTGTCTCTCTGTCTCTCTCTCCCTCTCTCCCTCTCTCTCTCTCTCTCTCTCTTTGTGTGTGTGTGTGTGGGGGGGTCTTTCTAGTTTGCATGCATATATACTCCATCTATAGGTCTCTCTCGCACACTATGTATGATTCTCTAGTCCAAGCTAAATATCTTGGGTGCACTCATCATACGCACACAAATTCATTGGCTCATTGCCTGTAACTCTCTCACGCACCACTCTATCATCTCGGAGTTCTTCCCTCTCTCTCTCAAACTCTCCATCTCCTTGGGTCACACATACACATGCATATCTCACTCGCACTCGATAGACCCATCCAAAACTCTATCTCTCTCCCTTGTTCTCTCTCCATCTCACATGCACACACACACACATTCTCATGCCTAGCCAAGTACGATGGCCTCTCACTCAATTATAGGCACACACAGTCCCCCCTATATGTATATGACTAGCTAATCTTAGTCTCCATCACAAACATGTGCATGGTCTATCTCGATTTCTCTCAGGGCATCTTTCTATCACGCACGCACCTCCCTCGATCTCCCACCCATATAGTTCCCTCATGATCTCGAGGGGATGTCTCTATCACAAACACACCCTCTCTCCCTCCCCATGCGTCCATGTTCTCCATGCGTCCCTCTCGACCTTTGTTCCTTGTTGGCCAGACCTCTATTGGACATGTGCTATAGGGGTGTCTCTCTCCGTTGCAAATAATCATGGACTAGCTATCTTCGTGTATCTCCTCACCTCGCTTTTCTATCTCAGAGATGCATGCGTGATATGTTTGCATAAGAAACGAAAAACGCACACTCTCTAATTTATCGTTTGTTGTCCCTTTCTCTTTCACACACATACTCTTTTTGCACACTCACTCATTCTCCTTCACACGCACTTGATCTCTCTCGACTTAGGCACTCTCCTCGGTCCATAGCATATAGATTTATTAAAAAGTCAAACATCACAAAGTTTGACCATGTACATGGAGAAAAACATTTACATCTAGAATGACAAACATATACCATTAGATTCATCATGAGATGTAGTTTCGTATGATGTATCTTTGGTATTGTAGATATAAATAACATCTGCGTAAACCTGGTCAAAGTTTCGAAAGTTCGACTTCTAAAATTTTTACATGCATTGCATTATCGAGCGGATGGAATATCTTTTTCCCCCTCTCAGCTATCAGACGCACCATTCAGCCTTATTGGGGCTCCTCTATCTCTCTCAAACTTTATATCTCCCTGGTTCACACATACACATGTCTTGCTCGGACTACATAGACCCATCTAACACTCTCCGGCCTTGTTCTCTCTCTATGTGACACGCACCCCCCTAAGTACCATAATCCCTCACTCCATCATAGGCGCACAAACTCCCCCACTAAGTATGATTATCTCTCACTAGCCATCAGGAACACATGTATTGTCTCCTTCCATCCAGACGTCTACCTCGATATCTCTCGGGATATCTTCTATCGCCCACACACCTTGTCACTCGATCTCCCACCCATGTTGTCGATGTCAAAACCGGCGGATCTCGGGTAGGGGGTCCCGAACTATGCGTCTAAGGCGGATGGTAACATGAGGAAGGGGACACGATGTTTTACCCAGGTTTGGGCCCTCTTGATGGAGGTAAAACCCTACATCCTGCTTGATTATTCTTGATAATATGAGTAGTACAAGAGTTGATCTACCACGAGATCGGAGAGGCTAAACCCTAGAAGCTAGCCTATGGTATGATTGTATGTTGTCCTATGGACTAAAACCCTCCGATTTATATAGACACCGAAGGAGGTTAGGGTTACACAAGGTCGGTTGCAAAGGAGGAGATATACATATCCGTATTGCCTAGCTTGCCTTCCATGCCAAGTAGAGTCCCATCCGGACACGGGACGAAGTCTTCAATCTCGTATCTTCATAGTACAACAGTCCAGCCAAAGGATATAGTCCAGCTGTCCGGAGACCCCCTAATCCAGGACTCCCTCAGTAGCCCCTGAACCAGGCTTCAATGACGATGAGTCTGGCGCGCAGTGTTGTCTTCGGCATTGCAAGGCGGGTTCCTCCTCCGAATACACCACAGAAGAGTTTGAATACAAGGATAGTGTCCGACCCTGCAAAATAAGTTCCACATATCACCGTAGAGAGAATAATATTTCCACAAATCTAATCTGCTGGCATGTTTTGGCAGCATGACATCATGCCATGGCCCGGTAATTATTCGAACGATTTTTGTTTAACCAGCCCCGCACATAACACGAGGCGGTTTCTTGACACGTCTTGTCAAAGCAGAGATCATGTTCCCTTTATTACGGGATTCTCATTAATACAGACATGGGTAACCCAACCGTGCCTAGGACTCCTAGATCTTAGGCAAGTCCCAAACGGCCATGAAGAGGACGCTTGATATTCACCCTCTTTATAAAGGGACAAGGCTTTTACTTTTTTCCCTCCCGTGCTCAATCGAATCCTTCCCCCGCCTCGAGTTCTAACACCCAAAGCCCAGGTCAGGTGCTTCGGATCTTCAATAATGTCTGGATCCAGCCTTCAAGGCCGGTGGATGCCTTCCTCCGTCACGGAGGAGGATATCAAGAAGTTGAGGGAGGCCAGATATCTGACCGCTGAAATTTCGCATAGGCTGCCCGCCCGAGGGCAGGTCGTCCCTACTCCCGAACCCAACAAGAGCGTTGTTTTCGTCTCCCACTTCCTTCGAGGACTAGGCCTCGCTCTGGATCCCTTTGTTAGGGGTCTTATGTTCTATTATGGGCTGGATTTTCACGATCTGGCCCCGGGTTCCCTTTTTCACATCTCGTCATTTATTGTCGTTTGTGAGGCCTTCCTCTGCATTACCCCTCACTTCGGCCTGTGGCTCAAGACCTTCGATGTGAAGCCGAAGATGGTCGAGGGGCAGTATGCAGCGTGCGGAGGTGCTCTAATAAGCAAAATTACTGATGCTCCATGGCCAAAGGGTTCCTTTCCAGAGGTGTCCGGATTGTGGCAACAGGAGTGGTTTTACGTCACAGCTCCCCGAAGTGCCAAGTGGGTAGCTGCCCCCACCTTTCGCCCGGGCCCTCCACCACAACTGATGTCATGGATCAGCAGGGGGCTGAGCTGGGGTCCAGCCAAGGACGTTCCAATACTGCAGAGCCGTATCCGAGATCTCTTTGAGGGAGATTTTAGTCTGGTTATGGTAATGCAAGTTATGCTGGTTCGTCGGGTCCAGCCTTGCAAACGCCGGCCCCTCCGCATGTGGGAATTCAACCCGGAAGGACCATGCACTATTCAGAATTTCCTCGGCATGATGCACAAGGAGATGTACAAATCATTCTTCGGACCCCAAATAGAGTGTCCGGACACTACCGAGGACGTGGGCCTGAGCAGCAACCGCACCGCTGCCCAAGTAAGTAATCCCATGGCCGAACACACTGTCCTTTTATTTATCATGACATCATTCTGAAGAATCACTCTTTGACCAGGACTGGATAGCAAAGGCGAAGATGATCCGGTGTTCGACCCCCCTTCCTGAAGGCTTGGACAATCCGGTGCTGGAAAAGATGCTCGAGACAACACCTTGTCTAGTGCCCTCAAAGGAAGATAAAGGGGGGGAATAAAGAGTGTGAAAGCGGGCCTCCATCACTACCTATTCCAATCGAGGGAATGAGCGCTTCCGCGAGGGAGGATAACCAAGGAGAAGAATCTAACATTCTCTCTCCCC
This sequence comes from Triticum urartu, assembly GCF_003073215.2. NCBI lineage: Eukaryota > Viridiplantae > Streptophyta > Magnoliopsida > Poales > Poaceae > Triticum > Triticum urartu. The sequence continues at coordinate 125,697,514 of NC_053023.1, read as the reverse complement.
GGGGAAGGAAGAGGACTACCTCTGAAGATCCGGAAACTAAGGTTTCCAAACGGGAGAAGAAATCTCCGCCAGAGGGTCCTGCCTCAGAGGGTATTCTTGCCGCACAGTGTCCGCGCGGGGATCAGCCCTCTACCGAGTTGTATGTAATCAAAAAGTATTTCATAGTGAAGATATCCTACCTTACTTCCGAACACAATAACCGATGCTTGTAAATTGTAGTCCGGATCGCAGCCCTTCTTGACAGAGTTCATCTTCGGGGGATCTTCTTCCGGAGATGATGGAGAGTGAAACGCCTCCCCCGGACTCCCCATCTCAAGAAGCGGGCGACCTTGAAGTGTCATCGTGAAGGGTATCTCCGGATCCAATATCACCAGAGGATAACCCTTTGGCTGCCCGACATCCCCAGTATCCGGCTCCTGAGGAGAGTGACAGCAAGGGTCCGTACTGTGTGCGGTCGGACGCGTTGAAGGATCTTCTGGGGAAGGTTGTCATCTCGAAAGTGCATCGTACACTAATGGGTACGGTAATTGAAAGGATTTCCTCCGCCGAAAGCGGTTTGCACGAAGCTTTTATGAGTCTGCTGAAAGGCTTCGAGGTACATAAAAATAATGCATGCCTTTAGTAGTACGCATACGTTAGGTATGCCCATGCAGATAGTAGCCCCTGAGACTCTGGTTGTCATCGAGAAACGCGGCAAACAGAGGATCATAGTCCCAGGTAATAACCAGATCGCCTTTATGTGCAGGTGGTTGAAGCTCCGGTGGCTAGCCGGACTGATGGGTTTGCCGAACTAAAGCGGCAACTAGATGCGGCAGATGCCGACATCGTGCTTGTTAACAAGCGGCTTGACGAGGCACAGGGTAGGTGATTTTTCTGGTGAATGTCACATAGTAAGAGCAGCATGATGCCAGTATCTTTAATATGTTGTGACTGTAGATGGAGCTGCCACCGTGGAAACCCTTCGGGCGGAGCTTGCCAGAGCCAAGGAGCAAGCAAGGAGTAGTAATGCAGCCGCTTTAAAGGCGGCCGAAGAGTTAAGGGCCGAACAGGCCGCACATTGCTGGAGCAAAGAAAAAATTGCCAAGATGGTCATGGAGTTAAAAGATGCTGCTGACCGTTACCGGCTTCTTGAAGAAGAAAACCGGGTGAAGGCGACGGACCTGGAGAAGGCCCGGGTGGCTGCCAAGGAGGCCCGCTCCAAAATTAGAGCGACGAAGGAGGAGCTGAATCAAGCTGCGGATATCGTTTCTGGGAAGCCCTTCTTGTTGCGGACTAAGTTCAGAGATCCGAAATATGCTCCTCTAGACCGGCTATGGAGTTCTGCGGTTGAGTACATGGATTTGGCTGCGAGTGCTGCGGATGCGACCGAGTACTTCAAGGATCAGAAAGGTCCTGAAGTGGAGAAGTTGTTCTGGTCACAGTTTCACACTCCAGTCCGTCCGTTGTTGCTGAATGAGCAATTGACCGGTTGGGCCGAGCTCCATAGATTATCCGGACTGGCCATGAGGTCCGTTGTGGATCATTTGTGGCCAGGAGGGCCAAGGCCGAATAGCTACTTTAGCTTAGTGCAACAATTCCTTGGCGCTGTGCCACGCATCGATGCTGTGAAGAGGTCGGCGTGCATAGAAGGCTCGCGGATGGCCCTTGCTCGTGTCAAAACATACTGGGCGGAGATGGATGCCACCACTGTTGCGGCACAGGGTTCGGCCATAGGACGAGTGGCTACCGAGCACTACTTCGTAGAAGTTCTTGAAGGCGCTCATTCAATAGAGGCTCAGTGCTCGAAGAATATTATGTTTGAGTGACATGTATTCCCATTGTAAAAACAATGTTTTATTGAATTTATCAAGGCTGTATTTATACTTTTTCCCAAAAGTGCTATGATGCCTCCTGTGCGGCCGTTTATGTATATATGTATATAACCTGAAAGATTGCAGTCGTCGGCTTCAACCCCCACGCATATAATGTAGGGGTGTTCGCAAAAGACGCATGTTCACACTTGATCCAACGTCTTGGTCCATTAAGGAGGTGATAGCGCAGCGAACTAGGCAACCGGACTATAATGCTTTAACACTTTCACTTAGCCAGAGGAGTTTGACAGTGGGGCTACTATATAGCCCCTGGTGGCTCCGCACTCATCCGAATTCGGGGTGCGTACATGCCTGGCCGGGAAACGGTCCTTCGTTAAAGCGGAGGAATGCCGAAGATTCCGATAGGTCATCGAGTGGTTGACCAGTCTCACGCTATATCATGACAGTCAGTTTTTGGCTTTCTCTACTGAGGTGCTCGTCCGGGTGAACCAGGGCACAATCGCAGTAGTTCTCCTGGTGCCGCCTTAGCCGATAGAGCGGAACGTAAGGTAGCAAAACATAGGAGTCGGGCAAACCCAACATTTGACCAAAGACATGATTCAGAGCTGATGCATATAAGGCCAAACTCGCGACGCTGAACACTCCATAAGGTATTTGGTCTTTATGGTGGAAACCGGGCTTAAGCAGTGCCCTTTGTAATAAGCCCCTGGTGTCCAGGTACGTGCAATATTCTGACGTGGCCACATGCCAATACGTCAGCATCCTTCTCAATTGTACTGAGAATCCGGGGGATGTGTATCAACAAGAGACAGTAAAAAAGGTTTACGCAGGGTCTTAATCTAAAAAGAATCCTTGGAACAGGTCCCTTCTGCACGTCTGCGCCTGTCTCTCCGTTGTGCCGTATCCTGGACGGGTGTAGCACGATGGTCATCTGTAAAAGAGAGGAACTTAGTTGAAAAGTTGTCATGCAAAAAGGTAGGTTAAATAAACTATGTACAGTTCAAGATGAGTAAAGTTGAGCCTAATTGCCACTTGTTTGCGCGCATTGAGCCCCTTGTATTTTAATAGGGGTATAGCCATCAAACATGTATCAATTACAAATAGCTGCGCTGGACTCGTCTAACCGCGTCCGTGGTCTTAACGACCTGTCAGATGCTTTAGTTGCTGAGGCCGTTTAGTGTGCGGCTGCCTTGCGCGCGCAAGGAGCGCTCAATATTTCCATTTACTGTAATGATGCCGCGTGGACCGGGCATCTTAAGCATGAGAGAAGCGTAATGCGGTATTGCGTTAAAGCGAGCGAAAGCTTCACGTCTGAGTAGTGCTTGATAGCCACTTTGGAATGGAGCGATGTGGAAGGCCAACTTTTCGCTGCGGAAGTTATCGGGAAAGTCGAATATAACCTCTAGTAGCAGGGAGCCCGTGCAATGGGCTTCTGGGCCTGGCGTTACTCCTTTAAAGGTAGTATTGCTATGGCTAATTTTTGCTGGGTCTATCCCCATGTTGCGGACTGTGTCCTGATATATCAGGTTTAAACTTCTGCCGCCATCCATCAGGACTCGTGTGAAGTGGTATCCGTCAATTATTGGGTCTAATACCAAGGCAGCCCATCCTGCACGCCGGATACTTGCCGAGTAATCCCGATGGTCAAAGGTGATCGGTTGGGACGACCAGTGGCAGAACTCCGCGGTGATAGGCCCTGGGGCATGTGTCTCTAGGAGTGCCGCTTTATTTCTCCCCTTTATCACTTGTAACACGTTGAATGTTTTGACTTCTGGTGGGAATTACTTCTGTTCCCCAGTGCTTTGCTTGCGAGGCTTGTCCTCGTCTTCGCTTGGTGTATCCTGCCCCATATGTTCGGCGTTGAGCTTGCCGGACTGCTTGAAGACCCAACATTCTCTATGGGTATGATTTGCAGGTTTATCGGGGGTGCTATGGATCTGACATATTTTGTCCAGAATTTTGTTTAGGCTGGACAGTTCATCTCTGTTGCCTTTGGAGGGCAGCTTTTGCTGACCTGGCCGAGAGCTTCTGAATCCGGCGTTTATCGCCGTTCTCTTCGGGCTGTCTTCTTTATTCCGGCGCTTGTTTTTGCTGCGTCGCGACTTCCCATTTCCGTCCCTAACTTCGAATGTACTTGGGTCGATGGTGCTGCATCGGGCTAACCAGCTGTCCTCGCCCACACAAAAGCGGGTCATGAGGCTTGTTAAAGCTGCCATTGTTCTCGGCTTTTCTTGGCCGAGGTGTCTGGCGAGCCATTCGTCTCGAACGCTGTGCTTGAAAGCTGCTAAGCCTTTGGCGTTCGGACAGTCGAATTTTTGGTTCTTTTTAGTGAGGAACCTTTTCCAAAGCTTTCGGGCTGACTCTCCGGGCTGTTGAGTTATATGACTTAAATCGTCTGCATCTGGTGGCCGGACATAGGTCCCTTGAAAATTTGCCCGAAAGGCGTCTTCGAGCTCTTCCCAGCTTCCAATGGAGTTTTTGAGGAGGCTTTTAAGCCAGTGCCGAGCTGGCCCTTTGAGCTTGAGGGGTAAGTACTTGATGGCATGGAGTCATCTCCTCGAGCCATGTGGATATGGAGGATGTAGTCCTCAATCCAGACCCCCGGGTCTGTCGCTCCGTCGTACGCCTCTATGATTACGGGTTTGAATCCCTCTGGAAATTCATGGTCCAGCACCTCATCGGTGAAACATAGGGGGTGTGCGGCACCCCTATATTTGGGTGTACCCTGGTGTTCGGATGTTTGTTGTGTTGCATTGCATGCTAGAGCGTGCTTGCGTGGCCCGTATATGGATCTGGTTGCGCTGTCCTTTTGATGCGAGCCCTCGCGTGGATCGCGTACTGGCTTATGTGCGGCGTCGTTTGCCGCTCTATGTTGGCCACGGGGTCGTCTATCCGACCGGATGGCCATTTTGTTTTTTAATTGTGGGGGATCTAAGGCCTCCTCATCGAATTCAGGTAGCAATTTTCGCTTCAGGTAGCTCTTGGTGTGGCGATTACTGCCGTACTTCGCTGCAGTGTTGAGTACTTCACTCCATTTGATTCTGAGTGTGTCTTGTGCAGCCTGAGCCTTTGCTTCTGCTTTTTCAGACTCCTCGTAGTCGCAACAAGCCTTTGGTGGGCATTCTGTTTCTCCGGGTGCCTGTCCGGTGTGATGTCGTCCGGACTGTTATCTTCGACGGAGTCGGGTTGTTCGGTTTGATTCTCCGTGTTGCCATGGTTGGGCGATGGTTCACCCTGCTCTAACGCTGGGTCTATATGATTGTTGTTTCTGCCAAGGCGGGATTTGGAGCGGCGCTTATGCCACCACTTTGACTGCTTCTCGAGGGAACAACCCTTCGCTGCGTCCTTCCATTCCTCGTCATCGTTTTCTTTGGGTGTGTCCACCATGTATAAGTCATATGATGAAGTGGGTGTCCAGTGCCCTGTTGGCAGTGGTTCCTGTTCGTCTCCTGCATCGTCGTCCATACCGTCGAGTCTCCGGAGTCAAAGTGGAGCATGTTCGTCAAATCATCGACAGTGGCTACTAAGTGGGTGGTGGGTGGGCGGCGAATTTCTTCGTCATCCGCATCCCAATCCTGCCGGACATAGTTCGGCCAGGACTCTCCTGACAAGGAGAGAGAGCTTAGTGAGTTCACTATGTCGCCGAAGGGCGAGTGCTGAAAGATATCCGCGGAGGTAAACTCCATGATCGGTGCCCAGTCGTATTCGATAAGCACGGGCGCAGGCGGTTCGGAGTCCGTGGCCGGGGAAGAATCCGGCAGTTCGACGTCACGGCTCCCGTGAAGGGTAAGGTCGATACTCGGCTCGATCGCTGTTGAGAATACGGCCTCCATGGCGGGGTCTATCCACCCGTCCATGGATGGCGCAACTGGTTCCGAATTGAGGGTCGGAGCGGTTGCCGGTGCGATCTCCTGAACACTGTCCGATGGAAGAGCTAAATCATGCTCATCGTGACCGTGTGGCGCACTAGGCAGGGGCTCGAATCCGTCGAAGATCGAGTCTCCGCGGATATCGCCCGCGTAGTTTAAGCTTCCAAACCTGACCAGGTGGCCAGGGGCATAACTCCCGATCTGCTCCAGATGGCCAAGCGAGTTGGCCCGCAGTGCGAAGCCGCCGAATACAAAGATCTATCTGGGGGAAAAGTCTCACCCTGGACTGCATCGCTATCGATGATTGAAGGAGCCATCAAGCCTAATGATGACGACACAGAGGAACTCTCACTGAAAGCACCAATGTCGGTGTCAAAACCGGCGGATCTCGGGTAGGGGGTCCCGAACTGTGCGTCTAAGGCGGATGGTAACATGAGGCAGGGGACACGATGTTTTACCCAGGTTCGGGCCCTCTTGATGGAGGTAAAACCCTACGTCCTGCTTGATTATTCTTGATAATATGAGTAGTACAAGAGTTGATCTACCACGAGATCGGAGAGGCTAAACCCTAGAAGCTAGCCTATGGTGTGATTGTATGTTGTCCTACGGACTAAAACCCTCTGGTTCATATAGACACCGGAGGAGGTTAGTGTAACACCCCGGATGTAACTTTCCCAATTTGCACTCCAACTCATGCCGTTTCTGGCGTTAAGTTATATTTATTTCCTCGGGTTCGGGTCTTTGTCTCCGTGTGTTGTTTTCTTTGTCATGCATCTCATATCATGTCATCATGTGCATTGCATTTGCATTTGCATACGTGTTCGTCTCATGCATTCGAGCATTTTCCCCGTTGTCTGTTTTGCATTCCGGCGCTTCGTTCTCCTCCGGTGGTCATTTCTAGCTTTCTTTCATGTGTGGGGATTAAACATTTCCGTATTGGACCGAGACTTCCCAAGCGGCCTTGGTTTACTACCGGTAGACCGCCTGTCAAGTTTCGTATCATTTGGACTTCGTTTGATACTCCAATGGTTAACCGAGGGACCGAAAAGGCCTCGTGTGTGTTGCAGCCCAACACCCCTCCAATTTGGCCCAAAACCCACCAAACTCTGATCCATGTCCTAGAGCGTTCGATCACGATCGCGTGGCCAAAAACCGCACCTCATTTGGACTCTCCTAGCTCCACTTATGCCTATAAATAGACCCCCCGTTTTTCGGATCTCTCTCCCTCTCCGAAACCCTAAATCCCCTCGCGCCGGCCGGACATTGTCCGACCCGGACGGACACACCGCCGCCGCCCTATCCCGCTGCGCCACGTGGCCTCCGCCACCTACCACCGCCGCCGGCCCGGGAGGCCCGATCCGGGCCCCCGCGAGCCCGAAGTCCCCGCCGCTAGGCCGTCTCCTCTCTCCGCCGCCTCCCTCGGCTCAGGCGGGCGCCGCCGCCGCGGGCCGCCTCGCCACCGCTCCGCCCCGAGCCGAGCCAGAGCTCGCCACGCCACCGCCGCCTCGCCGCGCCGGCGAGCTCGGACCGCATCGCCGCCCCACGCCGCGGCCGGCCGTGCCGTCCCCGCCGCCTCTCCGACCCCCGCCGGCCGGATCCGGTGAGGTCCGGGCCCGGGAGACCTCGCCGCCATTCGTCCCGCTCCGGCCGCCGTCGTCTCCGTCATCTCCGGCGACCTCCGTGAACAGTGCAGCGCCACGCCTCGGTTTCCATTCAACCCTAGATCTGGGGTTGTTTTTTTTCTCTAAGTCTTTAAATTTTCAGCCCAAGTTGCTCTGTTCGAGGCTCCGTAACTTTGCACCCGTAGCTCCGATTCATGCATATAGCATATAAAAATGTTCGTCTCGACGAGTACATCGTTTCATTCCAGTGCATCATTTTCATTTGAGCTCATCTTGATGCCCGAAATGCTGTTAGAAGGAGGCTTCGTGAATTAATTGTCAGATCTGCTAGTTCATCTTAGACCTTTGTCATCTTTGCCATGATTATTGTGTGCATGATATGCCTGTGAGTCATTCATATGTTTTGTTAAGGGTTTTGTTATCTTTCCATAGGTGCAACCCATGCATTTTTAGGATGTGTGTGGTGACTTGTGCAAGCTTGCAAAGTGAGGCACCCGGTAAATCTGTTTTCAGGGACTTAGTAGTTTTCACTAAGTCTGGGATTATTTAGTTCAGGATGCCATATGTTCAGCTTGTTTCCTAGTGATCCGTGCCTCTTTTGAGGATGATCAGTAAGGGAGTTTTGTTAATATTGTGATGCTATATCCATCCATGTATTTGTTTGCAATTATGGAGAACCCTAGCTTGAGTCAATCGAGCTCTACTTTTGCTTCGTGGTGAATCTAGGCAGATCGTCAACTTGTTTGCGATTTTGCCGATGTTATTGTAGTTGATCCGTGCATGCTATGCCATTGTTCTTGCCATGTCTAGCTTGTATTTTGTGCCTTGTTTATATGTGTATGCTTGTCTTGCCATTACTTGCAACGTAGTGAGTGCATCGAGCTCGTTAACATGCCTTCGTGAGTTATATTTCAGCATGTCCCAGTTTTCACTAAGTCTGAAAACTGATTATGTTTTTGCTATGTTCGTGTGCTTGTTAGTATATTTCGTGATACCTTTTGGCTCAAGGTCACTAAGGGACTTTTGTTAAGCTTGTTGATTAGCTCCATGCCATGTCTTTCTTTGTCATGTTCAGGTCCTGTAGGATGTTGTTTTGTTGCTCCGAAGAGGGCTTCATGATCTGAAATTTCAGACAAGTGTTAATTTCACTAAGTCTGAAATCTGTTTTGCATTTGCGTTTTTGACATGCTTGTTTGAACCTCATAATGGATGATTTGGCCGTGGCTCAGTGCTAGTATTTTGTTAAGCATCTTGTGTACATCCCTGCCTTGCATTTTGTTGTCATGTTTGGGTGCTGTAGCATGTTTTTTCATCTCATTGCATTTAGATGCCTACTTGCTGTAAATCGCAGACCGGTGTCATTTTTGAAACGCTTGCCATTTCCAAACCGTAACTTCGATTCCAATGATCTTTATATCGTTTTCAAGCGATTTCATCCCCCTCTTTCCAGTGACACACTTGGTTTTCCAAGTTGAGGCCAGGTTCATGCATTTCCTGTCATATCTTGCATTTTGCATCCCGCGTCGCATCCCGCATAGCATGTCATCATTGCAACTTATTGTTTGAGCTCGCACGTGGTTGATTGTATCCTTGTTGCTTGTTTGTCTTGTTTGGGTAGATCCGGGAGACGAGTTCGCTAACGAGGAGCCCGTTGAGTTTGTTTTTGAGGATCCAGTCAACTCTGACAGCTTTGTAGGCAAGATGATCATACCCTCGAAATCACTACTATCTTTGCTATGCTAGTTTGCTCGCTCTTTGCTATGCCAATGCTACGATGCCTACCATTTGCTTGTCAGCCTCCCAAATTGCCATGTCAAACCTCTAACCCACCTTGTCCTAGCAAACCGTTGATTGGCTATGTTACCACTTTGCTCAGCCCCTCTTATAGCGTTGCTAGTTGCAGGTGAAGATTGGAGGCCGTTCCTTGTTGGAACATCTTTTATTTACTTGTTGGGATATCATTATACTGCCATGTTATCTAAATGCATCTATATACTTGGTAAAGGGTGGAAGGCTCGGCCTCTCGCCTGGTGTTTTGTTCCACTCTTGCCGCCCTAGTTTCCGTCATATCGATGTTATGTTCCCGGATTTTGCGTTCCTTGCGCGGTTGGGTTATAATGGGAACCCCTTGATATTTCGCCTTGATTAAAGCTTGTCCAGCAATGCCCAACATTGGTCTTACCATTTGCCACCTAGCCTTTTCTTTCCCTTGGGTTCTGCAGACTCAAGGGTCATCTTATTTTAACCCCCCGGGCCAGTGCTCCTCTGAGTGTTGGTCAAAACTAGAGCCCCTTGCAGCGCCACCTCGGGGAAACTCGAGGGCTGGTTTTAGTTGTACGGATTGCTTATCTGAGTGTGCCCTGAGAAAGAGATATGTGCAGCTCCTATCAGGATTTGTCGGCACATTCGGGCGTTGTTGCTGGTCTTGTTTTAACCTGTCGAATTGTCTTGAGTTACCGAGATACCGAGTCTGATCGGAACGTCTTGGGAGGAGGTCTATTCCTTCGTTGATCGTGAGAGCTTATCATGGGCTAAGTTGGGACTCCCCTGTAGGGATTGAACTTTCGAAAGCCGTGCCCGCGGTTATGGGCAGATGGGAATTTGTTAATGTCCGGTTGTAGACAACTTGAACTAAACTTAATTAAAATGAATCAACCGTGTGTGTTACCGTGATGGCCCCTTCTCGGCGGAGTCCGAGAAGTGGACACGGTGTTGGAGTTATGCTTGCGCAGGTTGTTCCTTTAGACTCTCGCTCGCGCTTTGCCTCCTCTTCTCGCTCTCTTTTGCGTATAAGTTAGCCACCATATATGCTAGTCGCTTGCTGCAGCTCCACATATAATTGCCTTACCCTTCCTATAAGCTTAAATAGTCTTGATCGCGAGGGTGCGAGATTGCTGAGTCCCTGTGGCTCACAGATACTATAACTCCAGATGCAGGTTCAGGTGATTCCGCTCCAGGTGACGAGTACGAGCTCAAGTGGGAGTTCGACGAAGACTCTCAGCGTTACTATGTGTCTTTTCCTGATGATCAGTAGTGGTGCCTAGTTGGGGTTTGATTCGGGGCCTTGTCGCATGTTGGGTTCTTTTCTATTTTGGCGCCGTAGTCGGGCCATGAGTGTTTGAATGATGGATGTTATTTATGTATTTTGATGTGACGTGGCGAGTGTAAGCCAACTATGTTATCTCCCCTTTATTATTCATATTACATGGGATGTTGTGAAGATTGCCTAACTTGCGACATAGGCCTTCAATGCGATTATTTCTCTAAGTCGTGCCTCGACACGTGGGAGCTATAGTCGCATCGAGGGTGTTACAAGTTGGTAATCAGAGCCTTCCCCGACCTTAGGAGCCCCATTGCTTGATCGTTTTTAGCGGCCGAGTTGTGTCTAGAAAAATGTTTTGAGTCATTTAGGAATTATATATCGGAGAGCTTAGGAATTCTTTTTTACTTCCCAGTCTCCTCATCGCTCTGGTAAGGCATCCTGATGTAGAGTTCTGACTCTTCTCTTCTCAAATTTCACTAAAAAAATTTTTAGGATCACGCGAGTATCTTGGAATCGTTCCGATGGCTTTTGATGAGAACATTGACTTGGTGCCTCCTGTCAGGGGTTTAGTGGAAGTGTCCCGGGGAGTTGAGCTCTAAGGTGTTGTCATCATAATTTTATCGTTGCAATTCTGGAATACTTGAGATATTTTCGCCGACATCAAAAATCTCTTTTATGCAGTTCGTTGGTGAGATAACCTCGACGCCACCCAGTACTGGGGCGGGAGTTCGGGAGTATCGCCATAACTTGTATAACGGATGCTTTTCGAAGGTTGAGGTAGATAGTTTCCGAAGGTTTGTTGGTTATGTGTTGAAGGATGGATACAGCTGGATGTAGGATTTGCTAGTTTGGGTGAGATATTATGCTTCCCCTGTATCCCCAACACCTGATTGCATAACCGGAAAGGTTCGGGAGTTTCATAGGTGGGAATTCTAGTAGCTCTAGTTCTTCTTCCACGAATATTGGTTTGAGATTGGGATTTCTTACCGATTATTCGTTCTTGATCCGTACCTTGTTGATTTATTTCTCTACCTTAATTCTACGTGGCTTCTCAATTTATGGATATGTGACCATTTCAAGAGGAATGCATTCGTTCATTTTGTTCGGATGTGAAGACTATATGTTGCAATTTTCATTCCGTTGGATTCAGCTTCAATATTTATCTGTCAATGTGCTAATGGTGGTTAACCTCTTCAGGATGGCTCCTCCAACGCGCACGACTCCGAATCCTGATCCGGCACCACCTCCACCTCCTCCAGAGGCATGGCAAGCTGTTATGGCCGCAACCAATGTAAACACACAGCTGATCATGCAAATTCTCCAAGAGCGCAATCAAGGCAGTCAAGGGAATCAAGGCAGCAATCAGAGTCACTTTGCTACGCTCAACCAGTTCCTTGCTAACGGGCCAAAGACTTTCAGCAATTGTGTTGAGGCAACCGATGCTGACGATTGGCTTGTGGATCTGTGTAAGCATTTCGAGTGCAGTAATGTCAGGCCTGAGGACTTTGTCAAGTTCGCTTCCTTCCAACTCAAAGATCAAGCTGTAGAATGGTTCCAGCAGTACAAGGATTCCAGAGGTGGACGTGTTATCACTTGGGATGATTTCCGTCGAGATTTCCGAGCTCATCATATTCCGCAGAGCGTGGTTGAAAGCAAGCATGAGGAATTCTGCAATCTGAAGCAAGGCTCTTTGTCTGTCTATGACTACAACAAGTTGTTCCAGAAGCTTGCCCGCTTTGCCAAGCAGGACGTGCCTGATGAGAAGAGCATGATATATCAGTTCAGGGGTGGTCTCAGAGAAGATATCCAGCTCGCTCTTGTCCTCTTTGAGCCCTTGAGATACGGTGAGTTCTAAAACATGGCACTGAAGCAAGAGGCTGCTCAGTTGAGGTGTGATGCTTCCAAGAAGTGAGTCAGAGATGCTACTCCTTCTTCCTCTACTCAAGTGGCCAAGCAGCAGAAGTTTTGGCTTCCTCCTCCTCCGTTCCGTCAGCCATATCAGCAGAAGAGCAAAGGTGGCAGTGGTTCTTTCCACCCACCCAACCCTGGCTTTCAGAACAAGACTTCGTCTCAAACTCCAAGATCGAGTGCTCCGTATCACCGTCCGCTTTCAGAGGTCACGTGCAACAAGTGCCAACAGAAGGGTCACTATGCCAACAAGTGTTTCAACTAGAGGCGTCTTCCTCCTCCTCCTCCTCCTCCTGTCAGATCGGCAAGTACAGCTGTGGTCAAGCATAACCCCAAGCATACCAAGGTCAATACGATGAATGCAGCTCAGGCAGGGGACTCGTCAGATGTGATCATGGGTAACCTTCCTGTTAATGATATTCCTGCAAAAGTTCTTTTTGACACTGGTGCGTCGCATTGTTTCATCTCGAGACCTTTTGCATCTAAGCATGATTTTGTTACTCAAGTGTTGCCGAAACCATTGGCTATTGTTTCTCCGGCCCGTCAAATGACATCTCGAGTATGTGTTCCGGATGTTACTATCACTTTGGGTGACTATAAGTTCTTGTCCTCTCCAATTGTTCTTGGTGACTCAGATATTGATCTTATTCTCGGAATGGATTGGCTTTCTAAGCACAAGGCTCAGCTTGATTGTGCAGCCAGGCAGATTCAATTGACTCATCCATCTGAGGATGTAATTGTCTTTGCCGCTCGGGATGATTCTATCCGTCTGTTTTCTCTCAATGAGAAGGGTGAATTGGATGCCATCTCTCAAATTCCAGTCATTTTCGAATATCAAGACGTATTTCCAGAAGAGCTCCCAGGAATGCCTCCGCACCGGCCAATTGAATTCGTTATTGAACTTGAGCCTGGCACGGAACCTGTGTGCAAACGTCCTTACAAGCTCGGACCTGAAGAGTTGAAGGAGCTGAAGAAGCAACTCGATGAGCAAGAAAGAATGGGTCTCATCCGGCCTAGTTCTTCTCCGTGGGGTTGTGGTGTTCTTTTTGTGAAGAAGAAGGATGGAACGGACCGACTTTGTGTTGATTACCGTCCAGTGAACAAGAAGACCATCAAGAACAAATACCCACTTCCCAACATCAATGAGTTGTTCGAACAACTCAAAGGTGCCCAAGTATTCTCCAAGCTTGATCTCCGTATGGGTTATCACCAGATTCGCATTCGTGAAGAAGATATTCCCAAGACAGCATTCAGAACAAGCTTTGGTTCATATGAATACACTGTCATGTCTTTTAGCCTTGCCAACGCTCCTCCAATGTTCTACACCAATGACTTCATTTTGGTCTATCTTGACGACATTCTGGTTTTCTCCAAGAACAAGGAAGATCATGCCAAGCACTTGCGTTTGGTTCTTGATAAGCTCAGAGAGCATCAGTTCTACGCCAAGTTCTCCAAGTGTGAATTCTGGCTCGATGAGGTTCTTTATCTTGGTCATATCATCTCTACCAAGGGCATTGCCATGAATCCTGAGAAGGTGTCTGCAATTGTGAATTGGGAACCTCCTCAGAACGTGAAGCAACTCCGTAGTTTCCTCGGTCTCGCAAGCTATTGCCGAAGATTCGTTGAAAACTTTTCTAAGATCGCGAAGCCTCTCTCAAATCTTCTTCAAAAGCACGTCAAGTACGTTTGGTCTCCGGAGTGTGATATTGCTTTCAACACATTGAAAGAGAAGTTGATCACTGCTCCAGTTCTGACTCCGCCTGATGAATCCAAACCGTACGAGGTCTTTTGTGATGCCTCTCTCCAAGGTCTTGGCGCAGTATTGATGCAAGAGAAGAAAGTTGTTGCTTATACATCTCGCCAGTTGAAGCCTAATGAGAAGAACTACCCCACTCATGATCTTGAGTTGGCGGCAGTTGTGCATGCTCTTTTGACTTGGAGACATCTTCTTTTTGGAAGAAAAGTGGATATTTTCACTGATCACAAGAGTCTCAAGTACATCTTCACTCAGCCTAATCTCAACCTCAGGCAAACTCGATGGGTCGAAATGAATCAAGAGTATAATCCGAGTATTGAGTATACTCCAGGCAAGGCTAATGTGATTGCTGACGCTTTGAGCAGGAAGGCTTACTGCAACAGTTTGATTCTTAAACCTTATCAACCCGAGCTTTGTGAAGCTTTCCGCAAACTTAATCTGCAAGTTGTTCCCCAAGGTTTCCTCGCCAACCTTCAAGTCTCTCCTACCTTAGAAGACCAGATTCGCCAAGCCCAGCTTCTTGATGCTATGGTGAAAAAGGTGAAGATTGGGATTGCCAAGAGTCAGTCCAAGTACAAGTGCTACCGCCTTGATGACAAGGACACTCTCTTCTTTGAGGATCGTATTGTTGTGCCCAAAGGTGACCTCCGTAAAGTGATCATGAACGAGGCTCACAATTCTCTCCTCTCCGTCCACCCTGGGAGCACGAAGATGTATCAGGACCTTAAGCAAGCTTATTGGTGGACTCGAATGAAGCGCGAGATCGCTCAATTCGTGAATGAATGTGATGTCTGCAGAAGAGTGAAGGCAGAACACCAAAGTCCAGCAGGTCTCCTCCAACCTCTTGCCATTCCAGAATGGAAGTTTGACCACATTGAGATGGACTTCGTGACTGGGTTTCCAAAGTCCAAGCGTGGCAATGATGCTATATTCGTTGTCATCGACAAACTCACCAAAGTGGCTCACTTTCTGCCTATCAAAGAGTCGATCACTGCAGCTCAATTGGCGGAACTCTATACCTCTCGCATTGGCTCTCTGCACGGTATTCCTCAAGTGATATCTTCAGACCGCGGCAGCATCTTTACCTCGAAGTTTTGGGATTCTTTTCAGAAGGACATGGGCACTAACATCTGCTTCAGCACAGCTTTCCATCCTCAAACAAGCGGTCAAGTCGAGCGTGTCAACCAGATTCTTGAAGATATGCTCAGGGCTTGTGTGATCTCCTTCGGCATGAAGTGGGAGGATTGTCTTCCTTATGCTGAATTCTCCTACAATAACAGTTTTCAAGCAAGTTCGGGAAAGGCCCCTGTTGAAATTCTGTATGGAAGGAAGTGCCTTACCCCTCTCAACTGGTCTGAAACCCGTGAACGTCAGCTTTTGGGTAATGACTTAATCACAGAAGCAGAAGAAATGTGCAAAGTCATTCGTGATAACCTCAAAACAGCCCAATCCCACCAGAAGAGCTACTATGATAGTAAGCACCGTGATTTGGCTTTCGAGATCGGAGATCATGTTTACCTCCGTGTCTCTCCTATGAAAGGTACTCGTCGCTTCGGTATCAAAGGGAAGCTTGCCCCTAGATACGTGGGACCTTTCAAGATTGTCAGCAAGAGAGGCGACCTCACCTATCAACTCGAGCTTCCTTCAAACTTTGCAAATGTTCATGACGTGTTCCATGTCTCTCAGCTTCGAAAGTGCTTCAAGACTCCTGACCGCACCGTCAACTTCGAGGACATTGAGCTCCAAGAAGATCTCTCTTATCGTGAGCACCCAGTTGCTATTCTTGAAGAGACTGAACGCAAGACTCGCAACAAGTCAATCAAATTTCTCAAAGTCAAGTGGTCACACCATTCCGACCGTGAAGCTACCTGGGAATGCGAGGATCACCTCCGTTCTAAGTACCCGGCGTTCTTTCAGTCCTAGATCTCGGGACGAGATCCTTTCGTAGTGGTGGAGTGTTGTAACACTCCGGATGTAACTTTCCCAATTTGCACTCCAACTCTTGCCGTTTCAGGTGTTAAGTTATATTTATTTCCTTGGGTTCGAGTCTTTGTCTCCGTGTGTTGTTTTCTTTGTCATGCATCTCATATCAGGTCATCATGTGCATTGCATTTGCATACGTGTTCGTCTCATGCATTTGAGCATTTTCCCCGTTGTCCGTTTTGCATTCCGGCGCTTCGTTCTCCTCCGGTGGTCATTTCTAGCTTTCTTTCGTGTGTGGGGATTAAACATTTCGGATTGGACCGAGACTTTCCAAGCGGCCTTGGTTTACTACCAGTAGACCGCCTGTCAAGTTTCGTATCATTTGGATTTCGTTTGATACTCCAACGGTTAACTGAGGGACCGAAAAGGCCTCGTGTGTGTTGCAGCCCAACACCCCTATAATTTGGCCCAAAACCCACCAAACTCTGCTCCATGTCCTAGAGCGTTCGATCACGATCACGTGGCCGAAAACCGCACCTCATTTGGACTCTCCTAGCTCCACTTATGCCTATAAATAGACCCCCCGTTTTTCGGATCTCTCTCCTTCTCTGAAACCCTAAATCCCCTCGCGCCGGCCGGACATTGTCCGACCCGGCCGGACACACCGCCGCCGCCCTATCCCGCTGCGCCACGTGGCCTCCGCCACCTACCACCGCCGCCGGCCCGGGAGGCCCGATCCGGGCCCCCGCGAGCCCGAAGTCCCCGC
The DNA here is from genome assembly GCF_003073215.2 of Triticum urartu. Taxonomy (NCBI): domain Eukaryota; kingdom Viridiplantae; phylum Streptophyta; class Magnoliopsida; order Poales; family Poaceae; genus Triticum; species Triticum urartu. The sequence goes on along the minus strand of NC_053023.1, from coordinate 125,680,816 downwards.
CGCCAGGCCGTCTCCTCTCTCCGCCGCCTCCCTCGGCTCAGGCGGGCGCCGCCGCCGCGGGCCGCCTCGCCACCGCTCTGCCCCGAGCCGAGCCGGAGCTCACCGCGCCACCGCCGCCTCGCCGCGCTGGCGAGCTCGGACTGCATCGCCACCCCACGCCGCGGCCGGCCGCGCCGTCCCCGCCGCCTCTCCGACCGCCGCCGGCCGGATCCGGTGAGGTCCGGGCCCGGGAGACCTCACCGCCGTTCGTCCCGCTCCGGCCGCCGTCGTCTCCGTCATCTCCGGCGACCTCCGTGAACAGTGCAGTGCCGCGCCTCGGTTTCCGTGCAACCCTAGATCTGGGGTTGTTTTTTCTCTAAGTCTTTAAATTTTCAGCCCAAGTTGCTCTGTTCGAGGCTCCGTAACTTTGCACTCGTAGCTCCGATTCATGCATATAGCATATAAAAATGTTCGTCTCGACGAGTACATCGTTTCATTCCAGTGCATCATTTTCATTTGAGCTCATCTTGATACCAGAAATGCTGTTAGAAGGAGGCTTCGTGAATTAATTGTCAGATCTGCTAGTTCATCTTAGTCCTTTGTCATCTTTGCCATGATTATTGTGTGCATGATATGCCTGTGAGTCATTCATATGTTTTGTTAAGGGTTTTGTTATCTTTCCAGAGGTGCAACCCATGCATTTTTAGGATGTGTGTGGTGACTTGTGCAAGCTTGCAAAGTGAGGCACCCGGTAAATCTGTTTTCAGGGACTTAGTAGTTTTCACTAAGTCTGGGATTATTTAGTTCATGATGCCATATGTTCAGCTTGTTTCCTAGTGATCCGTGACTCTTTTGAGGATGAACAGTAAGGGGATTTTGTTAATCTTGTGATGCTCTATCCATCCATGTCTTTGTTTGCAATTATGGAGCACCCTAGATTGAGTCAATCGAGCTCTACTTTTGCTTCGTGGTGAATCTGGGCAGATCGTCAACTTGTTTGCGATTTTGCCGATGTTGTTTTGGTTGATCCGTGCATGCTATGCCATTGTTCTTGCCATGTATAGCTTGTATTTTGTGCCTTATTTATGGGCGTATGCTTGTCTTTCCATGACTTGCACCATAGTGAGTGCATCGAGCTCGTTAACATGCCTTCGTGAGTTATATTTCAGCATGTCCCAGTTTTCACTAAGTCTGAAAACTGATTATGTTTTTGCTATGTTCGTGTGCTTGTTAGTATATTTTGTGATCCCTTTTGGCTCAAGGTCACTAAGGGACTTTTGTTAATCTTGTTGATTAGCTCCATGCCATGTCTTTCTTTTTCATGTTCAGATCCTGTAGCATGTTGTTTTGTTGCTCCAAAGAGGGCTTCATGATCTGAAATTTCAGACAAGTGTTAATTTCACTAAGTCTGAAATCTGTTTTGCATTTGCGTTTTTGACATGCTTGTTTGAACCTCATAATGGATGATTTGGCCGTGGCTCAGTGCTAGTATTTTGTTAAACATCTTGTGTGCATCCCTGCCTTGAATTTTGTTGTCATGTTTGGGTGCCGTAGCATGTTCATCTCATTGCATTTAGATGCCTACTTGCTGTAAATCGCAGACCGGTGTCATTTTTGAAACGCTTGCCATCTGCAAACCGTAACTCCGATTCCAATGATCTTTATATCGTTTTTAAGCGATTTCATCCCCCTCTTTCTAGTGGCACACTTGGTTTTCCAAGTTGAGGCCAGGTTCATGCATTTCCTGTCATATATTGCATTTTGCATCCCGCATCGCATCCCGCATAGCATATCATCATTGCATCTTATTGTTTGAGCTTGCACGTGGTTGATTGTATCCTTGTTGCTTGTTTGTCTTGTTTGGGTAGAGCCGGGAGATGAGTTCGCTAACGAGGAGCCCGTTGAGTTTGCTTTTGAGGATCCAGTCAACTCTGACAGCTTTGCAGGCAAGATGATCATACCCTCGAAATCACTACTATCTTTGCTATGCTAGTTTGCTCGCTCTTTGCTATGCCAATGCTACGATGCCTACCATTTGCTTGTCAGCCTCCCAAATTCCCATGTCAAACCTCTAGCCCACCTTATCCTAGCAAACCGTTGATTGGCTATGTTACCGCTTTGCTCAGCCCCTCTTATAGCGTTGCTAGTTGCAGGTGAAGATTGGAGGCCGTTCCTTGTTGGAACATCTTTTATTTACTTGTTGGGATATCATTATATTGCCATGTTATCTAAATGCATCTATATACTTGGTAAAGGGTGGAAGGCTCGGCCTCTCGCCTAGTGTTTTGTTCCACTCTTGCCGCCCTAGTTTCCGTCATATCGGTGTTATGTTCCCGGATTTTGCGTTCCTTACGCGGTTGGGTTATAATGGGAACCCCTTGATATTTCTCCTTGATTAAAGCTTTTCCAGCAATGCCCAACATTGGTCTTACCATTTGCCACCTAGCCTTTTCTTTCCCTTGGGTTCTGCAGACTCAAGGGTCATCTTATTTTAACCCCCCCGGGCCAGTGCTCCTCTGAGTGTTGGTCCAAACTAGAGCCCCTTGCAGTGCCACCTCGGGGAAACTCGAGGGCTGGTTTTAGTTGTACGGATTGCTTATCTGAGTGTGCCCTGAGAAAGAGATATGTGTAGCTCCTATCGGGATTTGTCGGCACATTCGGGCGGTGTTGCTGGTCTTGTTTTAACCTGTCGAATTGTCTTGAGTTACTGAGATACCGAGTCTGATCGGAACGTCTTGGGAGGAGGTCTATTCCTTCGTTGACCGTGAGAGCTTTTCATGGGCTAAGTTGGGACTCCCCTGCAGGGATTGAACTTTCGAAAGCCGTGCCCGCGGTTATGGGCAGATGGGAATTTGTTAATGTCCGGTTGTAGACAACTTGAACTAAAGTTAATTAAAATGAATCAACCGTGTGTGTTACCGTGATGGCCCCTTCTCGGTGGAGTCCGGGAAGTGGACACGGTGTTGGAGTTATGCTTGTGCAGGTTGTTCCTTTAGACTCTCGCTCGCGCTTTGCCACCTCTTCTCGCTCTCTTTTGCGTATAAGTGAAAGTGCGTTATATCGACTAGAGGGGGGTGAATAGGCGATTTTTATGAAATTCTTCAGAACGTGGAAGTTATGAAGACAAACAGTGAAGATTTTGGCTATTACTATGCAGCGGAAGTTAGATTACACTAGGCAAGCCATGGTCAAGTATTCAATAGAGTGAAAGCACAAAGACAAACAATTGCAGTGTAATAAGGATCAGGTAGGAAGAAGTTATGAAGCCAAACAGATCATACAGTCACGTTGTGAAGACATAAGATAGAGCAAGCATGCAATGGCTTCACAATGAGTAACAGTAAGAAAAAGGAAGTGAAGATGAAACCAGTGACTCGTTGAAGACAATGATGTGTTGGACCAGTTCCAGTTGCTGTGACAACTTTACGTCTGGTTGGAGCGGCTAGGTATTTAAACCTTAGGACACACAGTCCCGGACACCTAGTCCTGAACACGCAGCTCAGGACACCAAGTCCTCACCATATTCTCCTTGAGCTAAGGTCACATAGTCCTCGCCCAATCACTCTGGTAAGTCTTCAAGGTAGACTCCCAAACCTTCACAGACTTCGTTCACTGGCAATCCACAATGTCTCTTGGATGCTCTGAACGCGACGCCTAACCATCTGGGGGATTCACAGTCCTCAAGTGTAATAAGTCTTCAGATCACACAGACAAGAAGACTTAAGTGATGCCCAATGTTCTTTGGCTCTAGGTGGTTAGGGCTTTTATCCTCGCTAGGAATTTTCTCTCAAAGGCTTCGAGGTGGGTTGCTCTCAAACGACAAAAGCCGTGCATTGAAATCTGAGCAGCCAACCGTTTATGGTTGTAGGGGGTGGGCTATTTATAGCCACTTGGCAACCCGACCTGATTTGTCCGAAATGACCCTGGGTCACTAAGGAACGGACACGTGTCTCAACGGTCAGATTTCAAACTCTCATGGCAACTTTACTTGGGCAACAAGCAAAGCTGACTTGTCCGTCTCTGGACAAGATTCGCTCTCATTGTCTTCACTCGAAGACATAGGTTTTTTGGTTTAGGCATCACTTCAGTCATTCTGACTGGTTCTCCTGGACCCCACTTAACAGTACGGTGGTTCCTATGACTCAACACAAAAGAACAAGAACTACGAAAGATCTAAGTCTTCGAGCTCCAGAGGCTTCGTAACATGTCTTCTTTTGTCATAGTCTTCAATGTGAATATCTTCATATACCACCTTTGACTTCAATGTCTTCATACATTTTTAGGGGTCATCTCTGGTAGTAAAACCGAATCAATGAGGGACTTCTACCTGTGTTATCCTGCAATTCTCACAAACACATTAGTCCCTGAACTAGGTTTGTCGTCAATACTCCAAAACCAACTAGGGGTGGCACTAGATGCACTTACAATCTGCCCCTTTTTGGTGATTGATGACAAACTAGTTGAATTTTTCAACGGGGAGTACAGTCTGTGAAATTGTAAAGGATAAGGAATTGTCTTCATAAGTTGCAAGGGCTCCCCCTGAAGATGTGCATATAAGTTAATTTGCTTTTGGAATGCAAATGCACATGGCAGGTTGTACTTGGAGATCCACTTCAGCTTATGATGACAATCCACTATGCATGTGAAAGTATATGAAGATAATGACATGCACAATGAAAATGGACGTCTGCGGAATGAGATAAGTGCGGAATTTATCGTCGCACATGCGGAATTTATCTTCGCAAAACAGGGTGGCAAACAAGTAGCAGACGACCATCGAGTTTTAGTGTTACAACTCAAAGAACCAAATGAAGCAAAAACGAGAGTTGTAAGCACGAAGCAAAATATAGCAAAACATAAAGCACCCGCCCATATGGACCCACTTGAAGACTATCAACCCATATGCTTCTCCCCGTTTTGTCAGCAAGGACCAAAGGTTTGAAGACATAGGGTGTCTATTCGTTCCCAGGAGCAGCAGGGTCGTTGGAGGTGTTTGGCGGTGTAGAGGAGCTTGGAGGTGCTGAAGCAGGTGGGGGTGATGTAGCATCGTCTTGTTCGTCAATGATTCTGGCAGTGACTGTGGCAGCAGATGAAGAAAACTCAGAGTCTTCAAGTGATGGTGTGTTTCGCATCACAACCCTTCTAGGAGGTGTGGTGTCAAACTTGAATCGCTCTGTGAAGCCATCCTCTTCAAGTTCAGCTTCAGTACATATCATTGAGAGCCCTTTCCAGGTACGACGACAGGTTTCATGAGTGACGAAAGCATTCTTGGTGGCAAGGTTTCAAAGACGATTGACATCCACCAAGAGGCTTTTCATCTGACGCTTTAGCCAGTCGTGATGCCTATCTTGTTTTTGATGAAGGGCCACAAGAAGCTCTCGGTCAGTGAGAACACGAGTGCGCTTCTTGGGTCTTGAAGCAGTTGCACTATCAGTGGCTTCAATTGAAGCAGGGTGTGGCACACGTGTAGTGCCAGCCAAAGGATACACCCTGGAGATGGCTTCAACACCTTCATCGTTCTGAGTGAAGCTTTGGTGTTCTGCATTCTGAAGACTCAACGGTTGCTTGGCAGGCTCAGGATATATAGCTTCAGAAGAGGTATCCACATCTAGCAAGAAGATCCGATGGTTTCGAGCTGAGGGCTGATACGAGATCGCAGAGTGCAGTTTGATCAGCCTCATCACCCAAGGAGCATAGAACTTCAAACCAAATAAATCCGAGCCTGACGCTGCAAGTTGGCGTATGAAGAAATCCTGTGCGTTGAAGCATTTTCCATGAAGGATACAGAATATCATAGTCTTCATTGCACCCTCAATCTTGGCATGTGGAGAGTGTCCCTTAATGGGACAGAGAGTCCGCCGGATGATGTGATATATGGTCCTGGGCAGGAACTCAAAGTCTTCAACGAAGAACTCTGTTGGATAAGGAGCATCTTGGGGCAATGGCTTCATCATTGAGAGCATCTGACTCATATTTGGTTCAGGCCTCTGGAATATGCTCTCAATAGCTTCAGCATGTAGTTGACAGCCTTCCTCGAAGAATTCGCCAGGAGTGGGCAGGCCGGTGAGCTCAATGATATCAAATGCATTGGCTTCATGATGGACATTGCCGGTCATCCACTCCAGGACCCAAGTCTTCGGATCTCTGTTGTATCCTTTAATGTGGAGGGTGGCATAGAACTGAAGCAGAAACTCTTCATTCCAGTGCTCTTCATCAGTTATAAACGGCAGCAGACCCACTTGCTTGAAGCAATCCAGCGCTTCCTCTAAGCAGGGCAGACCAGCAATGGCTTCAACATCAAGGCGCTTGTGAGGGAAGATGTGACCTTGGTTGTATAGGATGCATGAATAGTAGCTGCGCTGAGGATAGCTCCAGAACCTATCTGATGAAATCCGTTCCCTTGAATAGGGGTTCTTGGAGCTATTGAAAAACGTATTGTCTGCCTTAAAGCTATTGATGTCAAAGGAGCCAGGTGCTGATGCAGGACCTGGGAACCTTGGCAGCCTTGGGACTGGCTTCTGAACATGAGGCCTGTGCTCAACATGGTAATCAAATTGAGGACCTGCAGCAGACTCAGGAACAGAAGTGTCTGGTTCAGTAGCTTCGCTGTCTGCTGAAGCTTTTGGTGGGGAGGGCTCCACATTTGCTTCAGTATTTGTTGTGGCAGCCTCAACATTTTCCTCCTCCGCTTGACTAGCTGGAGGATCAGTCACAAGCACGTTCTCCTAGAGAACTGCTTCTTGATGGAGCATTGGAGTGGGCTCTTGTGGTGTTTCTTCTTCGGCTGATGCAGCCGGAATGTCTTCATCATGGACTTGAGGCCTTGGACCTTTGCGAAGCCTGCGGAATGCAGAAGACACTTGTGGGGTTGGAGTGGGCTAGGCCTCAAAGTCTTCTTCCTCTTGAGGGCGATCCGCCCATGATGCATCTTGTGCAATTGGCGTCAGAGGAAGACCAATGCTGATGAGCTCGCTTTGTTCATACTGAGGAAGGGCTGCATCATCTTGTACATTGTCCTGATGACCAATGTCTTCAGCAGCAATGGGGTCGGCTGCTGGTATGTCTTCAGCGTCAGGAGCCTCTGTGGAAGCAGGCTCATGAACCGTCAGTTGACGTTCTGCGTTCGGGTGCACCAGAGCAATTGGTTCAACTATCAAGGGCTCTGTGGGAGCAGACCGAGATTTCTTGATCTTTCTCTTCTTCTTGCTGGGGGAAGTAGGAGAGGCTTCAGAGCTTTTCCTCTTTCTTGCTTCAGCCTCAGCATTTCTTGTCTTCTTAAGCTCTGAAGCTGTTGACCGGCTCTTTGGCTTCGAGCCAGTCGTTGTAGTTGGGAAGACAATTGGAACTGCTTCTTGCCTTGGTGCCTCTGGTTCAGCTGGAACAGTCTTCTTCTTTTTCTTTGCGGCCATCTTGGGGTCGATGCCAGGACGCCCAAGTGCCTTGCGCTTCTCGGCCTCATTGTAGGCCTGCACACATCTGTCTGCCAGAGACTTTATCCGCTCATGTGAACCTTGAGCTTCTGCACGCTTCTTCAGAAAGTTTTCCTTAAGTTCATGCAACATGGTCTTGAAGCTCTTCACTTCTTGCACGCTGAGCTTGGCCATATGCTTCTTGAACTGAGCCTTTTCATGATCAATTTTCTGCTTCAGTTCAACTATGCGCTGGGCAATAGCAAGTTCTGAAGCAATAGCGCCTTGGAATGCGACACTGAGGCCAACAGGCAGCTGCAGATCTTTGAAGCTTATGTCTGGTGTGGCAAACCATTCGTCGATGAAGTTGTGGATGATGGCGACATCAAAGAGAGGCAAATTGTTGAATATTTCAGCTTCTTCTTTGCTTTTGATGAGCTGCTCTAGAGCGTCATCTCCAAGATCTTCATCACTTGATAGATCAATGGCTTCGCTGCGCAGAATGGCAGCAGCTGTGAGCACTTTGCCGGAGTGTGGCTGAGGTACTTTGGCCTTCTGGGGCTTGGAGACGCGGGATACATCTTCAGACTGCACACTATCTTTAGGAGGTGCAGTTGCCAATGGCTTCGCCCTTGAGATTTTTGAGGAAGGGGCCGGCTTTGAAGCTTTTGGCTTCTTCGATTGCTTTGGCTTCGGTACAGCAGGAGCTTCATCAGACTCAGAGTCAGCTGGAGGGTCATTCACGGCAGTCCCTTGGACTAAGATGTGAGTGATGAGGCCTTCAAGGTTGGCAAACGGACCGATGATATTGGGTTCTGCGTCGCGTGTGCCATCTGCCCTTGGTGCGGAGGGGCCAGGGTTGAAGTCTAACCCAAACTTCTTCTTGTTCAGCTTCGCTGATTGTTGGGCAAACTGGAAGTTGCGCTTGAACAGATTGTCGTCACGACACCAGAGGAGTGACGACGGATGCGCATCATCAGGCTGTGGTCCTCAGACCATGCATGGGTAGAAGCTTTTAGCTATGGCTTCATCTCTGGTCCTAGGAACAAGGTTCTTGTATGAGATGTCTCCCCATGGTCTTCTGATGGCGCTTTTCTCAGCATACTCCTGGGTGACGAAGCGGTATTTGAACCATTGTTCAGCCCAATAGCGTCGAATCCATTGGGTTCGAGTCTTGCGCTGCCCATAACTCTCTTCAGGATCTGTTTTATACATTTCTGCCAGGTCTTCAGGCAGATCTTTGGAAGTTCCTTGACGTCTCTGTCTGCCCCCCTTTCTTGCTGCTGCTTCTGAAGCCATAAGCTTTAACTTGAAAGGCTTCAAAACTTTCAAAGGCTTTCTTTTGCTGGACCAACAGGAACTGGCTTCAGGAGAGTTTATGTGATGCTATAGGAATTCTGCAAATGAATGCAGACTATGAGAACCGAAGGATTCTCCCACGGACATGTACCTGTGACAGCATTAAGGTGCGAGGGAAGGGGAAGAGGTCATATGCATTCTCAGAAGGTTTTGAAGATTAATCGGTTTAGAAGACATTGACCTCATCGTGCGAAGACATTCACTCATAGATAAGAAGTTGGTTCCAGATTTGTACGAACCCACAGATCAGTACAAGTGAGGAATCTAACTACTTTATGAAGCATAAGTGAATATACTAGGCATGTTATGAGATGGAGATTGAGAGATCTATCTTATGTGAAGAGAAACTTCTTATGGTAGAAAGTGACAGAACCATGAGATCAAAAGAGGCTGTAAAAAGAAGTTTTATTTACCACACTTGGAACTGCTAGACGGAAGTGAGAGATGATGCCGAGCAGTTCAGTCCTCCGTGCCCTAACTTGGCGACGGAAGACACCTACGGCGACGGCGGAGAGGACGATGTCCGCAGTCGGCGTGAGGACGGCGTCGGAGAAGTTGCGGCAACGAAGCGCTTCGTCGCCGGCGTCGTCGAGTGCTAGCGGTGGCGCTAGGGTTCGTGTGAGGGTGGAAGAAGGAGATAATGACTGTGGTAAGTGTGAATTTATAGGCTCAGGGGCGGCACTGTGCTATTACACAGGTGCCCCTCCCGATTCGCATCTGAGGAACGCGTGGCCAGTTTGCGGAAGTTTTGGGTTTGTTCCACGTCCCACGCACGCCTTGATTGTCGGGCGGTCGTTCCTGCTTCTCCGGATTTTATGTGGAGGAATGAGCATTGAAAATGGACTTTATGGTTGTCTCTATATCTTCTGCTGACTAGGACGCAGTGAAGACATTCGACAGTTTCAATAGAATGCATATGACTTGGAGAGATAGAGTTTGAGATAGAAAGCATAGAGAGATTGGGGTCCGATCACATTCACTTAGTTCAAAAGATTCAACCAAGAAGACATAGCTATAAGTGAATGCTGTAGAGGACAGAACACTAGTATGTATATATCTATATAATCAACGTAGTGAAGATAATCATGAAGACATGTTGAGTTTGAAGCCAAACCAAATGTGAAGATATTGCAAGGTAACGCCATGAGTGAAACACTTCAAAATAGAACGTTTGGTGGTGGCGTTACCCACCGTATAGGAAGTATTAGACCCAGACATGGCGCACAATTATCGTGGCGCTCCGAAGTCAAATTCCACATTAATGTATTCACACTTAGAATGTATGTCTTCATTGATTGAAGATATACTTTACTTTGTGTGTTGCACATCTAAGTCATCAATATGCATAAGTGTTAGGATGTGTGCCTGATCACAGGACATTTGAGGATTCCAAGATATTTAGCTCACACCGTAACTTGCAAAATCTCTTCTCATCCAAGGGCTTGGTGAAGATATCTGCCAATTGCTCTTCAGTGTTGACGTGTATGATATCAATGTCTTCCTTCACAACATGATCTCTGAGAAAGTGATGACGAATTTCAATGTGCTTTGTCTTCGAGTGCTGAACTGGGTTGTTGGCAATCTTGATGGCGCTTTCGTTGTCGCAGTAAAGTGGCACTTGCTTCAGATGAATGCCATAGTCCTTGAGTGTTTGCTTCATCCACAGAAGCTGAGCGCAGCAAGATCCAGCAGCAATGTATTCAGATTCAGTAGTGGAGAGAGATACACAGTTCTGCTTCTTTGAAGACCAACATACAAGTGATCGTCCCAGAAAGTGACATGTGCCTGATGTAGACTTGCGATCAACTTTGTCACCAGCATAATCAGCATTCGAAAATCCAACCAAATCAAACTCTGAGCCCTTTGGATACCATAATCCTAGAGTTGGGGTGTGAGCCAAATATCGAAGAATTCGCTTCACAGCTAAGTGATGCGACTCCTTCGGTGCCGCTTGAAATCGAGAACACATGCAAACACTAAGCATAATATCTGGCCTAGATGCACATAAATAAAGCAAAGAACCAATCATGGAGCGGTATACCTTTTGATCGAACTCTTTACCATTCTCGTCAGGACCTAGATGATGTTTGGCTGGCATTGGTGTTGTGAAGCCTTTGCAGTCTTGCATACCGAACTTCTTCAGGCAATCTTTGAGATACTTCTCTTGAGATATGAAGATGCCATTGCGTTGTTGTCGTATTTGAAGACCAATGAAGAACTTCAGCTCCCCCATCATGGACATCTGATATTGCTCTTGCATCATATATCCAAACTCTTCACTATACTTCTAATTGGTGCAGCCGAAGATAATGTCATCCACATATATTTGGCACAGAAACAGTTCACCATCATATGTCTTCGTGAAAAGAGTGGGATCTAGGGAACCAGGTATGAAGCCTTTGCTCTTCAGGAAGTATTTGAGTGTGTCATACCAGGCCCTAGGGGCTTGTTTGAGGCCATACAGTGCCTTGTTGAGCTTGTATACCATGTCAGGATGTTTTGGATTTTCAAAGCCAGGCGGTTGTGCAACATACACTTCTTCAATCTTGCCATTGAGAAAGGCACTTTTCACATCCATTTGATATAGAAGTATGTTATGATGATTTGCATAGGCCAGCAGTATCCGTATGGCTTCAAGCCTAGCCACAGGAGCAAATGTTTCATCGAAGTCAATGCCCTCCACTTGAGTATATCCTTGAGCAACGAGACGAGCTTTGTTTCTGACAACCTGACCATGCTCATATTGTTTGTTGCGGTATATCCATTTGGTGCCTATTATGTTGTGCTTCCATGGATCAGGACGCTTAACCAGTTCCCATACATTATTCAGCTCAAACTATTGAAGCTCTTCTTGCATAGCTTGAATCCATTCAGGTTCCATGAAGGCTTCTTCAACTTTCTTGGGTTCTGATATTGAGACGAATGCGAAGTGCCCACAGAAATTTTCTAGCTGAGTTGCCCTTGAATGAGTGAGTGGACCAGGTGCATTGATGCTGTCAATTATTCTGTCAATCTGCACTTCATTGGCAACACGAGGATGTACAGGGCGAAGACTTTGCTCTTGCTGATCTGTGTTGTTGTTGGGAGGAATGTCTTCAGGCTGAGCATTGTCTTCATGTTGATCAGGTGCTGAGATGATAAGTTCTTCTTCAGGATGAGCTTCAGAAGGTATAATCTCTCCAGTTCCCATAAGCTTGATTGATTCACTAGCTGGAACTTCATCTAGCACATTTGGCAGTTTCTCTCTTTGTGAACCATTTGTCTCATCGAACCGCACATCCACTGTTTCAACAACTTTGTAATGAAAGAGGTTGAAGACTCTGTAGGAGTGCGAATCCTTTCCATATCCAAGCATAAAGCCCTCATGTGCTTTTGGTGCAAACTTTGAGGTGTGGTGTGGGTCCTTGATCCAGCACCTTGAGCCAAATACTCTGAAGTAACTGACATTTGGCTTCTTGCCAGTTAGGAGTTCATAAGATGTCTTGTTCAGAAGCTTGTGAAGATAAACACGATTGATTGTACGACATGCAGTATCAATGGCTTCAGTCCAGAATTTTCTTGGAGTCTTGTATTCATCTAGCATTGTTCTGGCCATCTCAATGAGTGTTCTGTTCTTGCGTTCGACGACGCCATTCTGCTGTGGTGTGTATGGAGCTGAGAATTCATGTCTGATGCCCAAGCTATCAAGATATGTATCAAGGCCAGTGTTCTTGAATTCAGTGCCATTGTCACTTCTAATGTGCTTTATCTTGGTGCCAAAATTGTTCATAGCTCGATTGGCGAAGCGTCTGAAGACATCCCGCACTTCAGTCTTGTAAAGGATTATGTGCACCCAAGTATATCTAGAGTAATCATCAACAATGATGAAGCCATAAAGGCAAGCAGTAGTAGTAAAAGTTGAGTAGTGAGTGGGACCGAAAAGTTCCATGTGGAGCAGTTCGAAGGGTTGAGTAGTAGTCATGATTGTCTTCGAAGGATGTTTTGCCCTTGTCATCTTCCCTGCTTCACAGGCACCGCATAAGTGATCTTTCTTGAACTTGACACCCTCGATGCCTATGACATGCTTCTTCTTTGCAAGGGTGTGGAGGTTCCTCATGCCAGCATGCCCAATCCTTCGATGCCAAAGCCAGCATTCTGAAGCTTTTGCAAGAAGACATACTGCAAGTTGTGGTCCTGCTGAGAAATCTACCACATACAAATCATCTTTCCGATACCCTTCAAACACTAGAGAGTTGTCAGATTCCATTAGTACTAGGCAACGATATTTTCCAAACATTACGATCATGTTCAAATCGCAAAGCATTGAGACAGACATTAAGTTGAAGCCAAGGGATTCAACAAGCATGACTTTATCCATGTGTTGATCCTTTGAGATTGCAACTCTACCTAGACCCAATACCTTACTTTTACCAGTGTTAGCAAATGTGATGTGGCTCTTGTCGGATGGACGTAAGGTTGAGTCCATAAGAAGGCTTCTTTTGCCAGTCATGTGATTTGTACATCCACTGTCAATAATCCATTCTGAAGACTTTGAAATCACTGGTGTCGTACCCTACAATGCAGTTAGGGGGATAGGCTTCACGAAGAGAATTGTGAAGCAAAACATTTGACGAACCAGTGGGTTATGAAAACTTAGATCCAGATTAGGACTAATAGGGAGAGTAGCATGCGATTCAGGAACGAAGTACATAACGATGCCATTCGGGCATTTTATCTTGCGCCCTACAAGATTTTTAAGGTCCCCAGCAAAAGCGTTAGAAGATTTTGTTTTTCTGCTGGAGACCTTTCCCTGCAAAAGAGAGTTAAGCTTTCTTAACCACCCACATCTTCAAGGGTGGCTTAGAAGCAATAAGTCTAAGTGCAGCATCTGAGAATTTTGGCTTTGAAGCCTTAGCAAACAGTCTTGCAGGTGGACAATAATACTCATAGGAACAAGAAGAATAATTTTTGGTCATGTGAACATGACGGTTCGATGAACCGCTCTCATATTCATATGCCTGAGTATGGTTTCCCTGCAAAACATCTGCGTTAGTGTGACTCAGGTGAGTCCTCTGATTGTATGAAGCCTTTGGACCGTATGAAGCCTTTGGTCTGAGGTTTGTCTTCTTCAAGTGAGGTGTCATGAAGACATTCATAGGAAGATTTTCCAGACACCTTTTCGGAACCCAGATCTTCTTCATAGGCGGTCCATTCCTGCAGTTAGTACCAATGTACCTGGCAAACACTTCACCATTCTGATTCTTAAACAGTTTATCGTTTGCATCAAAGGATTCATCAATAATAATGGGGTTAGCACAAGTGAAGCCAGATAAATTGGATGGATCTGCTGAAAGTTCCTTTGTAGCAACCCATGTGGTTTTGGGGTACTGCTCAGGCTTCCAATAAGAGCCATCTGCATTTATTTTCCTTACGAACCCAACACCCTCTTTCCTGGGGTTTCGGTTCAGAATCTGCTTCTTGAGGACATCACATAATGTCTGATGTCCTTTAAGACTTTTGTACATCCCTGTTTCAAGCAATGTCTTCAACCTAGCATTCTCATCAGCAATAGCAGTGGTATCCTCAGCAGAGGGGTTAGTTACCACATCAACAGTTGAAGATATTGCAACAGCAGTAGCAGTGGAACATTCAGCAACAGAAGTAGCATTATCACGCTCAATGCATTTAAGACATGGTGGTTCAAATCCTTCCTGAGCGGAACTGATCTGTTCGGCACAAAGTGACTCGTTTTCCTTTTGAAGATCTTCATGAGCCGCTCTCAATTTCTCAAGTTCTTGCTTCCTTTGAAGATAATCATAGGAAAGCTTTTCATGAGTTGTTGAGAGAGTATCAAGACGATCCTCAAGTTCCTGATACTTAACGTGAAGATTTTTTATGTCTTCAATTAAGGATTCAAATCGAGTCATTTCAGCACCCAACAGATCATCGCTTCTGTCTAACAGTTTTTGAATATGTTCCATAGCTTTCTGTTGTTCAGTTGCAATTTTAGCAAGTGTTTTGTAGCTGGGTTTTGAATCACAGTCAGAGTCATCGTCACTAGATGTTTGATAGCGAGTAGTGCGTGTGTTTACCTTGGCACCGTGTGCCATGAAGCAGTAGGTAGGAGTGGAGTCGTTCTTATCATTTGCATCAGTGTCGGTGATGAAGTCATTGTCTTCAGTGTTGAAGATGGACTTGGCGACGTATGCTGTAGCCAGACTCGCAATGCCAGACTCAGACTCCTCCTCAGATTCCACCTCTGCCTCCTCAGAAGCGGACTCCTCCTCTGAATCCATTTCCTTGCCAACAAACGCACGTGCCTTGCCAGATGAGCTCTTCTTGTGTGATGAAGACTTTGAGGAAGACTTGGAAGAAGACTTTGAGTATTTTTCTTCTTCTTCTTGTCGTCAGAATCATATTCCTTGCTCTTCTTCTTCCTTCTGTTCTCATTGTCCCACTGCGGACACTCAGAGATGAAGTGTCCGGTTTTCTTGCACTTGTGACATGTTTTCTTCTTGTAGTCATGAGCAGAAGCTTCATCATTCCTTGAGCTTGATCGTGAAGATTTTATGAAGCCTTTCTTCTTGGTGAATTTTTGGAACTTCTTCACTAGCATTGCAAGTTCCCTTCCAATGTCTTCAGGATCATCAGAACTGCTGTCAGATTCTTCTTCAGATGAGGAAACAGCTTTTGCCTTCAAGGCACGAGTTCGCCCATAGTTTGGACCGTATATATCTCTTTTCTCAGAAAGCTGAAACTCATGTGTGTTGAGCCTCTCAAGTATGTCAGACGGATCGAGTGTCTTGAAATTAGGACGTTCTTGAATCATCAGGGCTAGGATGTCAAACGAACTATCAAGTGACCTCAGCAGCGTCTTGACAACTTCATGTTTGGTGATCTCAGTGGCGCCGAGGGCTTGAAGCTCATTTGTGATGTCAGTGAGCCGGTCAAATGTGTGCTGGACATTCTCATTGTCATTTCGCTTGAAGCAGTTGAAGAGGTTGCGAAGAACACTGATTCTTTGATCTCTCTGGGTTGAGATGCCTTCATTGACTTTGGAGAGCCAGTCCCAGACCAGCTTGGATGTCTTCAAGGCACTCACACGGCCATACTGTCCTTTTGTCAGATGACCACAGATGATATTTTTGGCAGTAGAGTCCAGTTGAGTGAACTTCTTGACATCAGCAGCAGTGACACCTTCTCACGCCTTGGGGACGCCGTTCTCGACGACATACCATAGGTCGACGTCAATGGCTTCAAGATGCATGCGCATCTTATTCTTCCAGTAGGGATATTCAGTTCCATCGAAGACGGGGCACGCAACGGAGACTTTGATTATCCCTGCAGTCGACATAGCTAAAACTCCAGGTGGTTAAACTGAATCACACAGAACAAGGGAGCACCTTGCTCTGATACCAATTGAAAGTGCGTTATATCGACTAGAGGGGGGGTGAATAGGCGATTTTTATGAAAGTCTTCAGAACGTGGAAGTTATGAAGACAAACAGTGAAGATTTTGCCTATTACTATGCAGCGGAAGTTAGATTACACTAGGAAAGCCATGGTCAAGTATTCAATAGAGTGAAAGCACAAAGACAAACAGCTGCAGTGTAATAAGGATCAGGTAGGAAGAAGTTATGAAGCCAAACAGATCATACAGTCACGTTGTGAAGACATAAGATAGAGCAAGCATGCAATGGCTTCACAATGAGTAACAGTAAGAAAAAGGAAGTGAAGATGAAACCAGTGACTCGTTGAAGACAATGATGTGTTGGACCAGTTCCAGTTGCTGTGACAACTGTACGTCTGGTTGGAGCGGCTAGGTATTTAAACCTTAGGACGCACAGTCCCGGACACCCAGTCCTGAACACGCAGCTCAGGACACCAAGTCCTCACCGTATTCTCCTTGAGCTAAGGTCACATAGTCCTCGCCCAATCACTTTGGTAAGTCTTCAAGGTAGACTCCCAAACGTTCACAGACTTCGTTCACTGGCAATCCACAATGTCTCTTGGATGCTCTGAACGCGACGCCTAACCGTCTGGGGGATTCACAGTCCTCAGGTGTAATAAGTCTTCAGATCACACAGACAAGAAGACTTAAGTGATGCCCAATGTTCTCTAGCTCTAGGTGGTTAGGGATTTTCTCCTCGCTAGGAATTTTCTCTCAAAGGCTTCGAGGTGGGTTGCTCTCAAACGACAAAAGCCGTGCACTGAAATCTGAGCAGCCAACCGTTTATGGTTGTAGGGGGTGGGCTATTTATAGCCACTTGGCAACCCGACTTGATTTGTCCGAAATGACCCTGGGTCACTAAGGAACTGACACGTGTCTCAACGGTCAGATTTCAAACTCTCATGGAAACTTTACTTGGGCTACAAGCAAAGATGACTTGTCCGGCTCTGGACAAGATTCGCTCTCATTGTCTTCACTCGAAGACATAGGTTTTTTGGTTTAGGCATCACTTCAGTCATTCTGACTGGTTCTCCTGGACCCCACTTAACAGTACGGTGGTTCCTATGACTCAACACAAAAGAACAAGAACTACGAAAGATCTAAGTCTTCGAGCTCCATAGGCTTCATAACGTGTCTTCTTTTGTCATAGTCTTCAATGTGAATATCTTCATATACCACCTTTGACTTCAATGTCTTCATACATTTTTAGGGGTCATCTCTGGTAGTAAAACCGAATCAATGAGGGACTTCTACCTGTGTTATCCTGCAATTCTCACAAACACATTAGTTCCTCAACTAGGTTTGTCGTCAATACTCCAAAACCAACTAGGGGTGGCACTAGATGCACTTACAATAATTTAGCCACCATATATTCTAGTCGCTTGCTGCAGCTCCACATATAATTGCCTTACCCTTCCTATAAGCTTAAATAGTCTTGATCGTGAGGGTGCGAGATTGCTGAGTCCCTGTGGCTCACAGATACTATAGCTCCAGATGCAGGTTCAGGTTATTCCGCTCCAGGTGACGAGTACGAGCTCAAGTGGGAGTTCGACGAAGACTCTTAGCATTACTACGTGTCTTTTCCTGATGATCAGTAGTGGTGCCTAGTTGGGGTTTGATTTGGGGCCTTGTCGCATGTTGGGTTCTTTTCTATTTTGGCGCCGTAGTCGGGCCATGAGTGTTTGAATGATGGATGTTATTTATGTCTTTTGATGTGACGTGGCGAGTGTAAGCCAACTATGTTATCTCCCCTTTATTATTCATATTACATGGGATGTTGTGAAGATTGCCTAACTTGCGACATATGCCTTCAATGCGATTATGTCTCTAAGTCGTGCCTCGACACGTGGGAGCTATAGTCGCATCGAGGGTGTTACAGTTAGGCTTACACAAGGTCGGTTACAAAGGAGGAGATATACATATACATATTGCCTAGCTTGCCTTCCACGCCAAGTAGAGTACCATCCGGACACGGGACGAAGTCTTCAATCTTGTATCTTCATAGTCCAACAGTCCGGCCAAAGGATATAGTCCGGCTGTCCGGAGACCCCCTAATCCAGGACTCCCTCACATGTAGTCCCATCATGATGTCCAGGGGATCTCTCTATGACAAACATACACTCTCTCCTCCCCATGTCTGCATTTTCTCCATACGTCTCTCTCGACCTCTCTCCCTTGTTTGTTAGACCCCTCTTGGCCACGTGCTAGGGGTCTTTCTCTCTTGGTTGCAAACAACCACATACTATCTCCTCACCTTGATTCCGCTGTAGAAGATGCATGTGTGATATGTTTGCATAAGACACACACGCTTTTTCTCTACTTTTATCATGTGTTGTCCATTTCTCTTTCACACACGCACACACACTTTTTTCATTCACTCTTTCTGTTTCACACACACTCTCTCTAGTTAGGTACTCTCTCACGTCCATAAGCATATCAATGTTTTGAAAAGTCAAACCTCAAAAAAGTTAGACCAAGTATATGTGGAGAAAAACATTTACATCTGGAACGATCATTAGATTCATCACAACATGTACTTACTTCATACTATCACTTATCTTTTCTATTGTAGATATAAGTAATTTCTTTATAAACTTGGTTAAAGTTTCAAAAGTTTGACTTTAAAAACATGTTGGCACTACATTATCGAACGGAGGGAGTAGCTCTCTCTCTCTCTCTGCTATCTCTCATGGGCCTCCCCTCTCACTCGAACTCTCTATACCGACGGATTATACGCTAATTGTGTTAGCGTATAGCTCCGTATATTGTTTAGTTGACCGGTCAACTAGTCCACATGCTGCTTTGTCAGCTCGTATTCTCTTTCTTTGTGTGCTGGCCCTTGTGGTAGTGGGTGAAAATAAGTAAACTAGAGGCGCATCTGACACACGGTGAGGTAAACAAAGTTGAAACCACTCAGGGTAGCACCCCGCACGCTAGTAAATGGAGGGCGCAATGAGGACACACTTCTTCCGCGTGAAGGACACACTCGCGCACAATTCGCCACTGCATGGCGGCATGCACAGAAGTACGCACTTGCGCACACCCAGCAGGCCATCACACAACACACTCTAGCACACGTATGCACCGGCATCGCCACCGCTTGAGATGGACAGGAGGCAGCCAACAAGCGAAGGCGGCTCGAGCCAAAACCGCATCCGGCGAGCCTGGACTTCATCAGCAGCCTCGCCGACGACATGCTGCTCGTCATCATCGGCCTCCTCCCCACCAAATCTGCCCTGCCGACCGCCCTGCTCTCACGGCGGTGGCACCCCCTCTGGTGCCGTGTCCCCCTCAACCTCACTATCGATAGCTGCCTCTGCGACGGGGATTGCAAACGCATGCCGCAGTCTCCAAGATCCTTTCATCACACCCTGGGCCAGCCAAACGCCTTGACAGCTGCATGTTTAGTACCAACTTCAAGGTCCAAGCCAACTTCGACGAGTGGTTCTTATCCCCCGCCCTAGATCAGCTCGAGGAGCTCAGCTTTGAAGCTGGATGATGTCGCTATCTCCCGCCGTCTACGCTCCGCCTCACGCCAATGCTGCGCCACGCCAACTTCAGCTCCTGCTATCTTCCCCAGATTAATGCCGCACCCGCCCTTCTTCTCCCTCAACTCAAGCAGTTCGACCTCTTCGACGTTGTCATCTTGAAGAAGGCTATGGAGCACCTGCTCCGCAGTTGTACTGCACTCGAGTACCTTCGTCTTGAGCAGATCCATAGGTTCATTAGCCTCCACAGCGCCTCGACGAATCTCTGATGGATTTATGTGTCTTGCTGGCCCCGCAACAAGACATCAATTGGGAAGATATCACTCCATCTATTCCACGTTATGGTCATTGAGAATGCGCCTTTCCTTCAGAGATTGCTTGTATCTGATCTAGAAGCTCCAACAAAAATCAGGGTCATTGACGCGCCGAAATTGACAGCGTTGGTGTACTCGTCTGCCAAATTCTCCAAACTCTTTATTGGATCCGCAATCGTTCTGGTACAACACTCATCTTCTTCTCCGTCTTCTTTAAATTCACATTTTTTTAATTTCTTCTTGATGTATTTACGACCATTTTCCAGAAAATGATTCCCACAAGCTTGACTCAGTCTATGCGCATAGTGAAGATCTTGACAATAAGATCTATCGGCCCCAATCTGGATCAAGTTGTTGGATTCCTTACATGCTTTCCGTCCACGGAGAAGCTACTCATCAAGGTGAAACTTCTTTCCTATTAGTAAACGGTAATCACAATGTAGCTCAGTTTTTTCGTAATTTTCCCAAATTACGATGACAAGTGTAGTGTTCAAAACTGCATCTACGCACTGCACCGAAAGAAATGTCTTTAGTATTTTTTCTCACGTGATCACCTGCATCATTTTGTTGTTGTACTACTATAGTAGCCTAGGCTAGTCATAGTGGAAAGTAACTTAGACTAGTAACTCTATGGTTATCCTAAGAGCAAGTACTACCTCCGTCCTAGTTTACTCTTCCTATTTTGTAGTATCAAAATTTGACCATAGATTTAACTGACAAAATGTTAATGCATGTCACTAAAAATTATATCGTTGGATTCGTTCTTGAACATAATTTCAAATGGGATAACTTTGGGTGACATGCATTGCATTTTCTTAGGTAAATCTATGGTCAAAATTTTACACTAAATATGAGGTAGTACAAAAGTGGGCTATAACGACCCTCCACTATGTAGGCCAAAACACATGCCAAATTCACTCGTGATGCATTTGGCATTGATGCCCCTCCATTGTTCACCTGGTGCCCCAATCTGGATCACCTACTTTGCTCCGGTGCCAAATTAACTCACGCAATGAGAAAACACTTGTGTGGGAGAGAGAGAGAGGACTCAAGCAATAAAAAACACTTGTTTGGGAGAGTGAGAGGCTGGTGTAGTTGGTTTGATTGATTTGTTTATACATGTGGGTCTGTGTGCACAATGGTGCCAACTCTCTCACATCGCAAGAGCGGTGCCAAAATCTTTTGATTTGACGTCGATGCGTATTATGTGGCATACTTTTGAGAAATATGGCATCGGCCACATAGTGGAAGGCAACAAATTCCCAAGCTCTTCACGTGCTCCTAGGTAAATGAGAGGAAAGAGAAAGAGAGAGAGAGTGAAAAAAATATCACTAGATAGCCAACCCTATCGTATGAGCGAATGATATTGGTTCCTCTTGATGAGACGATAATCTTATACAGCCAGCTGCTCTGATATGTTCTCTTCTTTTGGAGATAAAAAAGACCCGAAAGTGAAAAATGTGCTGCAGTATAACAATCTCATCGAATGCCTTGATCTCCATCTTACAGAAATTGATTTGATTGAATACCGAGGCAGCACATCTGAGATTAAATTGGCTAGGTTATTTGTTCTAGAGGCAAGTGTGCTCAAGGTAATGAGGTTTGGCATTTTCTGGCGCAACAATGAATGGCGTGCTGATCATCGCAAGTGTCTAAGCCTAAATGACAAAGTCTCCGCAGAAGCTGAATTTGTTTTTGAAACATGAAGTGGCCAGAGAATCAAAAATTTATTTGCCCATTAGTGACTTGTCAGGGCGGTGGATTTTAGTTTGTACGATAATGCTGCATCTACCTAAAGTAACAAAAGTTCTTATGTAAACTTCCTAGTAATTCCCTCTTCGTAGGTGCAGCATTACTCCTAGCATTTGTAATATCAGTTTGAAACTTGTAATATTGTCGTGTCCTATTCCTGTGTTTTCAAAATCCTCACTACAAGAAATATGTCAACTTGTGACCTTCTCTTACTGACCCCAGTTGAATTGGTTGTAAATCCACGGCCATTTCGCTTGGAGGGCTCAAACCCTGAAATTTCCTTACACCAAATGGTCATAAAGCAGACAAGAGTGGTTCATGACCTTATTTCTACCTGATTACGACCAATATAAATGGTCATGAGGTTGTGAACATGGATGCATTGGTACTTATTGCTATGACTAGGTGCCACCTCATCAGTTTTGCCTATGTGTCATGTACATGTGTCAATTTTTGACCTAGGTTGTGAAGCAACCTATATTTTTTTCATTCCCAAAATTCCCAAAAAAATCTCATAAGTTCTTTGGGTCATATCTTCGTCAAATATGTAAAAATCCTTCCTTGCCTAGTTCAAAACTAATTCAACAATATTCATTTTGCTATTATGTTCAGAACATCACTTTGTGAAGGAAGGGCTATTTATATATTCTTGATTACCCTCAAATTTGTTGGGCACTCTTTCCTATCTAAATCGTTGCCTCATGACAAAATTCAACTCCATTTGCCTAGCAAATCTTCCTCGGCAAATTTCCAAAGTTTTTGTCCACCTAGAAGCATTGTGAAGGAAGTACCTTTTTTATATATCCAAATGACATGAAATTTATACAATTCCTTCATATTCCAAAATTATCACCCTCCTCTAAATTGCAGCTTAGTCAAGTCATCTATCTGAGCCCAGGTTCAATTTATATTTTATGACCAAATTGGCACGTTGCAAAGCAAGTGTTTTATAGACCCCTCCTATTACCCTCAAACTTTTTGGGCACTCTTCCATGCCCAAATCATTGCCACATGATAATACTCAGCTCTATTTTCCTGGTAAATATTTCTCAGGAAATTTCCAAAGTTTCTACCTCGAGAGAAGCTTTGTGAAGTAAGTACTAGCTAGGCTTACCCAAATGATCTAAAAACTTACCAGCGCATGACTATACCAATGTAACTTACATACACCAAATTTGAACTCATTTCATTCGTCCAATTTCTCTCGCTAATTTTCCCAAGTTTCTATCCAAAGAAGAGCATTGTGAAGGAAGTACCACTTTGGCATGTCCAAATGGTATCAATTTTCTACAGTGCTTTCCTATGCCCAAATAACCATCCTCACCAAATTTCAGCTCAATCCATTCAGTATTTTGAGCCTAGCTTCAACATTCATATTTTTGTCCAATGTGGTACTTTGCAAAGCAAGTACCACCTAGGATCCTTCTTTTGAGCTGAAAATTTGTGAAGACATTCTTCTTAGTATATGATCATCCTCAGCCAAAACTCACGCCCATTGGCCATGTGCATTTTCCGTACCGCTAATCAAACACTTGGCTGCTAATTCATCTTTGAGCATAGGTCGGTCTCCTCGTGAGATTCTTCTATTGTAATTTTCTTCCTAGCACCTACCTGGGGAGTGCCCAACCGACTAGACATGCCTAGGCCTCCCAGAACGCATGTCAACGCCAAGGTCACGTGGTGACCACGCGGCGGGCATGCGAGTTTACGAGCTTGGGAGTTGGGGCCCTGGGCCACCATCCAAACCTCGACGTATCGCCACCAAACCATGCATTTATGCTTAACTAGATACGTATTTAACTAGAAATGATTTTTGGAAAAAATAAGGAGCAAACAATAAGGTAGCTGCAGTTCAAATTTGACCCGCTTCCTACTGAATTGGCGAAAATTTGTCTTTTTCACCAGAGGTGGATCAAAACTTTTGACACCCAACCATTTTGTCAATTGTGCATTAAATATGGCCTAGTATTTTATAAAATTTATCTGGTCCAATTTTGCAACAAATATATGGTAGGTCCTTCACAAAAAAACTCATTTCGGGCACTCAAAAAATGGAAAATGAATTTTTCGTTCAAAGAAAATGAAAATTTCCTTAGGAAACATTGTTTGCCATGCCAAGATGCACACTTCTGCACGATATGAGATCATTTCAACAAACTATGTGATGAATGTGGCCATAAGATTGATCATTTGGCTTGAAAGCCATGAATCTTCATAGATGATAGCTCATTTTTTAGAACACTTTTTTAAAATAATTGCCTTATTACAAGTTTATTATTTTTCCTGGAAACTTGGTCACATATAATGACACAATGCGAAGGTTTTCCAATTTTTTGATTTTTTTTTGAATTTTTTATGCCCCTTTCAAAATGCGGTCAAAACGGCGGGCATGACGGTTCCTAGCTAGTGGTTGAATCTTGGAAAACTTCTGGTGTTTCTCTAATTAAATAGATACTTATGTACCTAGAAATGATTTTTGGAAAAAATAAAGAGCAAACTATGAGGACGCTGCAGTTCAAATTTGACCCGTTTCCTACTGAATCAGCAGAAATTTGTCTTTTTCATAAGAGGTGGATCAAAACTTTTGACACCCAACCATTTGGTCAATTGTGAATTAAATATGTCCTAGTATTTTAGAAAATTGATTTGGTACAATTTTGCAACAAATATATGGTAGGTCCTTCATAAAAAAACTCATTTTGGGCACTCGGAAAATGATTAAAAATAGCTAGAAAGATCATAAATGCATAAAAATTGGTTCTTATCCACAAAATGTGGTCTAACTCTAGTGAAAATTTGTGTGGTGCCATTTTGCAAAATATTTTTGATATCTACTTCACAAAATCCCTCTATTTGTAGTACTTAGATACTTTTTTAAATCACTAGTTTTCTGAACCAATCAGGACTCTTCCCACGGATCGATGACATGGCGCCCATCCATCCATCCATCCATCTCACCATCCCACATCCATCCATCCATCTATCTACAGAAAAAATAAAAAAAATGAAAAAGAGATACCCCCACCACAGCCCAAACCCAAGCTCACATCACACCCACCGCCATCTTCTCCCATCGCACCCCTCCTCCCGATCTCCTCGCCGCCGCCGCCACCTCCCGATCCAATCTCTCTCCCGCCGCCTCCCGATCCTTCTGCCGCCGCCCCGTCCTCCCTTTCCTTCCGCCCTCCACCTCTCCCCTCGCCTCCGCCACCCGACGGCCATGGCGCGCCTCTTCCTCATCCCAGATCAGATCCAGCGCCCCAACCGCATCCATCCGTTAGAGGCGCTGGAGGTGCACTGTGCGGTTCTACTAGGCGGCGACCCAACAGCGTCCGGCGCATCACACACCAAACCATATGTGCGGTTCTACTGGGCGGCGACCTGATGGAGTCTAGCGCGCTGCTCACCCGTCGGCCTCCAACGCCGACCAGGTGGCCGCTGAGGCCGCTCACACAGCCTCCGCGCACTGTGCCTCTACTCGTCGCTCAAGTGGACGGTGGCGCAGGTGCTCAAGTCCTGCCGCGCCTACTCCAGTGGCGTCACCGCCGCCATCCTCCTCTCCGACCTCTTCTAGGTCTGCCAGATTTGCCGCCGCCAACAGACTCCCCATCTCTGTATGTTACTCGCTCTACCGGTTAGGTGTCTCCATTGAGTCGCTCCAATTCAGTTCAGTAATCAGTGCTAGCACATGGCTCTTTCTCGAATATGATCTGTATTTCGTGCATGTTATTTCCTAGGATTTTGTTGTTCAATTAGCTCGAGTTTGAAAGCAAGCGCACCAGTTCATGGAAGGATTTGAACAATGTATTGGCAATTAACACATGGCTCTTCCTCGAATATGATCTGTATTTTGCGCACGCTATTTCCTACTAGGATTTTGCTGTTCAATTAGCTCGAATTTGACAGCAAGCGCACCAGTTCATGGAAGGATTTGAATAATGTGTTGGTAATTAACACTC
The DNA here is from genome assembly GCF_003073215.2 of Triticum urartu. Taxonomy (NCBI): domain Eukaryota; kingdom Viridiplantae; phylum Streptophyta; class Magnoliopsida; order Poales; family Poaceae; genus Triticum; species Triticum urartu. The sequence goes on along the minus strand of NC_053023.1, from coordinate 125,655,128 downwards.
AGCTACACATGGCATACAGGAAATTAAAATTATGTGTACTAAAAGTGGATCTAATTGGTCGTATACTCATCATCCGTATGCTAGGAACGGTGCCATATCCACCTTATAATAGTTTTGAGTGGTGATGTGGTGGCTGGTTGAGTACCAACTACTGTTTTATGATACCTTGAGTTGCTCGCTTCTGTAGCTTCCCCGTTCTGGTTTCTAGTTATTAGTGATTGTTAGGAGTTCGGGCTGGGACTAGAAGGTGTTGCTCAAGGTTTCTAGTCCGTCTCCGTCTCAAGGTTTCTAGTGTTAATTTTCAATGTCAATTGCTTAGTTACAGGCGTTCTCTCCTGCAGCATCTTGCACTCATCCACCTATGAGCCCTCCAATCTCTTCTCTATGATCCCCTTCCATTATAAGAAGCCAGAATCATTTTGGGTTTGTGGTGGAAATGTAGATTTACATTCATGATAAGATAATTAGCACAAATGGCCATTTCTCATTGATATCACAGTAGATATTTAGAGTGTGATCTTGAAAGCACGCTGCATATAGAAACACAACGTTGAGTGCCTTTATTGAATAGATTAAAAATAAGTCGCGTGGGTTTGCTTGCTTGTTGGGATTATATTTCCCTGTAGCTTGCTGATCCTACATAACTTCATTCTGTATACGGATCTGCGACCTTCAGGATGCATTCACTTATTGCAAGCGAATCATCCTATATTATTCTCATTGCACTGTACATAGTCTGCTCGCACGAAATCTATTTTGTTTCATGCAAGAAGTCAAGAACTATCATCCAACTTGAACTTTTGGGGATCACTATTCACACCTTACAATTGCTTTGCAGGATAACCTTCACCCTGACTGTGCAGCACTGCAGTATGGCTACGGTGATTGGCTTGTGCCTCAGGCTTAAGTCAATGCAAAACCCGCGAGACTACACCACTGGTCGTCGACCTGCCCCACAGCAGGCAGACCCTCAACATCATTGTCATCATGGCCGGGACACCAGGTGTCGGTGTCAAAACCGGCGGATCTAGGGTAGGGGGTCCTGAAATGTGCGTCTAAGGCGGATGGTAACAGGAGGCAGGGGACACGATGTTTACCCAGGTACGGGCCCTCTTGATGGAGGTAAAACCCTACGTCCTGCTTGATTATTCTTGATGATATGAGTGTTACAAGAGTTGATCTACCACGAGATCGAAGAGGATAAACCCTAGAAGCGAGCCTATGGTATGATTGTATGTTGTTTGTCCTACGGACTAAACCCTCTGGTTTATATAGACACCGGAGGGGGCTAGGGTTACATAGAGTCGGTTACAAGGAAGGAGATCTACATATCCGTATTGCCAAGCTTGCCTTCCACGCCAAGGAGAGTCCCATCTGGACACGGGACGAAGTCTTCAATCTTGTATCTTCATAGTCCAATAGTCTGGCCAAAGGATATAATCTGGCTGTCCGAATACCCCCTAATCCAGGACTCTCTCAGTAGCCCCTGAACCAGGCTTCAATGACGATGAGTCCGGCGCACAGATTGTCTTCGGCATTGCAAGGAGGGTTCCTCCTCCGAATACTTCATAGAAGATTTTGAACACGAGGATCGTGTCTGTCTCTGCAAAACAAGTTCCACATACCATCGTAGAGAGAATAATATTTCCACAAATCTAATCTGCTGACGTACCCCGTAGCATGACATCACACCACTGCCAGGTCTTTATTCGAATCGTTTTTCATAACCTATCACAGCGTGTTTCGCGAGGCGGTTTCCTTGACACGTCTTGTCGAAGTAGAGATCATGTCCCCTTATTACGGGATTCCCATCAATACGGACGTGGGTAACCCAACCGCACCATCAATTACAGCGCTTGGGGGATAAGCGAGTTTTACCAGGCTGGTGGGGGCGCACAGTTTCGTCCGCCCTTATAAAGGGATAAGGTTTCACCTTTTTCTACCCACGCCTTCTTCCTCCTTGCTCATCCATTCTCGCGCACTCGAGCTCCAGCGCCCAAGTCCACATCCTTCTCCTCAACTCTCTCCAAACATGTCCGGAGCGGGAGGCAAGTGGATGGTCTCCTCCATCATGGAGGGACACATCAAAAAACTATGTGGGGCCGGATACTTAGCCGCGGATATCACGCCCCGGCTGCCAGCCGCGGGGCAAATCGTCCCTACCCCGGAACCTCACAAAAGGGTGGTTTTTCTCCCCCACTTCGTCCACGGACTGGGGTTTCCCCTCCACCCATTTGTCCGCGGCCTTATGTTCTATTATGGGCTGGACTTTCATGATATGGTCCCGAATTTCATCCTCAACATCTAGGTGTTAATCGTCGTGTGCGAGGCTTTCCTCCGCATCCGGCCCCACTTCGGCCTGTGGCTGAAGACCTTCAATATCAAGCCGAAGGTAGTAGGCGTCCAACAAGCGGAATGCGGCGGAGCCATGGTGGGAAAAATGCCCAACGTTACATGGCTCGAGGGCTCCTTCGTGGGGATCATAAAGGGGTGGCAATCGGAGTGGTTCTACATCACCGAGCCGCGCGACACCAACTGGGTGGCGACCCCCGAGTTTCGATCCGGAATCCCCACGCGGCTCACTTCCTGGAAGGAGAAGGGCCTGTCCCGGGGCTCATCGGTGGAGCTGGACGGACTCCAGAAGTGTATCTGGAACATGATAAGCAAGAAACTTAAGCTTGTCAACATAGTCCAGGTCATGCTCTTCCGCTGGATCCTCCCGTGTCAACAACGGGCTTTCAACTTATGGGAGTTTGACCCGGCCCAGCACAAGAATCTATGCGAGCTCTTCGACATGACGCATAAGGACGTCTGGAAGGTGCTGTTCAAGGGCGCCGAGGTCCCCCCTTCTCTTATCGAGGACCGCGGGCTAAGCGCGAAGCGCCCTGCGAATCCGGTAAGTTCTGTACATCTGGTAGGGTATTTATTTCCCATAGCTTAACCATGTGCGGGGTCTGAGCTCCCATGCCTTTGACAGGACTGGGTGGAGATATCGGAGCAAATTAACTGTTCGGCCCCTCTGCCCGAAGACCCTGCAGACGCTCTCCTGACGGAGATGCGGACTCCGGCTCCTTATGAGGTGCCGGAGAAGACCAAGAAGAAGGCCACGGGAACCCGAAAGAGTTCCCGGCGCCAGGTGGTATCGGACACATCGTCCGATAACTCCAAGACGCACTCCTCCCGTGAAAACGAGGAGGAGGAAGATGAAGATTCTCCCCCTCCAGCCGGGGGAGACAAGAAAAGGAAGGTCGCCCCAACCGAGGAGGCCGAAGGGTCCAAGAAGGGAAGGACTCTCCTTCCGGACTGTTCCATCACCGCCGCCGACGGCGAAGACGAGTGGCTACTCAGGGCCAAGCCCCTGGCGAAGTCATAAGTATTTGAATACCAGAGTAACTCATAGCATACTTTTGTTGCACTACTTCTCCTAACGTCGAATATGATTATGCAGTCCGCCCTGAGCCCGTATCGACATATCCTCGTCAGACGGTGCCTTGGACTCGTCGGATATGAATAGTGATACACTTCCAACTGCCTCCTCTCCCTGCCTTATGGACAATGTCGAGGTATTGTCTCAAGGGGCGCCGAGCCGGGGGGAGATAGTCCCGGAGGCGCCTCAAGGCGACCTTCCGGACTCCAGGAGCATAGGGAGCAAGACTCCCATGGGCTCCAAGTTTGGCCCTCAGCCGAACACCACGCCAGAACCTCCAGTGGTTTCGGACTCCGGTAGGTGGCCCTCTGCCAAGGGGGGCAAGCCGCCCGTGACGGTGACCTCTGTCCATCCGGAGGCACTGGACAACCTGCTGGGAGCGCTTCGCGGCGCTTCCATCGACGAAGAGCACCGCACTATTATGAGTGCGGTGATCAACAAGGTTCAGTCCGCCAAGAGCGGACTGACTGAACCCTGTGCCAGCCTTCTAACAGGCTTTGAGGTAAGTATTTAAAATATAGGAAAATATTACCGCATAGACAGTAGCCCGTGATGCTCTGTTTGGTGTTCACATAGAAAAGCCGAATACAGGATCAAATAATATGTGTAGGAGTCTAATATAAGTATGTTTGGATGCATATGCAGGCTTCACTGCTGACCTCTACCGCACTGACTGCGGAGGTCGCCGCAGTGCAGCAGAACCTCGAGCGGTCCAAGAAAGAGCTCGGCCTTGCCAAGAGGCAGCTCGAGGAGAACAAAGGTAAGTAATACCTTGTGTGTGTGTCTATATATATATAAAGATGTGGTTGCAAAATGACAGGATCACCGAAGAGAGCTCGGCCTTGCCTGATAGGCCACGACCGAAGTGGCGACCCTGAAGCAAGCGCTGTCCGAGGCCGAAAACAAAGTGGCCAAGGAGCGCACTGAGCGGGAGAAACAAGAGGCACGGGTGGGCGAGGTGCAGCTAGAGCTCCAGGCTCTCGTGACGAAACACGAGACTTTGGAGCTTGACTCGAAGACGCGAGAGTCCGAGCTTGCCGCGGCCCTCGAGAGCACAAAGCATGCCAAGGCTGAAGCCCAAAAGGCCCTCCAGGAAATTGAGGCGATGAGGAAGATAGCGGTGGGTAAGGCATTCATTATGCAAAGCAAGCAGGTGAAAGTAAATTACTTATTACTTACCCGAGTCTGGAGCTCTCCAGGAGCATTCACAGATTTGCCCTGCAACGTGTCGGATGCCGCAAAGTACTATCGGGCCAAGGAGGGAAGCTCGACGGAGTAGTTGTTCTGGTCTCAGTACACTGGGACCGAACACCCGATGCCTGTGAGCAACCAGCTGAAGAAACTGGTCGAGCTGCACAAGGCGGCCGAACATGCCATGAGGGGCCTTATAGTCTGGATGTGGCCTGGTGACTCCCTTCCCAATAGCTACTTCGGCCTAGTGAGGCGGCTTGTGGATGCCTGCCCACGGCTGGAAGTCATAAAGCGGTCCGTCTTCATCGAAGGTGCACGCCGGGCTTTTGCCCGTGCGAAGGTGCACTGGGCCAAGATGGACGCCGAGAAGCTGGTGAAGGAGGGGCCGCCGCAGGGAAAGGAGCATCGCCACCCTCAGATGTATTATGAGGGTGTCCTGAAGGGTGCCCGTCTTGTGGCGGACGAGTGTGCGAAGGATGTAGTTTTTGAATGAACTTGGTCGTGCGATCCTGTGTTATGAAAACTTGTTCATGTGCGCTATGCAACGCTTGTTTGAATTTAAAATATTACCTTCTGTGCGGCTGTTTATCAAATCTGAGAGATAGCCAGTCATCGGCTTCTGCCCCCATGCCACGAGTGCTGGGGTGTTCGGGATAAATCTGAGCACTCTTTTTCCCATTGTTGGGTCCTTCGAGGGAGGTGCTCAGCTCAACGAACAAGGCAATCGGACTATAATGCTTTATCATTCTCACTTAGCCATAGAAGTCTACAATTTTAAATTTTGGCAAAGCCCCTAGTATTTGGAAGGCCAAATTCGGGGCGCTATACACGCCTAAGCCGGACAAAGCCGACTCCTCGCCCGAAGCGGCATAAGTCTTTAGGGACTCGAGACCTCTCGAACAGTGACCAACTCTCGCCTTATCATGACAGTCAGTTTTAGCTTTCTCTACTGAGGTGCTTAGCCTAGATGAACCGGGGCACAATCGCAGTAGTTCTCCCAGTGCTACCTTAGCCGATATAGCGGAACGTAAGGTACCAAAACATGGGAGTTGGGCAAACCCAACTATTGACCCAAGACATGATTCGGAGCTGATGCATATAATAATATAAGTTCAGGGTGCCCCACTGTTGAAAGTGTTCGGACTTCCCACGCCGTATTATGGGGTATGCTTAAGCCCCTGGCGTATTGGCCGTACTAGAGTGTACGGGTGCTGAATGTCATGAATGAACATATATATAAAAAAGAATAGAGAATGCGGTAATAGTCTAGTGCTATGCATTGTTTACTCAAAAAGGTGCGTCGAAGCAAAATGATACAAGTAGTGCGATAAGCAAAAAGTAGGACTATTTGACATGTCCCCTCCAAGGGCAAGCCGAGGAATGGTATTTAAAGCAGGCATTTCACTCGTTATCAGAGACAACCTGGGAATTCCATGATGCGACGTAGCTTTCTGCCTCCTTGGTTGTTGTATCGTGTGTCCGGCAATCGTACTGCCAGACGGGGTTTCCGGAGAGTAAATTCCTGAAAGAGAGAAAATAATAACAAAGCGGGAAGCCCCTAGTGCGGTTGAGCCGCGTTTTGGGGCGTGCCTTAGTCGTGCCCCCCCATCTATGCCCATGGTATTTTCAATGCGTAATTATGTACGCGTGGCACGGATTTCGCCATTTGGCGGGGACTGGGGTGGGGGCCGCATTGCTATGCAAGCTCGGAGCGTGCCAGGTGGTCTTGTTGCAGATTACTCCGGGCGCGTTTGATGGTGTCCGGGCGTTTAATCACCGAACTGGTGGATTGCCTGAAGAGGCTTCTTTGTGCTTCTGCTGCGAGGGCCGCAGTGTGCTCCTCCGTGCGGAGAGAGCGCTCTGTGTTTCCATTGACTGTGATGACCCCCCGAGGTCCTGGCATCTTGAGCTTGAGGTATGCATAATGCGGTACCGCATTGAATCTCGCAAATGCGGTTCGCCCGAGTAGTGCATGATAGCCACTGCGGAGCGGGACTATATCAAAGATTAACTCCTCGCTTCGGAAGTTATCCGGGGATCCGAAGACCACTTCCAGTGTGACTGAGCCTGTGCAATGGGCCTCTACATCTGGTATGACACCTTTGAAGGTCGTTTTTGTGGGTTTGATCCTTGAGGGGTCTATACCCATTTTGCGCACTGTGTCCTGATAAAGCAGGTTCAGGCTGCCGCCGCCGTCCATAAGGACTCGAGTGAGGTGAAATCCGTCGATGATTTGGTATAGGACCAGTGCGGCAAATCCACCATGACAAATACTAGTGGGGTGGTCCATGTGATCGAAGGTGATCGGACAGGAGGACCATGGGTTGAACTTTGGGGCGACTGACTCCAACGCATATACGTCCCTTAGCGTACGCTTCCGCTCCCTCTTGGGGATGTGGGTTGTTTATATCATGTTCACCGTCCGCACTTGTGGGGGGAACCTCTTCTGTCCTCCGGTGTTCAGTGGCCGGGGCTCCTCCTCGTCATCGCTATGTAGCCCCTTATCTTTGTTTTCGGCATTTAACTTGCCGGCCTGCTTCAACACCCAACATTCCCTGTTGGTGTGGTTGGCTGGCTTGTCGGGGTTGCCGTGTATTTGGCACGAGTGATCGAGTATACGGTCCAAACTGGACGGGCCCGGAGTGCTTCTTTTGAATGGCTTTTTCTGCTGGCCAGGTTTAGAGCCTCTGAATCCGGCATTAACTGCCGTATCCTCGGTATTGTCGTTATTGATGCGGTGCTTGTGTTTGTTGCGACGTGACCTGCCATTGCTATCCTTGGTATCTGAAGTATCATGGTTCTTTGATATGTTATTGCTTCGAGCCAGCCAGCTGTCCTCTCCTGCGCAAAAGCGGGTCATGAGTGTCGTGAGGGCTGCCATAGATTTCGGCTTTTCCCGGCCAAGGTGCCGGGCAAGCCACTCGTCACGGATGTTGTGCTTAAAAGCTGCTAGGGCCTCTGCATTCGGACAATCGATGATTTGATTTTTCTTTGTCAGGAACCGTGTCCAGAATTGCCTGGCCGATTCCTCTGGCTGCTAAATTATGTGGCTCAAGTCATCGGCATCTGGTGGTCGCACATAAGTGCCCTGGAAGTTGTCGAGGAATGCGGCTTCCAGATCCTCCCAACAGCTAATGGATTCTGCTGGCAGACTGTTGAGCCAATGCCGAGCTGGTCCTTTGAGTTTGAGTGGGAGGTATTTGATGGCGTGTAGATCGTCACCGCGGGCCATGTGGATGTGCAGGAGGAAGTCCTCGATCCATACCGCAGGATCTTCTGTGCCGTTGTATGATTCGATATTTACGGGTTTGAAACCCTCTGGGATTTGGTGATCCATTACTTCATCTATGTAGCATAGGGGGTGTGTGGCGCCTCTGTACTGGGCTATATCGCGACGCAGCTCAAATGAGTCTTGTCCGCTGTGTTCGGCCCGGCCGGATTTACTTTTACTGTATCCGGCGTGACGGTTATCGTCTCACGTAGTGGCGCTTCCTCGTGATCCGTAGATCGATCTTGCGTTTTTTTCTTTGTCCTCCAATACGTCTCGCAGGTCTAGCGTGTTTCCCCGTGCCTTGACATTTTTGTTTGACTGGCATCGGGGTGCGGGCTGAGCTTTTGGTTGAAATGCCTCTCTGTCGCGACCACGAGGTGGCCGATCAGCCATGTCATACGCTGGAGATGTAGGTTTTAATGCTTCCTCCTCCAGTCTAGGTAGCAACCTGCGCTTTGGGTAACTCTTGGAGGGGCGTTCGAGTTCATATTCCTCGGCCGCAAGGACTTCAGTCCATCTGTCAGCTAGCAAATCTTGATCAGCTTGAAGCTGCTGTTGCTTTTTCTTAAGGCTATTTGCCGTGGCTATAAGCCGACGCTTGAAGCGCTCTTGCTCGACGGGATCCTCAGGCACGACAAATTCGTCATCGTCGAGGCTTGCCTCGTCTTCGGAGAGAGGCATGTAATTATCATCCTACGCCTCTCCATTTTCCTCTCTCTCGGGAGGGCTGGCTTCTCCGTCCTCCTGCTCTAAATCTTGCTGGAGGGGATTGTCATTATCTTCGGCACTGTCCGGAGTGCTATTATCTCCTGTGCAGGTATCACCGCTTTTGCTTTGGCGAGACTTAGAGCGGCGCCGCTGTCGTCGGCGCTTGGGTTGCTTCTTAGAGGGGTCATTCTCCGTTGTCCCGTCACCACTTCCTTCTTTGGTTGTGTCCACCATATATATATGTATATATATCATATGATGAGGTGGCTGTCCAGTGCCCTATGGGCAGTGGTTCTTGTTTGTCTGCTGCATCTTCATCCATACCGTCGATGTCTTCGGAGTCGAAGTCGAGCATGTTGGTCAAATTGTTGACAGTGTCTACTAAGTGGGTGGTGGGTGGGCGGCAAATTTCTTCGTCATCCACATCCCAATCCTGCCGGACATAGTTCGGCTAGGACTGTCCTAACAAGGAGAGAGACCTTAATGAGTTCAGTATGTCGCCAAAGGGTGAGTGCTGAAAGATATCCGCGAAGGTGAACTCCATGATCCGCGCCCATTCGGATTCGATAGGCACGGGCGCAGGCGGTTCGGAGTCCGTGGCCGGTGAAGAATTCGGTAGTTCGGCGTCACGGCTCCCGTGAAGGGTAAGGTCGATACTCGGCTCGATCGCCGCTGAGGATGCGGCCTCCGTGGCGGGGTCGATCCACCCGTCCATGGATGGCGCAATTGGCTCCGAATTGAGGGTCGGAGCAGTTGCCGGTGCGATCTCCTGAACACTGTCCGATGTAGAGCTAAATCATGCTCATCGTGACCTTATGGCGCACTCGGTAGGGGCTCGAATCCGTCGAAGATCAAGTCTCCGCAGATATCGGCCGTGTAGTTTAAGCTTCCAAACCTGACCTGGTGGCCAGGGGCGTAACTCTCGATCTGCTCCAGATGGCCAAGCGAGTTGGCCCGCAGTGCGAAGCCGCCGAATACAAAGATCTGTCCGGGGAGAAAAGTCTCACCCTGGACTGCATCGCTATTGATGATCGAAGGAGCCATCAAGCCTAATGATGACGACATAGAGGAACTCTCAACGAAAGCACCAATGTCGGTGTCAAAACCGGCGGATCTCGGGTAGGGGGTCCCGAACTGTGCGTCTAAGGCAGATGGTAACAGGAGGCAGGGGACACGATGTTTACCCAGGTTCGGGCCCTCTTGATGGAGGTAAAACCCTACGTCCTGCTTGATTGTTCTTGATGATATGAGTGTTGTAAGAGTTGATCTATCACGAGATCGAAGAGGCTAAACCCTAGAAGCTAGCCTATGGTATGATTGTATGTTGTTTGTCCTACGGACTAAACCCCTCAGTTTATATAGACACCGGAGGGGGCTAGGGTTACACAGAGTCGGTTACAAGGAAGGAGATCTACATATCCGTATTGCCAAGCTTGCCTTCCACGCCAAGGAGCGTCCCATCTGGACACAGGACGAAGTCTTCAATCTTGTATCTTCATAGTCCAATAGTCTGGCCAAAGGATATAATCCGGCTATCCGGATACCCCCTAATCCAGGACTCCCTCACCAGGTGAGATGCGCCATTGCCAGATTCCTTGTTCCTACTGGTCGATACTCTTTGCTGCATTGACATGACCAGCTTGTGCTGGAAGACAGTGTAATGAAACTGTCTTAAGAACAATTTACTAAAACTGAACTACTGCTAATCTTCAGTTAGAAATTGGGAGCTGTCTGGACTCTTGTAGTATTATACAGAAGTAGAAGGAGTTGAATGGAAACAATTGGTATTTGCATTATGCCTACCGTAAAGATGCTAGAAGGCAATCTGAACCAGTTTGCGAGAAATTATTTCATAGTACTATCCTTGATACAAATAATTCAATTTTCAGATACATATTTACACTACAGAACTCTGGATAGTTCGCTTGGAAATGATAGTAGGATTATGCTGAATAAACTGAATGTATGTATGATGGCTGCAGGCTGGATACAGGCATGTGGACACAGCCACGACCACAGCTCTCCGGCAACCAAGACGGCGACAGCGTCGACAAGATCCTCGGACGACCTGCGTCCTTCCCCGACCATGCCCGCGACCTGCATCCAGCTACTCCTGCCCCGGCCCTCCTCAACTTCGCTCATGGTAAGCTGCTGTAGTTGAGACAATTGACTCGATCTGTTGCTACTGGTAGAACTACTGATGTAGTTTGGGTGTAGCCGCAACTGCTGTAGATTGGGTTTATAGGAGGCTGACCTACTACTCTTCTTAGTACCATGGCTGCTGTAGGTTGGTTTTATCTACAATACATACTATCTTGGTTTAGTTTAGGGGCAAATAGAGATGTTTCTGTTGGACTGTGTTATGTGATTGATAGGTCACTGTCCCATTACATACTATCATGTAAACCTCCTGTTTTCCTGAAATGCTATTATTGATAAGTCACTATCCCATGACATACTACTCTATTTGAGCAGCAATAGGTGGTGCCAGCGGTGCTGGATGCGGCATGAGTGGTTTAGGTGAGTTCTTTGGTCCCTCCCCTTTCTTGCCTACGTGGTCTTTGACACCACGATCATCGAGGCATGGCTGGCTTTTGTTACACTGTTATTTAAACGCGTTGAAACTGTTATAACATCCAAGTAGTTCTCTTGAACTTTCAGTCTTGATGGACAGATAAAGTAAAACATTAAAGGGACCAGTGTCATTATAACTTAGTTCCTGTATTCGCAGCCATGACATGGTTTCAACCTATTGTTTGCTAGCAGAAAATATGTGGCTTATTTTTTAGTCTTATCTTGTATTAAGTTGCCTTGTCTGTATTGAACTCTGTAATTCCAGCAGCGACCACCACATCTGGTGAGAGAGACACTCTCTCTGCTGTATTTTCTGTTTATTGTTTGTAGTGAATGACTTTCTATGTCTTGGCAGGTATCTGGTATCATGTCCATGTTGTTCTTGGCTAGATGGTAATGGTTATCAGAATATGTACACATGAGTGTATCATGTAACAAATGACAGGGTCACCAGAATATAGACACAGTAAATCCATTGTTCTGTTTTATCATTATGCTTCATATGTTAACGTGTTGCAGTCATGTTTTAGAAGTTTTGCTATGCCATTCTTAGTGCTTACTGAACTGAGGCATTTGGGCATTTATGTATAATTTTTATTCTCTTGAATGGATATATTTTATTGGCAATGATTTAACTTCCACTGTATCTCACTAATAATTTATGTAGATCAAGATCTAATGTCGTCGAGGTTGCTACTACTATAACAGAAGATCAGAAGAAGCCTGGATATGTGCACCATAGTTTTAGTTGATGGTGCTTGTGTATTTGTTTTTTATTGTATATGTACAGTTGTTGGATCATGCAGACATGTATGTGTTGTTGTGAGTTTGTGGATTTGATCATTTAATTGAGATAATTATTGATTGTTTGCATTTGAAATGTGTAACATGAAATATGTGAATGAAAAAGATGAATGTTCTACTGGATTGAATAGTATTTGGGCTCTAAAAAGGCTATGGCCCAAACAATAGTGGACTGGAATATTCTGCATTTATGAAAAACCTTTAAAAAGGCTTAATGAAATGGACTATGAAATGGAATGAAATAAGAAGGCCTAATTGTTGGGCCAGGCCCATGTAGCTAGCAAAAATTAATAGGAAAAATAAATATTAAAACAGCCGAATTGTTGGGCTAGGCCCATGTAGAAAACCGAATCAGACCGGGCTGATTCTTGTGCCACATCAGCTTGCCACTGTCGGATTTCGGGTTCCGGCAGACCCTTAAGGTTCGAACACTGGGGTGCGCACGGAGATTTCGCCTTCTACCTACCTGCACCCCTCCGCCTCGCTAAGATCTAAGCTATGGAAAGAACAACACAAGAGACACAGGGTTTATACTGGTTCGGGCCACCGTTGTGGTGTAATACCCTACTCCAGTGTGTGGTGTGGTGGATTGCCTCTTGGGCTAATGATGATGAGCAATACAAGGAAGAACAGCCTCGCAAGGGTCTGTTCTTGGCTGGGGGGATGAACTGCTAGGAGGAGTTCAGTCACCCTTCTCTCTCTGATTCCGATCCGATCTCCCATCCCCCTTCTACCCTGTGGGTGGCTAGTCCTATTTATTGGCAAAGGCCCTGGGCCTCTTCCCAAATATTGAGCGGGAAGGGCACCAACAATTGGCCATTTTGAAGGGGAACATCTGGCACACTTATCCTGACTAAAGTTGGTCCTCGCCCGCCAAAGGCTCTGGTGGTGACGCTGGCTTGGGCTCCACAATGACTTCCTCCCTGCCGTTGGACTGGTCTTGGTCTCGTTGCACCGAAACGGGTGCCTTTGCTTGATGCTCTCGCCTCCGCTTGCTCCCTTTGCACCAAACAGGAAAGGAGGACACTGCGCGGCTGGCGCCCGCCTGGCGCCTTTGGTCGTCATGGCTTGCGTCACGGGCACCTCGTGAGGTACCCCGCCTTGATCTCTCCGCCTCCTCGCGAGCCAACCTGATGAGGACGTGCCTGAGGAAGCTCCGTGTCGTCTGCCCCGTGAGGCTTGGCCCCTCGCGAGGGTCTTGGGTCTGTGTTGATGAAGATGGGCCGCGCTGGGCCCCCTTTTGAGCCATGCCACGGGCCGTAGGCAGGCAAGTCTGGGGACCCCCGTTCCCAGAACGCCGACAGTAGCCCCCGGGCCCAAGGCGCGTCCGGACTTGGCCGTGTAGGGAGGCGAAAGGGCAAGAGCGAAGCGCCGTGGGCCCTAACAACCTGTGGCCTTGGGCGCCGCGTGGCGGTTGATTGGACGTGGGCGTCTCCACTTCCCACGGTGCCTCGGCAACTGCACGGACTGGACAAGTCCCTGCATGCAAAGCGGGTCATGATTACCTACGATCGTGGAGGTCGGCGATTGGCCTTCGCCGGCCATAAGTACGGAACGACGCGCGCCCTTCCAGTCCATCCCTTCTTGCTTCTCCTTCTTCCCGGTCCTTGCTCCGTCTTGCTACGATAGCTCCGATCCGCCGGTTCTTGGCGGTAGAGAAGGGAAAGGCTCCCCGAGAGGAACCAGACCCGCTCCCGTCAAAGAAACGGCTCGCCCTCCGCGGCCGGGACGAGGGGGCCCATCAGGTGGTGTCGAGGCCCTGGTGCGAGCGGCCACCGCTGGGGTTACCGCTTCCCTTGTACGCCCACATCGAGGGCTCTGAAGGAGTCGATGCCAATCGCCACGGGCGGCGCCGCCATCGGCGCCGATGGGTCACGAAGGTGTGGTTCATCCCCCCTGGGGTCCACACCGAGGGCTCCTCCCGAGAGTTCGTGCTCCACGCCGCCATGCCTCCTCAGTCTTGGATTCGCCTTCCTCCCTTCTTCGCCTCCATCATACCGAGGGGAGAACTCTTGAAGCTTTGGCTGCAGCACCCTCGCGACCGAGGCAGAGGTCGCGGTCGTTGCCCCGGGCGAGGTCTTCATGACTCGAGGCTGGAGCGAAATCGCCCGGGTTTGCAGGACAAGAGGCGCCCTCACGATCCACTTGGAGTATGACGGTGCTTCGGTGATGTTCTTCAAGGTCTTCGATGCTAATAGGCGCTGGCTGGAGTGCTGCCCCGGGAGAGGTGGTCGGGACCCTGCTACGGCGAGGACTGGGCCCGCCGACTGCTCCTTTGGCGGCTCCTCAGGCGGCCGAGGCGTTGGAGGTTCCAGCGACTCCAGCGAGCTCTTCGCGACTCCGGAGACGAGCGACGACAGCTACAAGCCCCCGAGCCGGCGCCGCTCCTGGAGCAGGGCGGGCTCGTCAGGCCATCGCCGACTCTGATCTGGATGGGGTTGGCGCCGGTGCTTGACGGCCCACTGTTGATGATGGCGTCTTTTGCAGGGGCACGTGTAGTTAGCGTCCTTTTAGGATCTGTTCCCTGCAAGGAATCAAAGACGCGTCCCGTGGGGGCTTGTAAGGTGCCTGTGATCCTGTTTTGTTAATATAACCCTTGTCGTAGAATTGTGCGAGTTGCTCATTCCGTCTTAGCTCAGTTCTCCCTTTCGAACCTCACGAGGGCTTGGTGCTCTACGCCGACAGGTCCCAGTCCCAAGGCGGCTTCAGCCGTCGCTGGTATGCCAGGTCGCGATGCCATGGTCAAGGCCAGGAGGTGAGCGACCCGGGGTCCGGTAAGAGCCCCTGAGTCGCGATGCTCAGGAGGTCCCCTTTGGCGCTCAAGCAGCCGTCGTTCGGTGAGAAAGGAGAGCGGCGTCGCTAACACGGGATTGCATTAGGTGCGGGGATGGTGCCACGGTAGCTAGTGCTTCCGGGTGGTGACTTATCTCGAGAATCAGGGGCCGCTCTCTGGTGTGTCGCCGGGTCCGTGCATCGGCAGGCGTGAGGTTGCTCGGCGAGGTCCTCGCGTGTCCCTCCCCTCTCACCTTTTCTCCCCTTTCTGCTCTACGTCCTCGGGTCCCGGCCCTCGAGCGAGTCTCAGCCGTCGCTGGTATGCCAGGTCGTGATGCCGTGGACAAGGCCAGAGGGTGAGGGCTGGAGAGCCAGTAGGAGCCCTGAGTCGCGATGCTCATGCACCCCCCCTTTAACGTGCAAGCGGTTCGCGCGGATGAGAGTGAAGGAGACACCGCAAGGGCCTTGCCTGACGCAGCTCCTTTAGGAGATCCTGTAGACCCATCATAGAAAGAACGAGGGGTTGCCATGACAATTGACAGTCAGCCGTTGGTTGCTTCCGAGGGGCAATGAGGCACTGAAGGCTTGACGAGGTGGCACCATGCGGGGCTGCCGTGGCCAGAGCTCAGCCATTCAGGTTTGTCGGCGTTGCAGGGACGGACCCATGCGCAAGCGTCGTGCCGTTTGGGAGCAGCTCCGTCAGTTGGTGTCAGTTGAGCGGGCAACTAGGTCAAACACATTAGCCATGAAGGAGTGGATTCATTCAAATAGATGCTGGGAAGGCGGACATCACTGGGTCAGGCCCGAGCGACTTGGGGATGATGCAGCCCGAGGGGTGCCCCCAACAAGGTAAGCTAACAACATAAAATAAAAGGGATACATGCCGCAGGGACGGACCCACGCGGCCTGGGAATAATGCAGCCCTGGGGGGCGCTCCAAGCTGGAAATGAAACTTGAAAGATGTCACCTGATGATGTTGAGGACGAAGGAGTGTTGGCGTAGTAGACTCGGTGGGCTGCAGAAGCCGATCCTCACGAGCCCCCAGGCCTAGGGGCCTCGGGAGGCTCCGGAGGCGCTGGTGGCTCCTCGCGAACCATGTACATCTCCGCCAGGGCTGTGGAACGCCTGGCCTCTTGAGCCTCCATGATGCCCCTCATGAGGCGCTGGTATGTGGCAGCCGCGTTCGGCAGGCCGTAAGGCATGCGAACGTAGCTGCGGGGTGGACCTTCGCAGTGCCCCACTCGCGAGGGCCAGAGGCGCTCCAGAGAGGCGACTCGATTGAGCCCTAGTATGTCGATGCAGACGCGCAGCCCACCATCCTCGCCTGGATGGGGAGCCACAGCTGGTAGGCGGCGGCCGCCTCTCATGACTCTTGACTCCTGTAGCTCCTGAATGACCATGCTGACAAACTCCTGAGGGTCTGGCCCTCCTTGCCTTACTCCTTCTTGAGGGAAACATGCTTCGAAACCCGCCTCCATGTGATGCCCAAGCGCCTCCCTCGTGACCTTAGCCAGGTCGGTGGCCCTCCAGGGGAGAGCCCCCGAGCCCTGCCTAAGGAATGCGCCGGGCGCGCTTTCCTATGCGATGGAAGGAGGTTCCCCCTGGGCAGGCGCGGTCCCTGAGGGGCCTGCCTCCTGAGGGGTCGGGCCGGATGATGTCTTCTTCTTCTTGGGGGCGGTCTCGGGAAGCCTCCTGCTTCCGCGATCCGGGTCTTCCAGCGATGCGGCCTGAAAGGCTCGTTCCAGGGAACACACCGCGTCCTTCTCTTCACAGGGCACCGCGATGACTCCGCCACTTCCTGGCATCTTGAGGACGTTGTAGCCGTGGTGAGTTACGGCCATGAACTTGGCCAGCGCTGGGTACCCAAGGATGGCGTTGTACGGCAGGCGAATGTGAGCGACGTCGAAGTCGATGAGCTCGGTGCGGTAGTTGTCGCGTGCCTCGAAGGTGACAGGGAGGCGGACCTGCCCAATCGGGACCGTGGAGCCGTCGGTGACTCCGGAGAAAGGCTTGGTTGGCTGAAGTTGGTTGTAGGGCACTTGGAGATTGTTGAATGTTTCCACGGACAGGACGTTGAGCCCTGCCCCGCCATCGATGAGGGTCCTGGTGACCACCACGTTGCTGATGATTGGGGAACAAAGCATCGGGAGGACTCCGTCTATGGCCGCACACTTGAGCTGATCTGCTGAGCTGAACGTGATGGCGCACGCCGACCACCTGAGAGGGCGCGTGGCTTCGAGCTTGGGGAGGACTGCATTCACTTCGCGGGCGAACTGCTTGAAGATGCGTTGAGAGGCTGGGGCTTGAGCCCCACCCAGGATGCAAGCGATCGCACGTGGCTCCTGGAAGCCCCCAGCCCCCTCGTCCTGATGGTGGTCCTCATTTCTCCTTGGCTGCGGTGGCAGCGGAGGGAGGCCTGCATTGCCTGGCGGGCGATCCTCGCGAGGCTGATCCCTCCAATCTCCCTCGCGAGGCGGGTCTGGCCAGCGATCCTTGCGAGGTCGATCGCGCCACCCTTGGCGCGGGCAGCGGTCTTCCCAGCGTCCTGTGTTCCTTCCTCCTCCTCGACCGTAGCCCCGGTCACCGCGGTCGGGGCGACGACCGATCCTTCCTTCTCGCACGGCTCGGAGCTCTTGACATTCGTTGGTGTTGTGGGTGTGGAGGTCGTGGTACACACAGTACCGACTGCCCTTGGAAGATTCGGGCTGATCTCTGCCCCGCTTGGTGTCTGGTTCTGCCGCGAGCATGGCAGCCCCCTTGCGCTTCACATCCTTGGCCTTGGGCTTCTTCTCTTCTGGGTCCGCGGCAGGCAGCTCAAGGAGGGAGAGACGCCCTTCTTCAGCCCTGGTGCACTTGGTTGCCAAGTTGAACAACTCCAAGGAAGTGCACATGTCTTCATGCATCGCCAGCTCCTCCTTCATCTTGACGTCGCGCACGCCGTCAGAGAAGGCTGAGATGATGGCCTCCTCGGTCACCTTGGGAATCTTGAGGAGTGCGTTGTTGAAGCGCTGGATGTACTTCTGCTGTGTCTCTCCTGGTTGTTTCTTGATGCGGCGCATGTTGCTCACGGCGGGTGGCTGGTCACGAGTACCTTGGAAGTTGGCGATGAAGCGGGTGCACATCTCGTCCCAGGAGGAGATCGTGCCTGGAGCCAGGTTCAGGAGCCAGGTGCGGGCCTCGTCCTTGAGCTCCATGGGAAACCAGTTCGCCATGACCTTGTCGTCTCCGTTGGCAGCTTCGATGCCCAGCTCATAGAGCTGGAGGAACTCCGCAGGGTCGGTCGTGCCGTCGTAACAAGGAGGCAGGTCTGGCTTGAACTTGCCGGGCCACACGACGCTGCGTAGCTCGATGGTGAAGGCACGGCAGCCTGATGTGGCCACGGGAGGCCTTGGGTGACGGAGAGCTTGGTCTTACATGTTCCCAGGCACTGCAGCTGGGAGCAGCGCGGGGTCTTGACGTGCGGGAGCAGGAGCATGGTCGCAACGTGCTGGAGCAGGGAGCGTCCGGGCAGCTTCTTGCGGGCGAGGGACTTCTTGGCAGCTCTGCTCTTGCCACGCTGGCACCTGACGGAGCGGGTTCCGCCCAGGGGCCACGCGCCTTGGAGCCATGGCACCTTCTTGAGGAGGAGGCGGCTGGGGCGCCCCCGGAGCTTCGCCGCCCGCACATGGCGGGGTGCGGTGCAGCGGAATGGACGGCGCAGGAGAGCCCCCTGCGGCGCGGACGAGCTCGGCAATGCGGTCGAGCCATTCTTCGTAGACATCGTCGACGAGACGGTAGCGCAGGAGCTCGTTTGCCGCGATGAGTGCAGCTCGAGCCTCCATGGGTGCGCGGAGTGCGCGGGACGAAGAACCAGCTGGGATGAGCGAGGGAGTAGCGGTGCGGCCGTCTTGCCGCACAGACGGATGCTGAGATGACGCTTGCTGCTCGTCCCTCGCCAGGCCGGTGGCGGCGTTGACGGCAGGTGACGGGGAATGGCAAGGACGCCCGCCGACAGGAGCCGTCTGGGCGACACGGGAAGCGAGAGCGGCCCGATGCTCGGTGCGGGCCCGACGAGCGTCAGACATGGACGCGATGGTCGGAGGAGAATGGAGTGGTGGAAGACGAATTCCGGCGCACCCCTACCTGGTGCGCCAAATGTTGGATTTCGGGTTACGCCAGACCCTTAAGGTTCGAACACTAGGGTGCGCGCGGAGATTTCTCCTTCTACCTACCTGCACCCCTCTGCCTCGCTAAGATCTAAGCTATGGAAAGAACAGCACAAGAGACACAGGGTTTATACTGGTTCGGAACACCGTTGTGGTGTAATACCCTACTCTAGTGTGTGGTGTGGTGGATTGCCTCTTGGGCTAATGATGATGAGCAATACAGGGAAGAATAGCCTCGCGAGGGTCTGTTCGTGGCTGGGGGGATGAACTGCTAGGAGGAGTTCAGTCACCCTTCTCTCTCTCTCTCCTCGATTCTCTCTCTGATTCCGATCCGATCTCCCATCCCCCTTCTACCCTGTGGGTGGCTAGTCCTATTTATAGGCAAAGGCCCTGGGCCTCTTCCCAAATATCGAGCGGGAAGGGCGCCAACAATTGGCCATTTTGAAGGGGAACATCTGGTACACTTATCCTGACTAAAGTTGGTCCTCGCCTGCCAAAGGCTCTGGTGATGACGTTGGCTTGGGCTCCACAACGACTTCCTCCCTGCCGTTGGACTGGTCTTGGTCTCGTTGCACCGAAACGGGTGCCTTTGCTTGATGCTCTCGCCTGCGCTTGCTCCCTTTGCACCAAAGAGGAAAGGAGGACACTGCGTGGCTGGCGCCCGCCTGGCGCCTTTGGTCGTCATGGCTTGCATCACGGGCACCTCGTGAGGTACCCCGCCTTGATCTCTCCGCCTCCTCGCGAGCCGGCCTGATGAGGCCATGCCTGAGGAAGCTCTGTGTCGTCCGCCCCGCAAGGCTTGGCCCCTCGCGAGGGTCTTGGGTTTGTGTTGATGAAGATGGGCCGCGCTGGGCCCCCTTTTGAGCCACGCCGCGGGCTGCAGGCAGGCAAGTCTGGGGACTCCCGTTCCCAGAACGCCGACAGCCACGCTGGATGCCTACGTGGTCTGGGGAGGTTGCTAGTGACCAAAATTTGGTCATGGAACCAACGACCTTTTACATATTGCAAAGAAGGTGACTAATTTTAGTTTATGACCGCCAGCTTTTGATCTTTTGTTTTTGGTCACAAAAAGGTCGCGAATGAAAAACTATGACCTTTCAGCGACCAATAGTGGTGGTCACAAGTTGACATATTTCTTGTAGTGCCTGCGAATCAAAGAGGTCCTGAGTTGGTGATGATGTTGTGCCTGCCATCTTTCACCAATAGCCATCGGATCTAGATCTTACGCATACAAACCAAATTTGTCCAGTTTAGCAAAAAGATGCCCGCACTTGTTCCCTATTTACAAACAACTCCTTTTCTCTCACAATCAGCCTTATCTCCTCCCCATCACATCTAGAAGGCCATGGAAAAATCTGACGCAATGGCCGCTGCCAGCGCCGTCCACCCCCAATCTTGGTGTTCTGTGCAATGCATCAGCCTCTACGCACGGGAAATTATGTCAAACACGGCTAGTTGTAAGCAGGCTAGCTCTACAGCCATGATGATAGTGACTGCAGACGGTGAGGCTGACTATGGTATGCCGAACACGGCGCCTATACTCAGGTGTCATCTCCGGCGCAGGGTCTTGTCACTTCACTATGAGGAGCAACACGTAATAATTTCACCAACGGGTAGTACAGTACTACTAGTAGTACTAGCACCACCGTCTAGATTTAGTAGTACTACCACGTCCATCTGGATTTAGTATTTGACTAGCAATATCTAGTAATGCATGTCACAAAAAATGTACTACTCCCTCTGTAAATAAATACATGGTGTATTGTTTTATTCCTTCCGTAGATGGCTCAAATCTGAAGTCTCATCAATCAGACTACTATTGTACTCATCGAACGCTCAGCTTTGTAAGCTACCAACAAAAAATTGCAATCAAAGACTACTATTGTACTCCCTCCGTACTGGTGCATTAGTCACGTTATGAAAACGAAATAGTAATCCAAAAACTTTTAGGCGCGGTGCATTAACTACCCACCTCGTTCCCTGTTTTTTGCCACAAAAAAAGAAATCACCCAATACGAGGCATGGGGTGCGTATGCATCTAATGACTTGAAACTACTCCCTCCATCTAGGTGTATAAGTCATCTTAGAGCAAGTGAAAAAAAGGAGTGGGCTCTCATGCAAGAGCCTAGCTATATGTGGATTCCTAGGCCGATACAATAAATATGAAGAAAGAGAGAGATAGAAGATGAGAAAAAGTAGTACTCTTATAGCCAGCCTTATAGCTAACCTTATTGTATGAGTGGCTACAAGTGATGGCTCTATATGACATGGCAACATCATATAGCCAGCAGCTGGCTATACTATTAACCATGCTCTTAGGTTGTGCACCGTGACCAAGATGAAGGGGAAATCGAGAGAACTTAATGTCTTTTTGCTAATTAATAGGATTACATGCAATGAACTAACCACTGCATGTCATGTTTGGTAGTCTCAAGTCATTGAAAGCATGCACGACCCACATCTCTCATTAGTTGACATGTCACGAAATAAGAAACGAGGAGGGAGTTAATGTACTGTGCCTAAGTATTTTGGGATTATTTGGTTTTCGTAAGGTGACTTACACAACATTTTTGGTTACATGCATTAGCATTTTATTAGCTAAATCAAAGGTCAAAACTTGGCACAAAATGCAAAGGGGACCAACAAACTAGTAAACATCAAAGTTCTCTCGTTTGGCCCCAACTAGAGGTCCAGTGAGATATCACAGTGTAGGATCGAAAGTATGTCTAGAGGGGGGGGGTGATTAGGCTACTTGAACAATTAAAAATCTATCCTTTTCCCAATTTTAGTCTTTGGCAGATTTTAGCTATCTTAGCACAAGTCAAGAAATCTTAACACAATTCAAGCAAGCATGCAAAGAGTCTATGAGCAGCGGAAAGTAAAGCATGAAACTTGCAAGAGTGTAAAGGGAAGGGTTTGGAGAATTCAAACGCAATTGGAGACACGGATGTCACGATTGATGGAGACTTCAACCCACGAAGGGTAACTGTTGCGCGAGTCCATGGAGGGCTCCACCCACGAAGGGTCCACGAAGAGGCAACCTTGTCTATCCCACCATGGACATCGCCCACGAAGGACTTGCCTCACTAGCGGTAGATCTTCACAAAGTAGGCGATCTCATTGCCCTTACAAACTCCTTGGTTCAACTCCACAATATTGTCAGAGG
This sequence comes from Triticum urartu, assembly GCF_003073215.2. Lineage (NCBI taxonomy): Eukaryota > Viridiplantae > Streptophyta > Magnoliopsida > Poales > Poaceae > Triticum > Triticum urartu. The sequence continues at coordinate 125,633,070 of NC_053023.1, read as the reverse complement.
CTCCCAAGTGACACCTAGCCAATCTAGGAGACACCACTCTCCAAGAAGTAACAAATGGTGTGTTGATGATGAACTCCTTGCTCTTGTGCTTCAAATGATAGTCTCCCAACACTCAACTCTCTCTCACAGGATTTGGATTTGGTGGAAAGAAGATTTGAGTGGAAAGCAACTTGGGGAAGGCTAGAGATCAAGATTCATATGGTGGGAATGGAATATCTTGGCCTCAAGACATGAGTAGGTGGTTCTCTCTCAGAAAATGTGTATTGGAAGTGTAGGTATGTTCTGATGGCTCTCTCCCACGAATGAAGAGTGGGTGGGGGGGTATATATAGCCTCCACACAAAAACTAACTATTACACACAATTTACCAATCTCGGTGAGACCGAATTGAGAAACTCGGTCGGACCGATTTAGCAAACCTAGTGACCGTTAGGATTTTTGGTGGGACTAAGATGCAACTCGGTAGGACCGATATGGTTAGGGTTAGGGCATAACGTAATCTCGGCGTGACCGATTACACAAACTCGGTGGGACCGATTTTGGTAATAAGCTAACCAGAGAGTTGGTCAGGTAAACTCGGTGGTACCGATTTGCTCATTTTCGGTGGGACCGAAATGTTACAAAAGGGAAACAGAGAGTTTACATTGCAATCTCGGTGGGACCGATCGCTCATCTCGGTAGGAACGAAACGTTACGAAGGGAAACAGAGAGGTTACAACCCCATCTCGGTGTGACCGAGATCCCTATCGGTGAGACCGATTTGCCTAGGGTTTGTGGCAGTGGCCATGACATCTGAACTCGGTGGCGCCGGATAGAAAGAAGCGGTGGGGCCGAGTTTGACTTTTGGTTTAGGTCATATGTGGATGTGGGAAGGTAGTTGAGGGTTTTGGAGCATATCACTAAGCACTATGAAGCAAGAACCTCATCCCTCCTTGATAGTATTGGCTTTTCCTGTAGACTCAATGTGATCTTGGATCACTAAAATATAAAATGTAGATTCTTGAGCTTTGAGCTTGAGCTAATCTTTTTGTCCTTAGTATTTTGAGCGGTCCACTTTCCTCATCCATGCCATGCCATTCATTGAGCTTTTCCTGAAATATTAATCTTGGAATAGCATTAGCTCAATGAGCTATATGTTGTTAGGAATTACCAAAACCACCCAGGGATAGTTGCACTTTCACACAGCCCTACAATTTGATTACAAATAGTTGCACAAGCATCCATGCATCATGTCTAAATTTCTTTGAAAGTTGAAATGGGGAGTGCCTTCAGACATCCAGACTATCTTGCCATCTGGGTAGAAGTGAGCTGTGGAGTAGAACTGCATGATAAGCTCATCATTCCACTTTGTGAGCTTCTGAGCCACAAACTCATCAACTCCACAAGCCTTGAAACTGTCATATACTCCTGGATAGTGTTCTTCATTCTCCTTGATGTACTCCCAGTTGACCCATCTCATGTCACATACTATTGGTTTCTTGTCAAGCAACACTGTCTCATAAAAATCCTGCTGTTCTTTGGTATGGAACCTGTAGTCCACAGCAGTTCTCCTTTTGGTGGCATATGGATCTGACTCTCTCCATAGCCTCAATCCTGAGTCCTTCCTGATCTTCATGTTTTCTTCTACAGGATGAGCATTATTATGATCTGGATTTTTTGGCTTTAACTTCCTCAAAACATGTGTCTCATCATCTTCTTCTTCAGCAACAGTTTCAGGCACTGGGCCTTGTTTTTCTCAGCAGCTGGAATGTTCCTGGTACTCCTCTTTGGTGCAGTTTTGGGTTTTGGAGCAGATGGCTTGGAAGTTCCTTTGGGCTTATATGGAGCAGCCCCTGATCTTATGGCATCTCCCATAAGCTTTTGAGCTTTGGGTGCTGGTACTGCATCCTCTTCCTCTTCCTCTTCTTCAGAGTCTTTCATGATTGAAGATCTCCCAAGCACTCTGGCACTAGTCTTTTTGACCCTTTCCTTCCTTTTATTTCTGCCACAACCTGCTCTTTGGGTGCAGATCCCAAAGTCTCTTGAGTGGATGTTCTGGCTTTAGACATTGGATCTCTCTTGGCAGGAACCTTTTGCTTCATTCCTGGCTTGGTGGCAGTAGCTGTGCCATATTCCTTCTTCAGGACTTTCCTCTTTGAGGTGGTTTCTTCTTCCTCGGCCACATAGTCCTCATCCTCTAACTCTTGAGGTTCTTTTCTTGCTGGCCCTGGTGGCAGCCTTTGGCAGATTGCTTGGTGTGCTCCTGCTGCCATCATCTGAGCTGCTAGAGGGACTAGTGCCCTCACTCAAGTGAACTTGCTCCTCTGACTTGTTCTGACTGTCACTCCGATCTGACATGATGCAAACACTGATAGTAGACCCTGTGAATAGATTATAGATGAGGTAGAGTGGATTAGCATCACAAAGCACAGAGGTTTTTGCAAAAGAATGAATTAAAAACTTAGTTTTAGTTTTCCACATAAAGCATTTTGGATCTACAGATTTGCAAACTCGGTGATACCGAAGCTGCTTTTGGAACCTAAACTAGTGAACTCGGTCAGACCGAGTCATAGTTCGGTGGCACCGAGACTGCTAGAGTTTCACAAAGTGTTGAACTCGGTCAGACCGATTTGCAATTCTCGGTCAGACCGAGAGTCACATGTGCAATGGCCTAAGCCAAATTGGTGGAACCGATTTCATCAACTCGGTCGGTCCGAGATGGTTTCGATGGAAACCTAACCCTAAATTTTCAATTCACGACTAAACTACGGAGTGTTTTCGATGGATAGAATGATCTCAATCGTGGCAAGATACATGGCGAAGCAATGTGCTGGGGAATCGGAGTTAGAACAACACAAAGTTCATGTCCATACCCTAGTTCGGCGATGAACTTGCTACGGCGGCAACGGCGGAGATGATCCCGTTGATGGCGGCGGAGACCAGCGACAAGAGGCGGCTGGCGACGAGGAGGATGATCCGGAGACCCAGGGAGGCAGAGCAGGCTAAGAGCGGGCGACGAGGTTCGGAAAGCTTTCCAAAATTTGACCTGTGGATATATATAGCCTGACCCTATCGATGTGGCCGAGTGGAACAACTCGGTGGCACCGAGATTCATAACTGCAAGCAGTTACTGAAACTCGGTGTGACCGAAAAGTTCGAATTGATTGCACCGAGATTGAAAACCTAGATCGACTTAGTGATCTCGGTATGACCAAAATGGATGAATTGGTCAGACCGAAACACACAAAGAAGTTTTGGAAGTTTAAGTCTATGACGAATCGGGGACTCCGAGTGCTCCTCACACAGTGTGCTCCGAATCTGACTTGATCAAACTTTGTGATGCAGCATGAATAGAATTTGAGACGAGGAAAGCATATATAGCTAGAGAAGGTTCTTGGGCATTCTTGTCCATCCACTTGGCTAAAAGAAAAGGAAACCAATCAATCAAAACAACAAGTTGATGTCCTCGAATAAGTAAATTATGCAACCAACATGCTCACACAATAAAATGACAAATGAAATATGTGGCAAAGCATGCACAAACAATTCTAGCATCTATCAAGCAATTGGCGATGACTAGGTCATCTATATATGAGTATATTGACTTAGGAGTCAAATGAGAACATTTGATCATAGGTCATACTCATCGTTTAAGCACAAGTGGGGTTACCACTTTTACATAAAGCGTTGTTGTTTTCACACCATTAGAGTTGCTTTAGCTCAATTCTTAGAGTAAAGCTCCCCCTAGATGTGAGACCCCCCCTAAGAGGGATGAACTAACCTTGGGGTTTGTCGATGATAACTTCATGTAGGTGTTGAAGATGTGGATGCTCTAAGTTGATGTAGATCATTTGGAGCTATCCTTTGGAGTGAGTTGCACTTTCAATACCTACACGGGATAGTCCCACAAGGAACAAACAAGGATATCCATAGGCATAGAGTGATGCACACACAAGATGATGTCTATGAAATCTTTAGGTTACCTTGTCCCTTGTCTTACTAACAAGAGGGTTTGTGACTCCTTGAACTAGTGCAAGATGTGGAAGTTGATTGCACTCGTTCTTGCCAAAATGATAAGAGTGAAATATGTTGGTGGAGTCACCCTCAAGAACTCTCTAGTTCTTCTTCTTCGGGATCCACACCATCTTGATGGGAATCCTCGGAGTTGTAGTTGTACTTGATGAAGTGGAACTTGATGTAGTCTTGGGAACCCACTTGACCAAGGCCTTAGGAGCTTCTTCAAATGCATCAATTTCCTCTTGAAGCTTGTCCTTGCCTTTCTGCTTGTGGTCTTGTGGTGGAAGATCATCTTGAGCTTGTGTCCCTTCGGAAGAAGTAGGATCATACTTCTCTTGTTGAGGAACAAACTTCATCTTGGGGTATTGATCTTCTTCCCACTCAACTCCATTGGCATTGAACTTTCGTTCAAAACCAATACCTTGATTCTTATGGTGCCTTCCTTGCTTGCGTACAATTTCCTCGAATTGCTTACTCCCGGCAAGGCTCTTGTAAACACCTTTCTTTATGATTCCCTTCAATAAGCTATTTTCTTTCTCAAGTGTAACTTGGCTAAGATAATCATTAGTGGAATCAAGAGAACTACTAGAAGCAACAACATTGGATTTAGCATGATTATTGTTACTACTAGAGGAAGAATCTTTCTTGTTCTTGTTACTAGACTTGACTTGAGGCATGTAAGTGGATAAAAGTAAACACTTAGAAATGTAAGGAGAACTTTTCTTGCGAAGATCATCATTTATTGCCTTTAAGAACTCATGCTCTTGCTCAAGATTGATCTTCTCAAAACGTAATTTCTTATGAGTCCTTAAAAGTTCTCGATGATCTCCTAAGATAGTTTCATGAGCTAAATTAAGAGTGTTTAGTTCTTTAGTTAGAGACTCAATCTTCTCCTTATCATTTTCATTCGTTTCATCTTGATTAGCATGATTAATTGACATTTCATCATAGTATTCATCACTATAGTTGTCAACAAGTAAATCATCATCACCTAACAAGTCATCTTCATCACTATTGAAATCAACATACTCGGGGTGTGATACCTTTGGACCTTTGGCCATGAAGCATCTTCCAATTCCTTCATTTGGTGAATGAAATATGTCGTAGGAGTTGGTTGACACAAGTGCTAGTCCGGCAACACCTTCATCTTGAGTATATTCGGAGTCGGAGTGATAGCTTCTCTCGGAGTCATTGTCGGAGTCGGAGCCGGATACCCATTCACCAACATGAGCTTGATGTCTTCGTTTTGTGTAGCTCCTTGATGACTTGTCCTTCCTTTCCGAATCCTTGCTTCTCCGAGAGGGTCTTCATTCATATCGATCATCCCTACTCCTTCTCTCCCTTGATGGTGATTCTTCTCTTCTACTTCTTCTTTTGGGAGAATCTTCTCTTCTCTTGTGGGGAGCCGTACACTCATTGGAGTAGTGTCCGGGTCTTCCACAATTGTAGCAGTTTCGCTCTCGACTAGAAGATCTTTTGTCATTATAGGGCCTTGACTTGGAACTTCTCTCTTTTCTTCTATTCTTGTATAACTTGTTGAAGTTCTTCACCATTAGGTTCAATTCTTCATTGAAGGTTTGTTTCTCACTTGATGATGTGGGAGCTTCACATGAGGCTTTGTAAGCACCACTTGACTTGTTATGGAGCTCCTCCTTATCCTTGAGTGACATCTCATGAGCAACAATTCTTCCAATGACTTCCGTTGGCTTGAGATCTTTGTAATTTGGCATCATTTGGATCAATGTGCATACGATATCGTATTTTCCATCCAAGGCTCTTAGGATCTTCTTGATGATGAATTTGTCGGTCATCTCTTCACTTCCTAAGCCGGCAATCTCATTTGTGATAAGAGCAATCCTAGAGTACATTTCAGCGCACCTTCACCATCCTTCATTTTTAACTTGTCAAGTTGACTTTGAAGCACATCCAACTTGGATTCCTTGACAGAGTCGGTACCTTCGTGCATATCAATCAAAGTATCCCAAATTTCCTTTGCATTCTCAAGACGGCTTGAGCATTGTATAGTAGCATCTTCAACTCTTCTGCGGTAGCTTCACGATTCGGTTCTCTCCCATCAAAGAATTCACCTTGCAAGCCAACACACACAATAGCCCAAACGGCGGGGTTATGTCCAAGAATATGCATTTTCATCTTATGCTTCCAACTAGAAAAATTAGTACCATCAAAGTAAGGACCTTTACGGTGGTAATTTCCCTCGCTAGACGCCATACTCTCCTAGGTTGTGAAACCAAGGCCATGACTTCCAAAAGCTATGAAAATCAAGGCAAATGGAGACCAAAGCTCTGATACCACTTGTAGGATCGAAAGTATGTCTAGAGGGGGGGTGATTAGACTACATGACAAATTAAAAATCTATCCTTTTCCCAATTTTAGTCTTTGGCAGATTTTAGCTATCTTAGCACAAGTCAAGCAATCTTAACACAATTCAAGCAAGCATCCAAAGAGTCTATGAGTAGCGGAAAGTAAAGCACGCAACTTGCAAGAGTGTAAAGGGGAGGGTTTGGAGAATTCAAACGCAATTGGATACATGGATGTTTTTGTCGTGGTTTTGATAGGTGGTGCTATCGTACATCCACGTTGATGGAGACTTCAACCCATGAAGGGTAACGGTTGCGCGAGTCCACGGAGGGCTCCACCCACGAAGGGTCCACGAAGAAGCAACCTTGTCTATCCCACCATGGCCATCGCCCACGAAGGACTTGCCTCACTAGCGGTAGATCTTCACGAAGTAGGCAATCTCCTTGCCCTTACAAACTCCTTGGTTCAACTCCACAATATTGTCGGAGGCTCCCAAGTGACACCTAGCCAATCTAGGAGACACCACTCTCCAAGAACTCACAAATGGTGTGTTGATGATGAGCTCCTTGCTCTTGTGCTTCAAATGATAGTCTCTCCAACACTCAACTCTCTCTCATAGGATTTGGATTTGGTGGAAAGAAGATTTGAGTGGAAAGCAACTTGGGGAAGGCTAGAGATCAAGATTCATATGGTGGGAATGGAATATCTTGGCCTCAAGACATGAGTAGGTGGTTCTCTCTCAGAAAATGTGTATTGGAAGTGTAGGTATGTTCTGATGGCTCTCTCCCATGAATGAAGAGTGGGTGGAGGGGTATATATAGCCTCCACACAAAAACTAACTATTACACACAATTTACCAATCTCGGTGAGACCGAATTGAGAAACTCGGTCGGACCGATTTAGCAAACCTAGTGACCGTTAGGATTTTCGGTGGGACTAAGATGCAACTCGGTAGGATCGATATGGTTAGGGTTAGGGCATAACGTAATCTCGGTGTGACCGATTACACAAACTCGGTGGGACCGATTTTGGTAATAAGCTAACCAGAGAGTTGGTCAGGTAAACTCGGTGGGACCGATTTGCTCATTTCGGTGGGACCAAAATGTTACAAAAGGGAAATAGAGAGTTTACATTGCAATCTCGGTGGGACCGATCGCTCATCTCGGTAGCACCGAAATGTTACGAAGGGAAACACAGAGATTACAACCCCATCTCGGTGTGACCGAGATCCCTATCGGTGAGACCGATTTGCCTAGGGTTTGTGGCAGTGGATATGACATTTGAAATCGGTGGCGCCGGATAGAAAGAATCGGTGGGGCCGAGTTTGACTTTTGGTTTAGGTCATATGTGGATGTGGGAAGGTAGTTGAGGGTTTTGGAGCATATCACTAAGCACTATGAAGCAAGAACCTCATCAAGCAACACCTCATCCCTCCTTGGTAGTACTGGCTTTTCCTATAGACTCAATGTGATCTTGGATCACTAAAATATAAAATGTAGAGTCTTGAGCTTTGAGCTTGAGCCAATCTTTTTGTCCTTAGTATTTTGAGGGGTCCATTTTCCTCATCCATGCCATGCCATTCATTGAGCTTTTCCTGAAATATTAATCTTGGAATAGCATTAGCTCAATGAGCTATATGTTGTTAGGAATTACCAAAACCACCCAGGGATAGTTGAACTTTCACACAGCCCTACAATTTGATTTCAAATAGTTGCACAAGCATCCATGCATCATGTCTAAATTTCTTTGAAAGTTGAAATGGGGATTGTTGAAACCCTAGCACCAAATGAATTTCAACTAGGGTCAAGTTAAATCTTTTCAATGAACCCAAAATGCCCCTCATAAATGTTCATCATTTTTGTTTTGGTCCAGAACCTCTGCCAAAAATGGTGCACACTTTTCTAGGACACTCTGGGTTATTGAATTAAATCATACATTATTTGTTCTTGGACATTTAAATGCTATAAATAATTTTAAATGTCCAAATGATCTTGAAAGTAAATGAGCGCTATTGCAAATAATCCAAACAGAGCCCACACATTTTTTCAAGGTTTTTGATAATGCTCTGGCATTTTTATTAAAGCCAAAACAAATTACAGAAATAAAATAACAAAAATAGAAAAGGGTTAGAATCTCACGTGGCATACATGTCCAGCCTAGCCGGCCTGGCACTGTGCCGGCCCAGTCCACTGGCCAGCGCCAGTCCTCCTCAACCTCGTGCCAGTGGGCACGAGGGCGTGTGCTCGTGGTGCGCTAGCATGCGCGTGGCCACCGACGGCCACCTCCTGCTTCTGCCGACGCCCTGGACGACTCCAGATGGCGCCATGCACCTTCCTGCCTCTCTCTCTCACTCTCCTCGCTCTCACCCCCTTCCTTGGATCCCTCTCTCTCGTGCCCGACCGCACCGCAGCGCGCCGCCGAGCACTACCGCGGCCACCTGCCAACCCACGCCTCGCCAATGCGCCCATAACCTCTACCACGTCACTTGCTACCTCTTCGTCAAGCCACGAGACGTCGGACGCCCTGTGGAGCCGTCGCCGCCGTCTTCTTCATTGCCGGCCGCCCGAGATCGCCATCAATGCCCCGCCGCCATACGTCCTTCCATGAGCCCACTGAGCATGCCGCTGGATCCGCTGTGAGATCCTGCTCCGAACCCCTCTTCTCCCCCTCGTTTATGCGCACCCTAGCTTCGTTCCCCGCCATGGCCGTGGCTCCTCGCCACTATTCATGTCGCCACCGTGGCCAGGGCCACCGCAGCTCACGCTCGCGCGTGTTCCCGCGCTCAATAGCCTCCCAGAAGGCCAACGTCATCGCTCGCAGCTCCTACCATGCACTGCAGCATCGTGCGCGCACCTTGCCGTGCTCCGGCCACCGCCCTGAGCTCGTTTCCGGCGAGCTCCGGCGTCCCCGCAGCCTCCCACTTGCTCCCCTAGATGCGGACAAACTCGGGCTATGCCCTGGTTCCCTCAGCGCGCCAAACCCCCGCCCATAGCACTTTCCCGATGCCCTCCATCGCGGATTTGGTCGCTGGCGATTACACTCCGATGGTGCTGACGTGGCGTCGTAATTATGGCCTAATCACGTTTAGTTTAATCACCTCAGCCACTGACAATAGGGACCCACCGACTAAATAACCTCGGGTTAAGTCTGGATTAGATTTAATCAAACACGTGGGACCCACACGCCAGCATTGACTTTGCTGACGTGTCCGTTGACCGGTCCCACCTGTCTGTGACACGAGCCAGCACTGTGACACTGACTAGTGGGACCCAGTGGTCAGGTTTGACTTGGACCAGCTCTGTTGACTTGCTGACGTCATGCTAACGCAGTACTGACGTAGTTAATCTTTCTGGAACTAGTTTACTTTTGAAATAACCAGAAATTCCAGAAAATGACTTAAACTTCAAAAATCCATAGAAAATAATCTATAACTCCAATGGAAATAATTTATATATGAAAAATGATCAGAAAAATCCAAAGAATCTGTTTATGGCATTTGCATGCATGTTAGAGCAACTTATGTCCTCTGTTTAGGACAATTCAATTAAATGGCATTTAAGAAAGCACATATGGAGTTTGAATTTGAACCTAGTGTTAAAGCCAACTCCATTTAACTTATTTTTTTGACAATACTCCATTTAACTTGCTGCTAGTTGCATTAGGCCAATCAACAGCATATTGCCATGTCACATTCATGCATCATACTATTGCATGGCATTGATTGTGTTTCTTCTTTGTTTGTCGGTGGTTGTTCCCTCTCGATAGACGTGTTGCGACGACGTGATCGATGACACCGATGAAGAGCTATACTATCTTCAGAATTGCCAGGAAAGCAAAACCCCCTTGTTCATTCCGATACAATCCCACTCTCTCGCTTCTGCTCTCTTTTACAGCATTAGGACAACAACGATTCAACAGTTACATGCTGCGGTAGTTGAACCCCTTTCCTCTACATGACCTGTCATTGCCACACTAAATAGAAGAAACCCACTAGCATGAGTAGGAGTTGTTTGAGCCCTGATGTGGCTACTCATTCATCCTTGTTGTCATGCCTGCTACTTCTTAGAGTTGAGTCAGGTCTAATTCATCGGGGATGAATTGGAATGTGGTGAACATGTCCTAGTGTTGAGAGCTAAGTGTGTGAACATGATTTGGTAAAGCTAGCGGTGAGAGGCCATGTAGGAGTACATGGTGGGTTGTCTCATTGCAGCCGTCCTCAGGAACTGAGTTCTGTGTTTGTGATCCATGAACAGTTACTACCACACATTGGGTTCCGGTAACTCGACCCCTCTCGGCTTATTAATCGCCTTGATCTCTGTCCAGGAGTTGCAACTAGTTTCCAGTGTTTGTAGGATATGTGTTGGGGGCCGTGCGTACCGCTGACCCTAGGGGTGGGCTATGTTGCCGTAGAGACACGAGGCACGGTGTACCGGGACGCCCGTTTGGTGCCTCGGGAACCCTGCTCTCATCGTTTGGGGCCATGAGCGACACCCCGGCCGGATCTCCTTGCGGATGGAACCCGAATAGGCGATAAACCTGGACTAGAGACTTGTGTGGTTAGTCAGGTCGTGGTCGACTCCCTCACCAGGCTCCCGCTTGAAGGTTGCCGAGATACACGGCGTGTACATGGTGGTAAGTGGCGAGAGCGTGTGTGAAGAAGTACACCCCTGTAGGGTTAACATCATCTATTCAAATAGCCGTGTCCGCGGTGAAGGACTTCTAGGTTGCCTATACAGTTCATAGACAAGTGAAAAGTGGATACTCTAAAATGCGCAAGATAAGCGTGAGTGCTATGGATGGCATTCTCATAGGGATACGGGAGCGGATCCATAGTGGTGTATTGATATGGTGAATATGTGGACTCGTGTGTGCCACCCCAAAAGAGTTACTTGCAGTCGTAGTTTCGGATAGCCACTGAGTCAAAGCTGGCTTGCTGCAGTTAAACTCCACCACCCCTTTGTTGATACTTCAGTCTCACTAGTAGTTCCGCGTGGACTTCGATGTTTAGCTTGATACCTTAGCTACGATCTTCTACCCTTGGGAGGGTCTTGTAGATAGTCAGGCTTCTCAGCCTTTTTCATTTGTAGTTGTCTGTACTCAGACATGTTTATGCTTCCGCTTGATGCTTGTATGCTCTGTATGTTGGGTCATGAGACCCATGTTTGTAATACTTGGCTCCTCGGAGCCTAATGAATAAATACTCTGAGTCGTAGAGTCTTTTTGTGATGCCATGTTATATTTGCACATATCGAGCATATTGTGTGTATGATTGAAATGCTTGGTATGTGTGGGATCCGACAATCTAGTTGTTTATCCTTGGTAGCCTCTCTTATGGGGAAAGGTAGTCTGGTGCTTCCACTGAGCCTTGGTAGTCTGCTACAGCCCGGTTTACCGGAGTCCTGTTAGCCCAGCACTACTTCTCTGGGACACTTAGACTGGCCGGCATGTGATTCACTTTGTTCCTGTGTCTGTCCCTTCGGGAAATGTCACGCGGTGACATCTGGAGTCCTGCTAGCCTGCTACAGCCCGGGTTCCCGGAGTCCTGTTAGCCTAGTTGCTACAGCCCGGATTCACACGATGCTGACCGACATGCTTGATGTTGATTCATGTATGCCTGTCCCCGTAAGTTAGCACCACTTTGGGTTCACGACTAGTCATGTCGGTCAAGGTTCTCTGTCATATGGATGCTAGAGACACTATCATATACGTGAGCCAAAAGGCGCAATTGGTCCCGAGCAAGGTAAGGTGGCACCCGTGGGAATACCGTGCGTGAGGCCGCAAAGTGATATGATGTGTTAGATGCTAGATCGGTGTGACTTAGGATCGGGGTCCTAACATGAGATGACTATACTGCACCGGCATGGAGGGGGCACGGCTTCATTGACTTACTGCACCTTCCTTTGGGTGTATGACACGTGGGCCCAATAGGTGGCTGGCCCACCTGTCATACAGCCAAAGGCAGGTGCAGTAGAGGGCCAAGGAGTAGATGGCCAACACACACGTGAATGCAACGCAGTCTGCACTTCTCATATAAAGGCTCCCCGCCAGTCTAATCTATGAAATCCTACGCACCTACGCACCCTAACCAAGAGCAAGAGTGATCACTCCAATCGCAAGATCAATTGACTAGAAGCTAGACCCATGGAGGCGATGAGCGCGAGCATCAGCCGGCTGTGCCAGATGGTCCACGACGCCGGCCTGCAGCCCGACACCGAGGAACATCTCCAGGTCGTGCTTGAGGCCGCCAGGGCGAGGGGCCGCTTGAACGACAGCTTCGTCTACTTGTTCGACGAAGTCCTCGTCGGCTTCCTCGACAAGCTCATCATCGTCAAGAAGCTCGCGGACGACCTTGACGTACGCCTCCAGCCCACGTGCCCAGGCTCTGTGATGCCCGCCAGCCTCAACGGCCTCTATGGTGACAACCTCTTTGACGCATTGGTGGCCTTGTGACTGCCCGCCGTCACACCGGAAATGTCCACCTCGAGGTTGCGCTCGCCACACAGCGCCTGGCGCAGTAAGACACCATCAACATAATCACCCACGTCTACACGCAAATCGTCCACAAGGACTACTACGTGCCAGAGGAGGACGATAGGTCACTCGCCTTCTTGGACCACAGGGCAACCTTGGACGGCATTGTTCAGAAGCACGTTGAGCTCGCCGCCAACGCCGCTGCTCCTCACACGTCAGTTGGTGACCTGACGCACTAGGGCGTGAGGATGTCGTTGATGGATCCGTATGTATCTTTATCTTTCCGTCAAATCGATGTAGTAGTATATGGTACTACTAGTAATTATCTTACCTTTCACATCAACTTCCTAATTTTCGTATGTACTCCATGCATGAACCGCGCCAGAACCAAACTTCTCATTACTCCAGGGAAAATCGTTATTTCTATCTATCGGTCACGCCATGGAGCAGAACCAAATTTTACAAGTTACAAGTTCAAAAGGAAAAGCCTGCCGTGTTCGCGTCGCACCCCCAAGCGGTTGGTCCGGCACGCTGCTCAAGGGGGAATGCGTGTTGTGTTGCATTTTCACTTACAAGTGGGACCGCAGTTGAGCAAACCGACTATCGGCAAACCCCCACCCCGCCCACCACGCGATGGCTGAGAAAACAGGAGGGAGAAGAGATGGCTGTAGCATGGACTCCAACAAAATTGGTGTCAGATGGGACTCGTGTGGGTGGCGTGTGACTTACTGCTAGACGTGAATGCTAGTTATGGCCCATGCCACCCCACTATATCGAGCCTATATCGAGGTGCTGGTTACATAGAACAAATTTCCTAGAGTACACGCTCAGCCCTCCTCTATCTCTCTTCTCAGCCAGCCAGCAGATGCGCGGAGCCCATCGTTTGTTTGCTCACATGCGGTCCCACATGTTAGTGAAAACGCAAGAGGACCCACTGAACCTGCACATCTTTCACCTCGACGTGCTGGTGATGAAAAACAAATCCAATAAAGATCTTCGGTGGCCGCTTTTGGAGTTACTCAGGAGTAGTAATATGCTATTTATAGTTTAACCCAAGATTCACATCACGTGGCTTCAATTACCACTCCATTTTCTTGCACGACACGACTTGGATGCAGGATGTCCCACGTGTCGGAAAAAGAAGGAAGAACTCAACCAAATCTTCTCCACATTTAGACCGGAGGAGTAGGAAACATGAGATGCCCTGTGCCTACATCATACTACATACAAGCCCACCTCACGCAGTCATGCTATCACCATATTTCTCGGCCTCGGTGCGACACCTAGCTCTAGTTGATCTAACTAGAACTAACTATTGGTTGGCTCTATGTGATGTGTCAACTTCATACTACTACGGATGCTGGCTATACTACTACGTCACTAACACTCCAAGAACTAAGTCAAAAACCATTTATAAATTGAGTTTATGACATGCATATGCAAATGTACCATTCCTTACATACAACATGTCATCAACACACAATGACAACGAGGATACATGTTGGATTATAGATTAGTTCCAACAAAACATTCTAGTAAATACTAAAGTTTTCATCACACAACAAATAACAAGAAATGAAATGAACGTCAGCTCAACCACTCGTCGGCGTTGGAAACACTTGCTTTGAACTAGAAGTGATTTTCTAGGCAGGGCCAGCTACTATCAATCTTGAGACCAACGCAGGACTGATCATCCAGGCTGAAGCGGCCTATTTCATGACCCATATTGTGATAGCCACGATAGGGAAGCATAGCAATATCCGAGGTATAGATATAGTTGCTTCTCATAAATGGTAGTAATGTTGTGTGAACAGCAGCTGGATAGCCTTTCACCATCATTGGATAGTTTTATCCAAGGAACAGCAAGTTTCCTTCAAGAGTGTCAATACTAAACTAGGGAGAAGGTGTTGGCACTAGCACAGTAGTATCCATCCTGAATACCCTGCAATGGATGTTGGAATAGGTCAGGAGAGTGCGACCATGAGAGACAACACCTGCTTTCTTAGTAACATCAGCGGTGCCCTATATACAGACAAGAAGAGGTGATCCATCGGAATAAGTTGGCAGGCGCCACTGAGTATATGGGTCCTCATGCTCGTGATCATCATCATCGTCATCTCCCCCTTGGTTATAAATTTTTTCAAGTATAGGTGGTGGAATGTTCACAGGACCTTGGAAACACAAGAAGGTTAATTAGTAAAGGGAAGCTAGCTAACCCGCATGCATGTGGATGAAACAATTATAATTACGATGGAAGACAAACGTACCAAAAGCACAAGGATTCCGTGCAAAAATAGTGCCACGAGTGGTGGCAGCAAACACAAGACCCTCGTATTGAATTGCACCACAGTACACATCCGTGTATAGAAACTGATTTTTGAGAAATATCCATCCAGTCGAACTATGAAGGAAGGAAACAAGCTTGTTGAAGATAGCAACAACTCCATAGTCCCTGTAATCCCAAGAGCGGTCGGGAGGTTGACAAATTGCTACCTTCTGGAGACGACAGTCACCATGATCGTAGTTGCACGTATGTAGAATACCGGTGTGCTCAACCTTTGGGCAGTCTGAGATTTTTGGAAGTGGAACCCGGTGATGAGTGTACTGATACGTCCATTTTGCATCATGCTTGTATATCGATATTTATTGCGTTATGGGATGTTATTACACATTATGTCACAATACTTATGCTTATTCTCTCGTATTTTACAAGGTTTACATAAAGAGGGAGAATGCCGGCAGCTGGGATTCTGGGCGGGAAAAGGAGCAAATATTAGAGGCCTATTCTGCACAACTCCAAAAGTCCTGAAACTTCACGGAAGTCATTTTCAGAATATATATAAAATACTGAGCGCAAGATGTTCCGGAGGGGGGCCACACCCTGCCCATGAGTGTGGGGGGTGCGCCCTACCCCCCTGGGCGCGCCCCCCTACCTAGTGGGCCCCCTGGTGGCCCTCCGATGCCCATCTTCTTCTATGTGGAGTCTTTCGATGAGGAAAAAATCATAAGCCAGCTTTCGGGACGAGACTCCGCTGCCACGAGGCGGAACCTTGGCGGAACCAATCTAGGGCTCCGGCGGAGCTATTCTGCCGGGGACACTTCCCTCCGGGAGGGGGAAATCATCGCCATCGTCATCACCAATGATCCTCTCATTGGGAGGGGTTCAATCTCCATCAACATCTTCACCAGCACCATCTCCTCTCAAACCCTAGTTCATCTCTTGTATCGAATTCTTTTCTCTAAGTCCGGGATTGGTACCTATAGGTTGCTAGTAGTGTTGATTACTCCTTGTGGTTGATGCTAGTTGGTTTATTTGGTGGAAGATGATATGTTCAGATCCTATATGCATATTAATACTCATATGATTATGAACATGAATATGCTTTTTGAGTAGTTACGTTTGTTCCTGAGGACATGTGAGAAGTCTTGCTATTAGTAGTCATGTGAATTTGGTATTCGTTCAATATTTTGACGAGATGTATGTCTCTCCTCTAGTGGTGTTATGTGAACGTCGACTACATGACACTTCACCATTATTTGGGCCTAGAGGAAGGCATTGGGAAGTAATAAGTAGATGATGGGCTGCTAGAGTGACAAGATCTTAAACCCTAGTTTATGCGTTGCTTCGTAAGGGGCTGATTTGGATCCATATGTTTCATGCTATGGTTAGGTTTACCTTAATACTTTTGTTGTAGTTGCAGATTCTTGAAATAGAGGTTAATCATAAGTGGGATGCTTGTCCAAGTAAGGACAGCACCCAAGCACCGGTCCACCCACATACCAAATTATCAAAGTACCGAACGCGAATTATATGATCGTGATGAAACCTAGCTTGACGCTAATTCTCATGTGTCCTCGGGAGCGCTTTTCTCTATATAAGAATTTGTCCAGGCTTGTCCTTTGCTACAAAAAGGATTGGGCCACCTTGCTGCACATTATTTACTTTTGTTACTTGTTTCTCTTTACCAATTATCTTATCACAAAACTATCTGTTACCTATAATTTCAGTGCTTGCAGAGAATACCTTGCTGAAAACCGCTTATCATTTCCTTCTGCTCCTCGTTGGGTTCGACACTCTTATCGAAAGGACTACGATAGATCCCCTATACTTGTGGGTCATCAAGACTCTTTTCTGGCGCCGTTGCCGGGGAGTGAACCGCCTTTGGTAGGTGGAATTTGGTAAGGAAAAATTTATATAGTGTGCTGAAATTTACTGTCACTTGTTACTATGGAAAGTAATCCTCTGAGGGGCTTGTTCGGGGTATCTTCACCCCGACCAGTAGAGCAAAGAGTTGCTCCTCAACCTATTGAACCTACTTAAAATGAAAATGTCTACTTTGAGATTCCTTCGGGTATGATAGAAAAACTGCTAGCTAATCCTTTTGCAGGAGACGAAACAATGCATCCTGATGAGCACCTCATATATGTGGATGAAGTTTGTGGATTATTTAAGCTTGCTGGTGTGCCCGATGATGTTATTAAGAAGAAGGTCTTCCTTTTATCTTTGAAGGGAGATGCGTTGACATGGTATAGGCTATGTGATGATATGGGATCATGAAACTACAAATGATTGAAATTGGAATTTCATCAGAAGTTTTATCCTATGCATCTTGTTCATCGTGATCGCAATTATATATATAATTTTTGTCCTCGCAAAGGAGAAAGCATCGCTCAAGCTTCGAGGAGGCTTAAATCAATTTTATATTCATGCCCCAATCATGAGCTTCCAAGAGAAATAATTATTCAAAATTTATATGCTCGGCTTTCTAATAACAATCGCACCATGCTTGATACTTCTTGTGCTGGCTCTTTTATGATGAAGACTATTGAATTCAAATGGGATTTATTGGAAAGAATTAAACGCAACTCTGAAGATTGGGACCTCGAAGAAGGTAAGAAGTTAGGTATGACACCTAAGTTTGATTGTGTTAAATCTTTTATGGATACCGATGTTTTCCGTAAATTTAGCACTAAATATGGACTTGACTCTGAAATAGTAGCTTCTTTCTGTGAATCTTTTGCTACTCATGTTGATCTCCCTAGGGAGAAGAGGTTTAAATATAATCCTCCCATAGAAGTAAAATTAGCTGCACCTATTAAAGTTGAAGAAAATACTGTCACTTATAATGATCCTATTATTCCTACTACTTATGTTGAGAAACCACCTTTTCCTGTTAGGATAAAAGATCATGCTAAAAGCTTCAACTATGGTTCGTAAAAGCAATATTAGAACCTATACACATCTTGAGTAAATTAAAGTTGAACCTAATATTGCTATTGTTAAAGATCTCTTGTCTGATAATATTTATGGGCATGTTATTCATTTCTGTGATGAGACTGCTAGAATTGCTAAACCTTGTGCTAAAGATAAACATAGACCTGTGGTAGGCATGCCTGTTATTTCTGTTAAAATAGGAGATCATTGTTATCATGGCTTATGTGATATGAGTGCCAGCGCTAGTGCTATACCTCATGACTTATACAAAGAAATTATGCATGATATTGCACCTGCTGAGATAGAAGATATTGATGTTACCATTAAGCTTGCAAATAGAGATACCATATCACCCATTGGAATTGTTAGAGATGTTGAAGTCTTGTGTGGGAAAACTAAATATCCTGCTGATTTTCTTGTTCTTCGTTCCCCACAAGATATCTTTTGTCCCATTATATTTGGTAGACCCTTCTTGAACACAATTAATGCTAAGATAGATTGCGAAAAGGATGTTGTTACTATTGGTTTAGGTAATATGTCTAATGAATTTAATTTCTCTAAATTTCGTAGACAACACCGTGAAGAGGAATTGCCTAGTAAAGATGAAATTATTGGTCTTGCTTCTATTGCCGTGCCTCCTAGTGATCCTTTAGAACAATATTTGCTAGACCATGAAAATGATATGTTTATGAATGAAAGAAGGGAAATAGATGAAGTATTCTTTAAACAGGAACCCATCCTGAAACACAATTTTCCTATCGAAATCCTAGGGGATCCTCCTCCACCCAAGGGTGATCCCGTGTTTGAGCTCAAACCATTACCTGATACTCTTAAATATGCTTATCTTGATGAGAAAAAGATATATCCTATTATTATTAGTGCAAACCTTTCAGAGCATGAAGAAGAGAGATTATTGAAAACTCTGAAGAAGCACCGTGCTGCTATTGGATATACTCTCGATGATCTTAAGGGCATTAGTCCCACACTATGTAAACACAAAATAAATTTGGAGAAATATGCCAAACTAGTTCATGATCACCAACGATGGCTGAATCCTAAGATGAAAGAAGTGGCAAGAAAGGAAATACTAAAGCTCCTTGAGGCAGGTATAATTTATCCCGTTGCTGATAGTCAGTGGGTAAGTCCTGTCCATTATGTCCCTAAAAAGGGAGGTATTACTGTCGTTCCTAATGATAAAGATGAACTGATTCCGCAAATAATTATTACAGGTTATAGGATGGTAATTGATTTCCGCAAATTAAATAATGCTACTAAAAAGATCATTACCCCTTACCTTTTATTGATCAAATGCTAGAAAGATTATCCAAACATACACATTTTTGCTTTCTAGATGGTTATTCTGGTTTCTCTCAAATACCTGTGTCAGCTGATGATCAATCTAAGACCACTTTTACTTGCCCGTTCGGTACTTTTGCTTATAGACATATTCCTTTTGGTTTATGTAATGCACTTGCTACCATCCAAAGATGCATGATGGCTATATTCTCTGACTTTTGTGAAAAGATTTCTGAGGTTTTCATGGACGATTTCTCCGTCTATGGATCCTCTTTTGATGATTGTTTAAGCAACCTTGATCAAGTTTTGCAGAGATGTGAAGAAACTAACGTTGTCTTGAATTGGGAGAAGTGCCACTTTATGGTTAATGAAGGTATTGTCTTGGGGCATAAAGTTTCTGAAAGAGGTATTGAAGTTTATAAAGCTAAGGTTGATGCTATTGAAAAGATGCCATGTCCCAAGGACATCAAAGGTATAAGAAGTTTCCTTGGTCACGCCAGTTTTTATAGGAGGTTCATTAAGGACTTCTCAAAAATTTCTCGGCCACTCACTAATTTATTACAAAAAGATATACCATTTGTTTTTTATGATGATTGCATAGAAGCATTTGAAATACTTAAGAAAGAATTGATCTCTGCTACCTCTTGAGCGCTGCCTTGGTTTTCCCCGAAGAGGAAGGGATGATGCAGCAAAGTAGCGTAAGTATTTCCCTCAGTTTTTGAGAACCAAGGTATCAATCCAGTAGGAGGCTACGTGCGAGTCCCTCGTACCTGCACAAAACAAATAAATCCTCGCAAGCAATGCAAATAAGGGTTGTCAATCCCTGTGAGATCTGATAGATATGATAAAGATAATATTTTTGGTATTTTTATGATAAAGATGCAAAGTAAAATAGAGGCAAAGTAAATAGCAAAGTAGTAGGAGAACAATATGATAAAGATAGACCCCGGGGCCATAGGTTTCACTAGTGGTTTCTCTCGAGAGCATAAGTATTCTACGATGGGTGAACAAATTACTGTTGAGCAATTAATAGAATTGAGAATAGTTATGAGAATATCTAGGCATGATGATGTATATAGGCATCATGTCTGAGACAAGTAGACCGACTCCTGCCTGCATCTACTACTATTACTCCACTCATCGACCGCTATCCAGCATGCATCTAGAGTATTAAATTAAAAATAGAGTAACGCCTTAAGCAAGATGACATGATGTAGAGGGATAGACTCATGCGATATGAAGAAAACCCCATCTTGTTATCCTCGATGGCAACAATACAATATGTGCCTTGCTGCCCTTACTGTCACCGGGAAAGGACACCGCAAGATTCAACCCAAAGCTAAGCACTTCTCCCATTGCAAGAAAGATCAATCTAGTAGGCCAAACCAAACTGATAATTCGAAGAGACTTGCAAAGATAACCAATAATACATAAAAGAATTCAGAGAAGATTCAAATATTGTTCATAGATAGACTTGATCATAAACCCACAATTCATCGGTCTCAACAAACACACCGCAAAAAGAAGATTACATCGAATAGATCTCCACAAGAGAGGGGGAGAACATTGTATTGAGATCCAAAAAGAGAGAAGAAGCCATCTAGCTACTAACTATGGACCCATAGGTCTGAGGTAAACTACTCACACTTCATCGGAGGAGCTATGGTGTTGATGTAGAAGCCCTCCGTGATCGATGCCCCCTCCGACAGAGCTCCGGAACAGGCCCCAAGATGGGATCTCATGGATACAAAAAGTTACGGCGGTGGAATTAGGGTTTTGGCTCCTGCTCTGATCGTTTGGGGGTACCTGGATATATATAGGAGGAAGAAGTACGTCGATGGAGCAACAAGGGGCCCACGGGGGTGGGGGCGCGCCTGGTAGGGTGGGGCGCGCGCCCCTACCTCGTGGCCTCCTGTTACGTGCCTTGACGTAGGGTCCAAGTCTCCCGGGTCTTATCTGTTGGGAAAATCACGTTCCCGATGGTTTCATTCCGTTTGGAGTCCGTTTGATATTCCTTTTCTTCGAAACCCTAAAACAGGCAAAAAAACAACAATTTTGGGCTGGGCCTCCAGTTAATAGGTTAGTCCCAAAAATAATATAAAAGTGGATAATAAAGCCCAATAATGTCCAAAACAGTAGATAATATAGCATGGAGCAATCAAAAATTATAGATACATTGGAGACGTATCAAGCATCCCCAAGCTTAATTCCTGCTTGTCCTCGAGTAGGCAAATGATAAAAACAGATTTTTTGATGCAGAGTGCTACTTGGCATAATTTTAATGTAATTCTTCTTAATTGTGGTATGAATATTCAGATCCGAAAGATTCAAGGCAAAAGTTCATATTGACATAAAAATAATAATACTTCAAGCATACTAACTAAGCAATTATGTCTTCTCAAAATAACATGGCCAAAGAAAGTTCATCCCTACAAAATCATATGGTTTAGTCATGTTTCATTTTCTTCACACAAGAATGCTCTCATCATGCACAACCCCGATGACAAGCCAAGCAATTGTTTCATACTTTAGTAATCTCAAACCTATAAACTTTCACGCAATATATGAGCGCGAGCCATGGACATAGCACTATGGGTGGAATAGAATATAATGAGGGGGGTTATGTGGAGAAGACAAAAAAGGAGATAGTCCCACATCAATGAGGCTAATCAATGGGCTATGGAGATGCCCACTGATTGATGTTAATGAAAGGAGTAGGGATTTCCATGCAACGGATGCACTAGAGCTATAAATGTATGGAAGCTCAACAAAAGAAACTAGTGGGTGTGCATCCAACTTGCTTGCTCACGAAGACCTAGGGCACTTGAGGAGGCCCATTGTTGGAATATACAAGCCAAGTTCTATAATGAAAAATTCCCACTAGTATATGAATGTGACAAAACAAGAGACTCTCTATCATGAAGATTATGGTGCTACTTTGAAGCAAAAGTGTGGCAAAGGATAGTAACATTGTACCTTCTCTCTTTTTCTCTCATTTTTTTGGGCCTTCTCTTTTTTTATGGCCTTTCATTTTTTTTATATTCCTCACTTGGGACAATGCTCTAGAAAATGATGATCATCACACTTCTATTTATTTACAACTCAATGATTACAACTCGATACTAGAACAAAAGATGACTCTATATGAATGCCTTCGGCGGTGTACCGGGATATGCAATGGACGAAGAGTGACATGTATGAAGGAATTATGAACGGTGGCTTTGCCACAAATACTGTTTCAACTACATGATCATGCTAAGCAATATGACAATAATGAATGTGTCATGATGAACGGAATGATGGAAAGTTGAATGGCAATATATCTCGGAATGGCTATGGAAATGCCATAATAGGTAGGTGTGGTGGCTGTTTTGAGGAAGATATAAGGAGGTTTATGTGTGAAAGAGCGTATCATATCACGGGGTTTTGATGCACCGGGGAAGTTTGCGCCAACTCTCAATGTGAGAAAGGGCAATGCACGGTACCGAAGAGGCTAGCAAAGATGGAAGGGTGAGAGTGCGTATAATCCATGGACTCAACATTAGTCATAAATAACTCACATACTTATTGCAAAAATCTACAAGTCATCAAAAACCTCGGTACTACCCGCATGCTCCTAGGGGATAGATTGGTAGGAAAAGACCATCGCTCGTCCCTGACCACTCATAAGGAAGACAATCAAATAACACCTCATGTTTCAAATTTGTTGCATAACGTTTACCATACGTGCATGCTACGTGACTTGCAAACCTCAACACAAGTATTTGTCAATTTCACAACTACTCAACCATCACGACTTTGATATTATTACCTCCATATCTCAAAACAATCATCAAGCATCAAACTTCTCTTAGTATTCAAAACACTCTTAAGAAAATTTTACTAACTTTGAATACCTAGCATATTAGGATTTTAAGCAAATTACCATGCTATTAAGACTCTCAAAATAATCTAAGTGAAGCATGAGAGATCAATAGTTTCTATAAAACAAATCCACCACCATGCTCTAAAAGATATAAGTGAAGTACTAGAGCAAAAATTATATAACTCAAAAGATATAAGCGAAGCACATAGAGTATTCTAACAAATTCCAAATCATGTATGGCTCTCTCAAAATGTGTGTACAGCAAGGATGATTGTGGTAAACTAACAAGCAAAGACTCAAATCATACAAGACGCTCCAAGCGAAACACATATCATGTTGCAAATAAAAATATAGCTCCAAGTAAAGTTACCGATAGAAGTAGATGAAAGAGGGGATGCCTTCCGGGGCATCCCCAAGCTTTGGCTTTTAGGTGTCCTTATATTATCTTGGGGGTGCCATGGGCATCCCCAAGCTTAGGCTCTTTCCACTCCTTGTTACATAGTCCATCAAATCTTTACCCAAAACTTGAAAACTTCACAACACAAAACTTAAAGTAGAAAATCTTGTGAGCTCCATTAGCGAAAGAAAACAAAAGACCACTTCAAGGTACTGTAATGAACTCATTATTTATTTATATTGGTGTTATACCTACTGTATTCCAACTTCTCTATGGTTTATAAACTATTTTACTAGCCATAGATTCATCAAAATAAGCAAACAATACACGAAAAACAGAATCTGTCAAAAACAGAACAGTCTGTAGTTATCTGTAGCTAGCGAAAGATATGGAACCCAAAAATTCTAAAATAAATTGATGGACGTGAGGAATTTATCTATTAATCATCTTCAAAAAGAATTAACTAAGTATCACTTTCCAAATAAAAATGGCAGCAGTTCTCGTGAGCGCTAAAGTTTCTGTTTTTTTTACAGCAAGTTCAACAAGACTTTCCCCAAGTCTTCCCGACGGTTCTACTTGGCACAAACACTAATTAAACACAAAAAACACAACCAGAACATAGGCTAGATAAATTATTTACTGAATAAAAGGAAGGATAAATATTGGGTTGTCTCCTAACAAGCACTTTTCTTTAAAGCCTTATAGCTTGGCATTGATAATTTTAATGATGCTCACATGAAAGACAAGAATTGAAGCACAAAAGGAGCATCATAAAGCATGTGACAAACACATCTAAATCTAACATACTTCCGATGCATAGGCATCTTATAGGCAAACAAATTATCAAGTCAAGCAAAAAATAGCATATGCAAGGAAGCGGAAAGAAACAATAGCAATCTCAACATAACGAGAGGTAATTTAGTAACATGAAAATTTCTACCACCATATTTTCCTCTCTCATAATAATTACATGTAGGATCATAAGAGAATTCAACAATATAGCTATCACATAAAATATTCTCAACATGATCCACATGCATGCAAAGTTGACACTCTTCCGAAATAGTGGGATCAACATTAACTAAAGTCATGACCTTTCCAAACCCACCTTTATCAAAAATTTCATAAGATTGAACATTCTCCAAATATATGGGATCTAAAGTTGACACTCTTCCAAACCCACTTTCAATAATATTGCAAATACTATTATCAATCTCATATTCATCATGGGGCTTAAATAAATTTTCAAGATCATGAGAAGAATCACCCCAATCATGATCATTACAACAAGTAGTAGACATAACAAAACTAGCATCCCCAAGCTTAGGGTTTTGCATATTATTAGCACAATTGACATCAAGAGAATTCATAGTAAAATCATTGCAATCATGCTTTTTATTCAAAGATCTATCATGAATTACTCCATAAAGTACTTCATCACAATTTTCAGATTCATGAATTTCAAGCAAAACTTCATAAAGATAATCTAGTGCACAAAACTCACTAGCAATTGGTTCATCATAATTGGATCTCTTAAAAAGATTAGCAAGCGGATGAGGATCCATAGATCTTAGGTTCTCTATTTAGTAAAAAATAAACAACTATTCCAACCGTAGGAGCAAACAAGAAACGGGCAGAACGAGGCAAATAGAGAGGGAGGATAGAGAGAGAGGGCGAATAAAACGGCAAGGGTGAAGTGGGGGAGAGGAAAACGAGAGGCAAATGGCAAATAATGTAATGCGGGAGATAAGGGTATGTGATGGGTACTTGGTATGTTGACTTATGCGTAGACCTCCCCGGCAGCGGCGCCAGAAATCCTTCTTGCTACATCTTGAGCACTGTGTTGGTTTTCCCCGAAGAGGAAGGGATGATGCAGCAAAGTAGCGTAAGTATTTCCCTCAGTTTTTGAGAACCAAGGTATCAATCCAGTAGGAGGCTACACGCGAGTCCCTCGTACATGCACAAAACAAATAAATCCTTGCAACCAACGCAAATAGGGGTTGCCAATCCCTATAAGGCCACTTACGAGAGTGAGATCTGATAGATATGATAAAGATAATATTTTTGGTATTTTTATGATAAAGATGCAAAGTAAAATAAAGGCAAAGTAAATAGCAAAGTAGTAGGAGAACAATATGATAAAGATAGACCCGGGGACCATAGGTTTCACTAGTGGTTTCTCTTGAGAGCATAAGTATTCTACGGTGGTTGAACAAATTACTGTTGAGCAATTGACAGAATTGAGCATAGTTATGAGAATATCTAGGCATGATCATGTATATAGGCATCACGTCCGAGACAAGTAGACCGACTCCTGCCTGCATCTACTACTATTACTCCACTCATCGACCGCTATCCAGCATGCATCTAGAGTATTAAGTTAAAAACAGAGTAACGACTTAAGCAAGATGACATGATGTAGAGGGATAGACTCATGCAATATGAAGAAAACCCCATCTTGTTATCCTCGATGGCAACAATACAGTACGTGCCTTGCTGCCCTTACTGTCACCGGGAAAGGACACCGCAAGATTGAACCCAAAGCGAAGCACTTCTCCCATTGCAAGAAAGATCAATCTAGTAGGCCAAACCAAACTGATAATTCGAAGAGACTTGCAAAGATAACCAATCATACATAAAAGAATTCAGAGAAGATTCAAATATTGTTCAATGATAGACTTGATCATAAACCCACAATTCATCGGTCTGAACAAACACACCGCAAAAAGAAGATTACATCGAATAGATCTCCACAAGAGAGGGGGAGAACATTGTATTGAGATCTAAAAGGAGAGAAGAAGTCATCTAGCTACTAACTATGGACCCGTAGGTCTGAGGTAAACTACTCACACTTCATCGGAGGGGCTATGGTGTTGATGTAGAAGCCCTCCGTGATTGATGCCCCCTCCGGCGGAGCTCCGGAACAAGCCCCAATATGGGATCTCGTGGATACAGAAAGTTATGGCTATGGTGTTGATCGTTTGGGGGTACGTGGATATATATAGGAGGAAGAAGTACGTCGGTGGAGCAACAGGGGGCCCACGAGGGTGGGGGCGCGCCCCCAACCTCGTGGCCTCCTGTTACGTGCCTTGACGTAGGGTCCAAGTCTCCCGGGTCTTATCTGTTGAGAATATCACGTTCCCGAAGGTTTCATTCCGTTTGGAGTCCGTTTGATATTCCTTTTCTTCGAAACCCTAAAACAGGCAAAAAACAACAATTCTGGGCTGGCCTCCGGTTAATAGGTTAGTCCCAAAAATAATATAAAAGTGGATAATAAAGCCCAATAATGTCCAAAACAGTAGATAATATAGCATGGAGCAATCAAAAATTATAGATACGTTGGAGATGTATCAATCTCTACACCTATTGTTCAGCCACCTGATTGGAATTTACCCTTTGAAATTATGTGTGATGCTAGTGATTATGTTGTAGGTGTTGTTCTAGGGCAAAGAGTTGATAAGAAATTAAATGTTATTCAATATGCTAGTAAAACTCTAGACAATGCTCACAGAAATTATGCTACTACTGAAAAGGAATTTTTAGCAGTTGTATTTGCTTGTGATAAGTTCAGACCTTATATTGTTGATTCTAAAGTAACTATTCACATGGATCATGCTGCTATTAAATATCTTATGGAAAAGAAAGATGCTAAACCTAGACTTATTAGATGGGTTCTCATGCTACAAGAATTTGATTTGCATATTATTGATAGAAAGGGAGCTGAGAACCCCATTGCAGACAACTTGTCTAGGTTAGAGAATGTTCTTGATGACCCACTACCTATTGATGATAGCTTTCCTGATGAACAATTAAGTGTCACAAATGCTTCTCATACTGCTCCATGGTATGCTGATTATGCTAATTACATTGTTGCTAAATTTATACCACCTAGTTTCACGTACCTGCAAAAGAAAAAGTTTTTCAATGATTTAAGACATTACTTCTGGGATGACCCACATCTCTATAAAGGAGTAGATGGTGTTATTAGGCGTTGTGTACCTGAGCATGAACAGGAACAGATCCTACGCAAGTGTCACTCCGAAGCTTATGGAGGACACCATGCTGGAGATAGAACTGCACATAAGGTATTGCAATCCGGTTTTTATTGGCCTACTCTCTTCAAGGATGACCGTACGTTTGTCTTGTCTTGTGATGAATGTCAAAGAATTGGTAATATTAGTAGACATCAAGAAATGCCTATGAATTATTCACTTGTTATTGAACCATTTGATGTTTGGGGCTTTGATTATATGGGACCTTTTCCTGCCTCCAATGGATACACACATATTTGAGTTGCTGTTGATTACCTTACTAAGTAGGTAGAAGCTATTCCAACTAGTAGTGCTGATCATAGAACCTCTATTAAGATGCTTCAAGAAGTTATTTTTCCAAGGTTTGGAGTCCCTAGATATTTAACGACTGATGGTGGTTCACATTTTATTCATGGTGCTTTCCGTAAAATTCTTGCTAAATATGATGTTAATCATAGAATTGCATCTCCTTATCACCCACAGTCTAGTGGTCAAGTAGAATTGAGCAATAGAGAACTCAAATTAATTTTGCAAAAGACTGTTAACAGATTTAGAAAGAATTGGTCCAAGAAACTTGATGATGCATTATGGGCCTATAGAACTGCATATAAAAATCCTATGGGTATGTCTCCGTATAAAATGGTTTATGGAAAAGCATGTCACTTACCTCTCGAACTAGAACATAAGGCTTATTGGGCTATTAAAGAACTCAATTATGATTTCAAACTTGCCGGTGAGAAAAGGTTATTTGACATTAGATCACTTGATGAATGGAGAACCCAAGCCTATGAGAATGCCAAATTGTTTAAAGAAAAGGTTAAAAGATGGCATGACAAAAGGATACAAAAGCGTGAGTTTAATGTAGGTGATTATGTATTGCTATACAACTCTCGTTTAAGATTTTTTGCAGGAAAACTTCTCTCTAAATGGGAAGGTCCTTACGTTATTGAGGAGGTCTATCGTTCTGGTGCCATAAAAATCAACAACTTCGAAGGCACGAATCTGAAGGTGGTGAACGGTCAAAGAATTAAACATTATATCTTAGGTAAACCTATAAATGTTGAAACCAATGTTATTGAAACTGTAACCCTGAAGGAATACATAAGGGACACTTTCCGGAATGTTTCAGACTCTGAAAAGGAATAGGTATGTGGTACAGTAAGTAAACCGACTCCAAAACAGTTCTAATGGCAATTTTCTTCTGTTTTGGAATATTTAGAAAAATAGAAAAATAAGAAGCAGTCCGGGAAGGACACGAGGGTGGATGGCACGCCCCCTGCCTCGTGGGCACCTCTTGTGCTCTCCGGGCTCCGTTTTCTTGCATGTTACGTATTTTGGTCAGTAAAAATTCATTATATAATCCTCCGAAGGATTTGACCACCGTATCACGCAATTATCCTCTGTTTGTGTTTCGAGCTGTTGCTGCTGCAGATTAGAGCAAGATGTCTTCGCAAGAGTCAGTCGGGGAGAGCCGGGTGTCTCATCCGGCACCGAGATTAATGACAAACAACAATGTCGACCACTTTGGGCCAGCAACGGAGGAAGAGATGGAGGCTGATTTGAAGAGGATAGATGCCATGGAGGAGGATCAAGAAGTCACTTTTCGCTTCCGAGATGGATTCACAATGGGGGAACTGCAGAGCTCGGCTATCCCAAACTCGGTTATCCCTTCCAATGTTAGATTTCTTTCTTATGATAATATGAAAAAGAGTGTCAGTTGTTCTCCCGCAGCCATGCAACACCCTTGGGTGCACGGAGCTTTGGCTGTTACAGGAAAACTTTGAAAGGAAATAATGGACCTCAAGCAGCAAGTCAATAAGCTCGAGGAGAAGAATCGTATCCTGAGGGGCATCATCGCCAAGAATATCACATCACCATCCCCGAAAAGGGAGATATAATCACATGGGTATGGGCACTCCCCTTGGCAACTGCCAAGCTTGGGGGAGTGCCCCGGTATCGTATCACCATCACTTTTATCTTTACCATTTTTCTTCATTCGATCCTTTTGATAATATTTTGATCTAGTAGAATAAAAGCTCTTAGTATGATCTAGTTGTGAGTTTTGCTTTATGATCCTTCTATGTAATCGAGTCCATGAGCTATATATAATAAAGATTAGTGTTGAGTCAAGGGCTTGATTATTTTGCCATGATCTTGAGTGAATAAAAGAAAAGAGAAAGAAATAAAAGAAATCATATGGATCTTATGGAGAGTAATGAGCTGACATAGAAATAGTATGATGAATAAAAGTTGTTGAGAGTTGATAAACATAGTTTTGGTCATTGTTGCAATTAATAGGAAGTAATAAAGAAAGAGAGGTCTTCACATATAAATATACTATCTTGGACATCTTTTTATGATTGTGAGCACTCATTAAAATATGACATGCTAAAGAGTTGACGTTGGACAAGGAAGACAACGTAATGGGTTATGTTTTCTTACATCTGAGATAAATTATATTGTCATGGATCATCCAACATGATTGAGCTTGCCTTTCCCCCTCATGCTAGCCAAATTCTTTGCACCAAGTAGAGATACTACTTGTGCTTCCAAACACCCTTAAACCAGTTTTGCCATGGGAGTCCACCATATCTACCTATGGATTGAGTAAGATCCCTCAAGTAAGTTGTCATCGCTGCAAGCAATATAAATTGCCCTCTAAATATGTATGACTTATTAGTGTGGGAGAAAATAAGCTTTATACGATCGTGTGATATGGAAGAAATAAAAGAGACACACTGCATAATAAAGGTCCATATCACAAGTGTCAATATAAAGTGACGTTCTTCCGCATTAAGATTTTGTGCACCCAACCATAAAAGCGCATGACAACCTCTGCTTCCCTCTGCGAAGGGCCTATCTTTTACTTTTATCTCCTACCTTGCATAAGAGTCATGGTGATCTTCACCCTTCCTTTTTAAATTTATCTTTTGGCAAGCACAACATGTTGGAAAGATCCAGGTATATATGGCTAATTGGATGTGAGTTTTCATGAACTATTATTGTTGATATTACCCTTGAGGTAAAACATTGGGAGGCAAACTCTAAGCCCCTATCTTTCTCTGTGTCCGATTAAAACTCCATACCCATAAGTATTGCGTGAGTGTTAGCAATTGTGAAAGACTATATGATAGTTGAGTATGTGGACTTGCTGAAAAGCTCTTATATTGACTCTTTCCTATGTTATGATAAATTGCAATTGCTCCAATGACTGAGATTATAGTTTGTTAGTTTTCAATGAAGTTTATGATTCATACTTGAAATTGTGATTGAATTGTTACACCAGCATAAGAGATCATATGACAAGAATTATATAAGTTGTTGTTATAAGAATGATCATGATGCCCTCATGTCCGTATTTCATTTTTATCGACACCTCTATCTCTAAACATGTGAACATATTTTTTTGATTTTGGCTTTCACTTGAGGACAAGCGAGGTCTAAGCTTGGGGAGTTGATACGTCCATTTTGCATCATGCTTTTATATCGATATTTATTTCATTATGGGCTATTATTACACATTATGTCACAATACTTATGCCTATTCTCTCTTATTTTACAAGGTTTACATAAAGAGGGAGAATGCCGGCAGCTGGGATTCTGGGCTGGAAAAGGAGCAAATATTAGAAACCTATTCTGCACAGCTCCAAAAGTCTTGAAACTTCACGGAAGTCATTTTCAGAATATATTAAAAATACTGAGCGCAGAAAGTTCCGGAGGGGGGCCACACCCTACCCACGAGGGTGGGGGCGCGCCCCCTGCCTCGTGGGCCCCCTGGTGGCCCTCCGATGCCCATCTTTTGCTATATGGATTCTGTCGATGAGGAAAAAATCATAAGCTAGCTTTCGGGACGAGACTCCGCCGCCACGAGGTGGAACCAATCTAGGGCTCCGGCGGAGCTGTTCTGCCGGGGACACTTCCCTCTGGGAGGGGGAAATCATCGCCATCGTCATCACCAGCGATCCTCTCATGGGAGGGGGTCAATCTCCATCAACATCTTCACCAGCACCATCTCCTCTCAAACCCTAGTTCATCTCTTGTATCCAATTTCTTGTCTCTAAGTCCGGGATTGGTACCTGTAGGTTGCTAGTAGTGTTGATTACTCCTTGTGGTTGATGCTAGTTGGTTTATTTGGTGGAAGATCATATGTTCAGATCCTATATGCATAGTAATACTCCTCTGATTATGAACATGAATATGCTTTCTGAGTAGTTACGTTTGTTCCTGAGGACATGGGAGAAGTCTTGATATTAGTAGTCATGTGAATTTGGTATTCGTTCGATATTTTGATGAGTTGTATGTTGTCTCTTCTCTAGTGGTGTTATGTGAACGTCGACTACATGACGCTTCGCCATTATTTGGGCCTAGAGGAAGGCATTGGGAAGTAATAAGTAGATGATGGGTTGCTAGAGTGATAGAAGCTTAAACCCTAGTTTATGCGTTGCTTCGTAAGGGGCTGATTTGGATCCATATGTTTCATGCTATGGTTAGGTTTACCTTAATAATTTTGTTGTAGTTGCGGTTGCTTGCAATAGAGGTTAATCATAAGTGGGATGCTTGTCCAATTAAGGACAACACCCAAGCACCGGTCCACCCACATACCAAATTATCAAAGTACCGAACGCGAATCATATGATCGTGATGAAACCTAGCTTGATGGTAATTCTCATGTGTCCTCGGGAGAGCTTTTCTCTATATAAGAATTTGTCCAGGCTTGTCCTTTGCTACAAAAAGGATTGGGCCACCTTGCTGCACTTTATTTACTTTTGTTACTTGTTAATCTTTACCAATTATCTTATCACAAAACTATCTGCTACCTATAATTTCAGTGCTTGCAGAGAATACCTTGCTGAAAACCACTTATCATTTCCTTCTGCTCCTCATTGGGTTTTACACTCTTACTTATCAAAAGTACTATGATAGATCCCCTATACTTGTGGGTCATCATGTACACATTCACCAGTTCCCACTCGCAGTTGTAACCAATATAAACAACCCAATCTCCATTTGCGCCTGCCCAAGCCTTACCCTCAAGCGATGGCATCTTAACATCACATGTATCATTATCAAGCGGCATCAACTTGCACTCGGCGAGGCCTCCGTTGTCCACGCGCCAGTCAGCAGGGTCACGGCGAAGAACATAGGGGAGATGAAACCACTCCTGGATTGTTGGGTTCCTTGTAATGATGTTATTAGTTGAGTCGAGAATGGTCTTGAACAAACCTGCCATGCTAGCCGAGGTGATGATGTCGCACCGATCAATGAGTTCCTCCACCACGTCATCTTTTAGGTCGGGGCAGGAATAATGGGGTCGTTTCCGGCCTGTTCCCTCCATGGAGAAGACGATCAAACTATTGTAGAAGGAAGGTTGAAGGCAAATGGAGGAGGGAGGAAGAGCGTGCGACAACATTTCCAAATCGAGAGGGAAAGGTGAAGAGTCGGTGGACGGTTGCCACGGTACATGAAGAGGCACCCCGGCCTGCAGAGACGTCCATTCGGAAATTGTACAAAAGGACTCTCGTCGTCTCATTGACATGTTGGAACGGGACCACATGTCAACGAAGAGGCTAGTGGGGAGTGGACGGTTGCCACAGAGGTCACACACTAACGACAAGGCTGTCCTGTCAGACCTAGCGCCTGCGCGGGATGCCTTCCATCCCCCACACGAGCGAAGCCACTTCGCACCCCCACACGGTTGGTCCGCCACGCCGCTAGGCCAAATCCAGCACGTGTTGCTCAGACGCGCGTTTGCTCAGCCCCCTTTCCCTCGACGCCCCGGAGCTACCCAACCACGGCTACGTATTTTGAGCACCCAGCGGCAGGATTTGGAGAAGATCCGGTCGGGCTTGAGCTCGTCCGGCTATGGGTGGCCGCACTGTGCCATGGCCATCGCCAGGCACCAAGCTGGAAGGCCCCGGTAAGGCCGCATGCAGGTACTGACTGCTCCTCTAGCCACTCAGATCTACACCATCGGCGGTCCGCCGGCAGATACATGAATGGCGGTCAGCCAGGCTCGTTGCTGGCCCAAAAGCTCGTCGGCACATCGTTGCCAATCATTACGTGCTACAACTGCCCAAAGAAGGTCTTGCTCCATGTGTCTACAACGCTGGAACATCCTGGATGGGTGTTCATCAAGTGCTCAACTGATGGGGTATGTGCTACTTTAGCTTCGGTTGTGCTCTCAGATTAGACTAGTTGTGCTAACTTAAAATTTTATTGTGTAGAATGGATGCAAGTATTGGTATTGGGAAGAAGAGTACATTGATATATTGATAGAGCACAATTTAGTAGATGTTCTAGCACTTTTAGCTAGCATAGAGGCTAGAGATGAGACTAGTGCACTTGTTGGTAGAATAGAGGCTAGACATGAGACTAGATGCGAGGAAGCAATGTCTACTTCTTTACACTCGAAGAAGAAAGAAGCACGCAAGATCGAGCCTCCGCAGATCAACAATGAATGTATCGAGAAGGCACTAATCCAACTTACAGGAGCAGTTATGGAAGTTAGATATCTTCTAAAATGTATTCTTGCGGTTCTTGTTTTCCTTGGTCTTGCTTTTCTAGTCAAATTTGGTGATGTATTTCCAAAGATGAAAAAAGATATGTGTTTGCAAAGAAAAATGTATGCGGCCGGGATGCGTCCATGCATTGGGTGCACGGCCACCGCATCGGAGAAATGCCCCGGACACGACCCCATTGCCCTACCCAAACGGATAGAATCGGGGCAAAACGGAGGTCCGTTTGGGGTCGTGCATTGGAGTTGGCCTTACAAGTGGGACCGCAGTTGAAGAACCCGACTATCGGCAAACCCCCACCTCGCCCGCCGCGCAATGGCTAAGTTAGAGAAATAAGGAGGTTAAAGAGATAGTTGTACCACGGACTCCAAGAAATATGGTGTCCGATGGAAGTCGTGCTGGTGGCGTGTGCCATACTCCTAGACGTGAATGCTTGTTCTGGCTCATGCCACACTACTATATATCGAGGATTCGAGGTGTTGGTTATGTACAGTGAACACATTAACATATGGCCCACCTCACACTGTGGCCAAATTTCCTGGAGTCTGTGCTAGGTTAAAAAGTGTTATTTGTGAGGGTGGGTGGCTGGTCTCAAGTTTAAAACTTGTTGTATTACGTATACGTAGACGTAGATATAGTGCAACAGTTTTGAAAGTTTGAACCCAAACATCAGAATGCAATTTCTACTGGACTCATCCCAGGACCTAGGATGATGGGATTTGCAGCTACAGTAAAAACACTCGCCTGGCGCGCGAAGCATGTGAAGCTAGTACAAATAGTAGTACTATTGTTGATTGGACTCATCCGATAACCTCTTGTAATGCGCGTACAATTATGTATTCAGAAAATGTATTTTTTTGCCTCGTCGCAGCACCCACTCAGAGAAGCGACTCGTGTAAAATGGTGTGTAATTTCTCGTGCAAAATGCGATCTAGCCGCGTTGGCCCGAGGTGCTGCATTAGTTATCGACCTTTATTTTTTAATGGTGTGTCGTTCAGTTTTGAAGCACGACTAACTAGTACTATATGCAGAGGAAATATAAACTACTCTACCACTAATCCACCTCTAGTACTAGCAGTATAAAAAAGATATATAGGCTGGAGCTTCAGCGCTTTCTTGCTAAGGGCTTCCCTCCTGCTTCTCACACTATCACCCTCTCTCCAGATCTAAAAAAGACGGCCTCTCTCTCCCTCCTCACCAATGGTTACAGATCTGCCGGGGAAGAAAAGGACGTGTAGCATTGACGCACTTGTCATCGGCGAGCGAGGTCACGCACTGCGACAAGGTTGTTCTCTCAGACCTAGCGCTCACGGAGGATGGCCTCCGTCCCCAAGCTCGCTACCATAGTGTGTGCAGAGGACGACGACCACGAGCGAAGCCACTTCTCGCCGACCCTCAGGTATGCTACCTCTTTTTGAACCATACCCTTGTTCTATTGCCCCATCTTCCATGTCGCTGCATGTGGATCTTTTTCCACTCCACCATCTTCCCAATTTGCTATCCTCTGCTTTGCAAGTCACGCAGACGAAAATGTTAATTTTCACTATTAAAGGAAACCCTACTTCATGCAGAATAATCCATGTATGGGTTGAATAAGGAAAGGAAGGGAGACTGTATTGTCCAAGAGACTAGGCATCGAACCCACATCTAGGTTGAAAAGGGGAAAATCAGTAGCTAAGGAACGAGTCTCGTGTCTCTTGGTTGAAGAAGGGTAGAAAGGCATGACAACGCAATAGAGAATGACCAGGACGATCGGTTTGTTGTCCTCACATAGGAAAAAGGTGGCTAAAGAGAACAAAAATGGGACGTAATGCACATATGCTGCCTGGATATTTGTTGCTCTGGTCAACCATACCTCCCTCACCACTCTATGCGTCCATGGAGGTACATCGTACTGGCGCGCTCACTGTCTAAATGGGCCTCCCATGCTCTTATTGCCACTTTTTTCTGTTAGTATAACGCCAGCGGTCAAGTCAAGCAATGCTATTGCTAAAGTGATGCCACATTTAACTAATGTCGCACACAGTCTAATGCCACCGATAAATTTAAGCAATGCCATTTAATGTCACTGGATTATTTTAGGGTTAGCTGTTGATTGTGGACGTATTAATGATTTTTCAGCTAAGGCATTCTAATGTTGTTGCACAGCCAGTATACCAAGGATGAAACTTGTTACTACCTTCAGATTTTGGGACTGTTAATGCTTATAGATTACATACCTCACTTTCATGATATAATTCAATTTTTTTATACAGTCTCACCAAAATCCCAAGGCGCTGATGTCATTTTATTTTGGTTAAATTGCACAAAAAATTATGAAGACAAGAGGAAGGGTCAAGAGTGAGCACCTCCTCCTCCGGTTGTTCTCTTGATTCGTTCGATCAAGTTTTTAAGTTTGATTGATTATCAAGATTGGGATAGCAATTTTTAGGTCCCCTCAAATTCGAAATGATATTTACCTTGAAGTTACATGGTTTGCAATTTTTTTATACTGTCATTAGTTAATAATGCTAGTTACCTTCAGACTTTTGTATTTGGTTTAATGCTCTTGCACAACTAATATACCAATGCTGAAACTTGTTACCTTTACATTTTGTATTGTTAATTCTTATAGAAATCTTCCAGTGCTAGAGCTTATGGAAATTTGTTCAGTAAAACCAAAATAACTACTCTACTGTTGCACTAGCCACTGGATTAGTGTGTATTTGTACTATTCGAATGGTGTTGCATTAGCGTATGGACATATATAAAGTGTGGCAAGCTTTCCCAGATATGTGCTCAAGAAAACTACTACCTGTTTTTCTAAATACTGGACGTTTGGGTACTTTAAATTGAACTACGAAAACGTCTTATATTAAGGAACAGAGGGTGTAGAGTTCACTCAAATTATCCCGGTAAAGCTAGCCACACCTTTGTTAAAATTAATGTTCATCATGTTATCGGAGGAGGTCTGTATGTTTGTCTCTAATGCCTGTCGACTACATACCTGACATCATGCTGTAATGTTAAGTCATTTGCTTTTTTACAGCGTCACTGAATTGTCAAGGCGGTGATGGCATTTTCTTTTAGTTGAACTGCACAAAATATGCTTAAAAGAAGAGGAAAGGTCAGGAATGGTTCAACTTTTCAGAAAAAACTAGGTATGCCTTCCTGCATCAGCCCCTGTTGCCTTATTTATTCCTTCAAACAGGTGGTTAGAAACAGTCTTGCTACCTTTTCCCATTAAGAAATTGAAATGCTTATATTTGAGAGTCTATGCTTCAACAAGTGCCACTTTTACAGTAATCACACTTTCAATATCTATGCAAACAGTGATGCTCGATTTTAGTGGAACTGCACAAAAAGTCCAAATGGTTCAACAATAGCAGCATGTTTTCTTCCAAACCTTTATATCCAATTGGTGCCACTATGAGCTGTTCATTACCGAGGTACATGGTTTGCTACTATCTTGCTACTCTTTTTGTGCTGTCATTAGATAGTAATACTAGTGGTTTGCATGTGAATTTATTGGCAGGGTGGACCTACATTGGAGGTGCAGGACAAGATTCAATGATTGGATGCTCAATTTCGATTGTATCGATTTCACCTCTTCCATCACTACAAACATGGATATCCTTGGTCTGATGAAGAATATGCGCTATATTTCTGCTCTGAACGAGCAAATCAATTCAGTATGAAATTTTCCAGGGCAAAACATGACTGTATCAAATTGTCCAGTGCAAAACATGACAGATGCTAAACAGAAGAGACATGTTTAAACCGAAAATACAAGGTGGGGTATATGTTTACTAGCTGCTTGATATTTGTGCAGATAGAGATGCCTGCTCATTGCTATTTGGCAAACAAACAAAGTGACTGCAACTTTGGTTGAACTACACAAGAGAATAGTATAGTCACTGCATGCAGTGCCATTTGAAAATACACACAGAAAGATTGGATAGTCACTTCATGGACTGTAGAAAAGTAGTACTGTACTATTTATTGGCCAACACTAGGTGCTTCATTGCTTTGGTCTGATTATACAATGGGCATCATTTTGCCTAAGTTAAAGTTTGCATTCTGAAAATAGTCTCGCCATGTGATCGAGAGAAGACCAAATCATATTGCAGTGGATGTTCCTCCATCATGTGTGGTTCATTATCATGGTTCCAGGTGTTAGTGAAACCACTTACGTTTGCAAGAGGAATTGTATACTTCACAAACAAATTTGTCTTTCACTTTGTACTGAATGTTGGCCAAGAGAAGCATCCATGTTAGTAGGAAGAACAGATGTTTTTTCTAGATCTTTGCTTTTGGAGCTACATATTTGTATATGATCTGTGAATCATTGAGATGTATTAACATTTTGATCTTATGTATGGGAATCGTACTAGTTGGTTTTGAATTTTGCTACTAATGTGAACATATTACAATGCTAGGCCTGCGAGTCTCGTATGAACATTTCGAACGGATCGGCACTTACTTCTGTGCACAACATGATCCTTATTTCTGTGTTCTCAGTGTTTACAAGTTACTAATAGTTCCTTATTTAGGTTCGCTCAGTGTTTACAAGTTACTGATCGATCACTAGCTAGCCTACTAATATGCTCCTGGCAGTTTTAGTTGCGACGCTAGTGTTCTGGTTTTCACCGGAAGGCAGATGGAGGGAGGAGGCATTCTATCGGTCTTTAGATGGCAATGCGGAGTATGAGGAGTTGTTGGAGCGCGACCACCTGGTGGAGGAGCAGCGAATTGCCGATTTGCGCCGCCAGCGGGACATGGAGCAGCAGCGCACCGATGCTCTGAGTCGCGAGCAGAGCGCCCGCAACTGGGCCGACTACGTGGAGGCCGGCGCCCGGCAAATAGCCCTCGGGGTTGTCGGGCACGCACGCGTTCGTGATGCCGAATTTTACTACCAGCTCGTCAAGTGGGTTTCCCGCTTAGAAGCCGAAGCTTCGGTGGACCACGCCGGCATGAAAAGGGCCAACGCGCGCGAGCAACGCGCCCTATCGCACCTCTGGCAAATCCGGGGTGATGTGGAGGACGCTGGTGCCGGCTTTTAGCGTGTACCGCAG
Source organism: Triticum urartu (assembly GCF_003073215.2). Taxonomy (NCBI): domain Eukaryota; kingdom Viridiplantae; phylum Streptophyta; class Magnoliopsida; order Poales; family Poaceae; genus Triticum; species Triticum urartu. The sequence continues at coordinate 125,593,912 of NC_053023.1, read as the reverse complement.
ATGGCGGCCGGCATCATCTAGTTAGCTAAGAGTAAATTAGTACTTGTACACTACTAGAGTATTAGTGGGAGTAGATAGTTAACTTGGCTATGATGGTTGTCAACATGGAAGTTCAGCACTCTATATCTGGATCATACCTGTTACTTTGCTCTGAATGTTGAACTTTCCGTTTGGACGTATGGAAAGTGCTGTTATTTTTGTAAATGGGTTGTATTTGTCCGCCATGGGTTTAGAGGCTAACTTGTGGGCCTATCAGGTTGACGCGTACACAATCAGGAGATGATTGTACATGGACAGGATGATAGCAGGGACCAACCAAGCTCATGGCAGTACGCAAGTAAGTGCCTCCTTATTTCAAGTCAATAAAAAATGGCTCCTCCTAATGGATTCCTGACATCTGGGTCCCATGCCATTGTCAACGTAGTCAATAAACGAGAGAATTGCACAACGAGCGGCTCACACCAGAGACCCAGCAGCTCGCCCAATTATTTTTGTTTTGGGTTAATTTGATAAATGCCACTCCAAATATGGTGATTCCGAGAAATGCCACTTCAAATTCCAAACTTTGAAAAATGCCATTTCCAGTGGCATTTTTCGAAGTCTGGAGTGGCGTTTTTCAAAGTTTGCAAAAATTGCAGTGTCATTTTTCAAAGTTTGCAAAAATTGCAGTGGCATTTTCCAAAGTTTATAAATTGTAGTTGCATTTTTATGAATCACCATAATTGGAGTGGCATTTATCTAATTTGTTTTTGAGACGGAAGGAGGGTGTCAACTCGGCTGTGCGGGGCACTCTGGCCTGTCTAGACAACTTTTTCTTTTATGTTTGCCATAGACCAGCCCAGTAGCTCTTTTTCTTTCTGAAAATGGCTAGCCCAGTTTTTTTGTGCTTTGTGAAGTAAGTCACTTTGTCATGCCTATTGGGCTGCAAATCTTTCAAGACGAGGAGAGCTTCACTCGGCTGGCCCAGAAAATGTCCTATCAGTAATGAGAAATGGGTTGTATATTTTTACAACACATCAAACCAGCAATTAGTTTCAAATTTTTTTTCATTTCGAGATTTTAAATTCCATTGATTTTTATCCGTGGACAATTTGTTGGATTTTATATTGATATACATTTATTTTTAAAATCAGTTTGAATGTGACTCGAAATTTCGAGATTAAAAACAGTTCGGACCGCACCAAAATATGGAAATTTTCGTATAATTTTTTAACCGTGGCCACAATAAGGGTTGTAATGCTAAAAAAAAGAATATGGCCTCCAAAAAAACCTTAAGAATTAGAAAATGGGCTGTAAATTATTAGAAATAATGGCAGATGGGTTGTATGCTATTTTCCATAGATTTGAGGCTTTCCTAAAAAGAAAGGTTGGCACACAAGCAGTGACTATTGGATGTCTATCCAACGGCCGTCGTGCTTCTTCAATCTCTGCTCTTCCTGCTCCAGTCACTCAAACAAGCACCGGCGGGACTGCCTGCTCCCTCCTCCCGTGGTCGGCTGTGCTGCCGCGCAGGCCTCACCGCCCCACCGTACTCTCATCGCTGGCCTAGCCATCCCTCTACTCACCCACACTCGCTATTATTCTTCGGCGATGACAGACGAACCAGTAAACCCTCGTACTCCCCTCCGCATGGGAAACAACGCCGAGTCTTCCCTGGCACCATGTTGTTTCCTTCATAGGCCTCGCCGTCGTCCACTACCCTGGTGCTCTCGGCGCAACGTGGTCAACGAACGACATCCATCGGAAGTGGACTGTACATGGAGAGGCTGATAGCTGGGTCCACGGTCGCATGCAAAGAAATGCCTCCTTATTACGCGCAAAATAATGATTCCTCCACCTGGCAGCTAGGACCCATCAGAAGGGCCTCTGTATTTCGCGAAAAAACGTTCCCCCCGCTGACAGGTCATTCCCACCAGCTATATCTTCGCATGCAAGGAAGTGCCTCCGTATTACGCACAAAAAATGAATACTCCCCCTCTAGCTAGGACCCACCATAGTGGGAGGCTGACTTGTGGGCCTACTAAGATGACAGGGAAGGAGGGCTTTGTCAACTTAGTCAGTATGAATGATTCTAGCTCCAGTGACCGTACGATGTCCATCCAACGGTCGTAGTGCTTCTTCAACCTCTAGTCTTCTCGCTCCAGCCGCCCAAACCAGCGCCGGTCGTGCGCGTGCTCCTGCCTCCCGTGGCCGGTTGTGATGCCGAGGAGGCCTCACCGCCCCCTATTATTCCCACCACTGGCCAGGTCCTGCGGCGACGGTAGCCTCACACCGAAGCCGAACCAGTGAATCCTCGTACTCCTCTCCACGTGGGCATCCACTGCCGCGTCTTCCCCGTCTCCGCGTCGTCCCCTTCCTAGGCCTCGCCGTCGTCCACCGCCTTGGTGCTCTCGGCGTGGCGTGGTCACTGTGGTCAAGGAACGACTTCCATCAGAAGAGTACTGTATGTAGAGAGGCTGACAGCTGGGTCCACGGCCGTAGCAAGGAAGTGCCTCCTTATTACGCGGAAAATAATGGTTCCTCCACCTGACAGTAGGTACCCATTGGATGGGCCACCATATTTTGTGAAAAAAACGTTTCCCCTGACTGCTGGGACCCACCAGCTACATCTTCGCACGCAAGGAAGTGCTTCCATATTACGGGCAAAAAAATGATTTGCCCCCTGACTGCTGGTACCCACCAGCTACATCTTTGCACGCAAGGAAGTGCCTGACAATCGGGACCCACCTGGTCGAAGCATACATAGAGTTGTCATTCTGGTCGCGAACGTGTACGTACATACTGGTCGATCGGTCTGTCCACAGGCTGCAGCGATGAACTGTGGTCGTGTAAGGAAGGGCACATGTCGTAGTAGAGGTGTGCACGTGTCGTAGTAGAGGCGCGCACATAGCATGTCATGCAGTCCCGTTAATATCGTGTACATGTACCTACATCGGCCAGGGTGGAAGAAAGTAACGGGCACGTACGTACATACGGGCAGGGTCTCGAACGCCTACTCGCGCATACGTATGGCCAGGGCTCGTGTACATGGCTGGGTGGAACAGAGAAACTGCGTCGTCGTCGTGTTCATGGGGAGGCAACGGAATGCATCATGTTCATCGGGAGGCAACGGAATACGTCTTGTTCATCGGGAGCCAAACGGCTTGGATGGAACAGCCGATCGAAATGAGGCCTGGCATACCATAGAACGGAGGAAACGGCCTTGTGTTCGACCGACCACGGTCGAAATGGGATCCTGTTCATCGGGAGGGGTCTGGCATACCGCAAAACAGAGGAAAGGGACTTCTCTTGGACCTCCTATGGTCAAAACGGGGTCCTGTTGATCGGGAGGGGTGTGGCGTACCGCAAAACAGAGGAAACGAACTTGTGTTGGAGGTCAAAATGGGGGTCCTGTTCATTGGGAGGTGTGTGGCATACCGCAAAACAGGACTCGATGAAATACTGTTCATCTCCACCGTCGACCTCCTCCAGCCTCCACTGTCTACTGTTCATCCACCGTCGACCTCCTCCAGCCTCCACCTACGACTATTCATCCACGGGCTCATGTTCATCTAGCCTCCACCGCTCCTCCACCGGCTACTATTCAACCAGCTCTCCACGGGGTCCTGTTCAACAACCCCTCCATGGGCATACTGTTCATCCAGCCCTCCACCAGCTACTGTTCATCTAGCCCTCCATGGGGTCCTGGTCATCCACCCCCAACTGGCTCGATCGTTCGGGGTCCTGTTCATCCAACGGTAACAACCTCTACTACCATGGGGTCCTGTTCATCCACCGCCCACCAGGAACTATTCATCCACTCCCCCAACAATGCTCACTATTCATCAAGAGGCAGCAGGTTCGACCGGCTTCAGCTAGCAGTAGTAGTGAAGGAATCGCTCGATCGGGTTCAATTAAAAGCCATCGATCGATCGCTCGGGTTCAGTAATGCGTATCCTGCAGTGCAATCGCTCGGGTTCAGTAGGCGAACGCCTCGCTCGGTTCAGTTAGGGCCCAATGCCTCGCACACACACGCGTACGTGTGCGAGAGAAATGTGCAAACCTCCATGCATCGCTCGGCCCCAACCACCCACCATAACCGGGAACTCCCCGATATTTTCCTCGCCCTCACTTCTACCACGAGTTTTTCCGTCATGGACGGCCCAAAGAATGTCCTGCAGCTGCGTCTCCGGCCCGCCCAGGATGAAAAGCCCATTTTCTGTCATGATTTTTTGTCATAGAAGTAGGATCCCACCACATCTATGATGATACTGGGTTTTGTCACGGTTATCGTCATAGAAGTGTCATAAGCATGACAGAAAAAAATCGTTTGGCCCAAAATGTCACGGATGTGTCCTTTTTTGTAGTGATATTAGCCAACCCCAACCAGTCAAGCCTCCGCGTTTCGAGTCGAAACATCTGGCGGCCAGAATTCCAGCCCTAGGAAATTCCCCTCATGTCCCCGGTCCATAGTGACTACCGATGAACAATGAAGGGATGCTTTAGTAACTAGACAACGTTACCTACCATGCCAAGCACGGTTCAATTCCCTTGGTCACCGCTACCCAAGGTCACCCATCAATTCCATTGCCTAGTACTGATAGGAGTACTACACCAGGATGAGCACAGAATTTAGCCCGTTTGTTCGTGCCCAGTACTTGAGTTAATATATCAGGCAATGCACTGGTACGGAGGGATTATCCTTTTACTCTGCATATATAACTTGTCTGAAGTCTAACTAAGCAAAATGTTTGACCAAATCATTTCTTAAGAAACACAACAGGAAAGATGTATCACTTGAAAATTTATTGCATGATGCAGGTTATGATATTGTTTCGCATCCTGGATTTTAAATTTCAGAAAATACAAAAGTGACAGGAAATTCATGAAACTAGGCATGGTCTCGTGATATGGCACAAACATTCCTACATCATTTTTTTCTTCAATTTGAGACAAGCTGCTTATAAGAAGTTGCACAAATGAAGATCCAAGGTATTTTGGAACAAAGACCTGTCACGTTAAGGCGAACGCTTTCACTATTCAAACCGTGGGCGTTTACATGCCGCTATGAGTCCCACTTCTCATCGGCAGGTGCCGTCCGAGCAAGCATGTGAGTCAATGGGAGGCGTGCGAGCAGACCACTACGGCGGCTGACCGAGAGGCGTGCGAGCAGACCGTTGCGCAGGTTCACCGGGAGGCGAGCCCTTTAACCAGGCTCCGCAGCCCACCTTTGTCCCAACTTCCCCCACTATTAATGGCGCCGGCGCCGCAGTTTAAAATCAACCCTGCACTACCCAGTGTCGCTACAATCTTCTCTTTTCCTCTCTGATTCTCCTGTCGTCTACCTCCAACCGGCCTGACCTAACCATATGCCATGCCGCATTACGATGGTGTGCCCTTAATCTTCTAGTTTCCTGAGGAAGACACCCAGCGGGAGTCTCAAGAACATAAGGCGCTTTGGGACGAGCTTGAACTGGCCTTGTGGGAAGACGCCACGCCTGTCCCGGCTCCCGTCGCCTCGATTACGCCAGCGCCCATCCCCGTGGCATTGATGGGCTGGGAGTCACACATTGTCGCCAAGCTTGATGCCACGGGGTTCCACGAGGTCCTCGCCGAATTTCACACACCCGTGCACGTGCCAGCGCATGCGCCTGTGCATGCACTAACACGCGTGCCCGTTCCAGTGCTCGTGCACACGAATGTCTCCGCCGCGCTGTTTCCAGTGCATGTCCCCACGCGGGTGTCAGTGCCCCCCTCAACGGCAGGGATGGCCGCCATCGACTGCTTCCTTGCACCAACGCCAGTCGCCTCCTCCCGCTAGTTGACTCGCTCCTAGAGATCGAAGTCCAGAACATTGTGTCCTTCCTTGAAGCTAGGGCCAATGTCCAGGAGTACGCCAACAATGGTGCAAGACGCCGCCGTCGCTATCGGTCAGTGGCCCGATGACACATAGAGCATGGCAGAGGAGCCGCTTCCCACTGCAAGACGCCCCCGCCGCCGCTGCGTAATCTAAATTCACCATGAAAAACATTCGGATTTCCATGCCTAAAATCTGAATGTTTATCATTTTCTTTTATTTTAGATCGATCGTCGTATGAATGTAAAGTCAGAGTCAGACTGAATGAAATCTATGGTTTGATCGATTGAATGTTCCGCTAGAGTCGTATCAAATTAAATATAAAATGTCATCAAGCCACATGTATTCCTTCTCATCCAACGACCTAGACTGCTTCAATGTCAAGCGCTCAACACGTTTAGCGTGCAGTTAATTTCATGCCAAAAATAGTGCTAATCACATAATAACACACAAATAATATCCTACTTAATATCTGCATGCACTTAATATACTTCCAAATTAATGTGCATTGCACATACACATTGACTAGTACTACTAGTACATGAAACTGGTGCCGTAACTTGTGAACGCGTCCAGATATGGTCAACGGCAACATCACCCGCGAGTTCTTCGTGTTTGCCCATGCGTCTAAATGTAGAAGGGGAGAAGACAGAGAGAGAGCAGACATGGAACCCACCAGTAAGTGAAGGCGAATAGTATGTGCTAACGAGCTGGTCCCACTAATGTACTAGAAATAATATTACATGTTATCCATTAAATAGGTTGTGGTAATATAAAAATATTATATGAACGAAGGGGGGTACAACAAACATTGTTGTACTACGTATGTTGCATATTAACGTGCGGTTTGAAGGCCCTGGTCGCATGTTCGATCCTCGTCCTTTTTAATTTTTAATTTATATATGGGTCCAAATTTGATTCATGAAAGGTGGGCCCCTCGGTGTGTAGTTTCTAGCACTTTAATTTGTGGGTCGAAATTTGTTCCATTACAGGTGGACTATCGGTGTGTAGTTTTGTAGCTTATTTATAATAATCAAAGAGAACAACAAAGTTTTTTTGGAAAAATACCATGGTGCGATGTTGAAGGTGAGAAAGGACGTGCGAGAGAGCGATGGCCGAGCTAGAGGGAAATCAATTGGGGGAGGTGCGGGGGTTGCAACGATGCTTGGAGTAGTTGTGGGCCGAATGCTACAAAAATATAATCTAAACCCACCGGAATAAATGCCTACACAAACTAATCCAAGGTTGGAGTCCCCCTCGCAATGTGAATAGCTCCGGTTTTGTGAAGGATGGAGAGGTAGCTTCAATGTGTCGAATATACGGCGTGAGAAAGCGAGGTCAATCGAGACACAGATAGATAGAGAGACAAAGCGAGTGTGGTCCGACATTCATTGAAAATATATATATATGCTCTGGAGAGATATTGTTTGATTGAGCTTTTGGGAAGGGTGAGGGACGTAAGATAGAGCTTAAGAGATGATCCAGTCACAAACATGTTGATATATTTTGTGCATGGGAGGAAGCAAGGTCAATCAATTACATATATAAACGGGAGAGATTGAGCAAGGGTGGGCCGTCGTGCGATCGAAAGAGTGAGACGGGTTGGAGAGAGTGACCTAGATAGACAATGTGCGTGAGGGAGTATACAATATGAATATGTTGAATTGGGCTCAAACATGGAGATATATCATTTGTGCCCGAGAAAGAGCGAGGTCAATCAAGACATACAAAGAGAGAGAGAGAGATTGAGAAAGTGTGGCCCGCCATGAGGTCAAAAGAGTGGGGGCAGCTTGGATGGACTAACCTAGATAGACAATCTGCATGAGAGAGTATAGAGTGTGTCAATCGAGGCTCGAACAGGGAGATATATCATTTGTGTGTGAAATAAAGTGAGGTTAATCAAGAATCAGATAAAGAGAGCGAGATTGAGCGAGTGTGGCCTGCTGTGCACAAGAAAGAGTGAGACAGTCTCGAGGGAGTGATCTAGATAGACAACATGCGCGCGCACGAGAGGTTGGGGGGCTAGATAAGCAATGCATGTATCTAGCGAGAGAGGGTGGGAGGAAGGGGGAGAGAGAGAGATAGCTCGGCATGGGGTGCAATGGCGGGTGTGTGAGGTAGATACATTTGGTAACAGAGTGGAAAAGGGGGGTTGTGTAGTTGAGAGAGTTAGAGATCGAAACAAGGAGAGAAAGAAACAAACGTGTGTCCAAAACCGATAGCTTCCTAAGGTGGTTAGGAGAGGAAGATTGACCGATACAGGAAGTATGTAGCGTGTGTGCCGAGGGGGGAGGGGTTAAAAACAAAATTTGAATGTAGATAGTACGAGACTTAATATCAATGTTTCAATTCATTGTAAGATTTGAACTGAAGACCATGCATATGGATAATTATTTCAAATTTGTGCCATGCTAGGTTTGGAAAAGTTGACATTGACTTGATTGTTGTGCTATTTTCTAGGGCATATGTTTTAATCCATCCAAATTTTTCTCACTACCATGGTGTTCATCATATATATATGAATTTGTATTAAAAAAGTAGAATGGATACCGTGAAATGTGAAATCCACGTTAGAATTGGAGATCGCTAGGTGACTGTCGGATTATGGGTTCCGGCAAACCGTTGTGAGGTTGGAACTCTGGGGTGCGCACGAAGTACTCTCTCTCCCTAGCTCGTTTACTCACTGATCTCATGGCCTAGCTCGACGAACCAAAAGAACACAAGACACAGAAGTTTATAATGGTTCGGGCCGCCGTGTGGTGTAATACCCTACTCCAGTGTGGTGGTGGATTGCCTCGAGGGCTGAGGATGAACTAGTACAGTGGGTGAACAGCCTCAGGAGGAGAGGTGTTCTTGAGCTCGACGAGCTGGTGGATGTGAGGATGGAATGGATCCAATCCCAGATCAGCCGCCTCCTATGGTGGTGGCTAGTCCTATTTATAGAGGCCCTGGTCCTCTTCCCAAATGTAGGCGGGAAGGAATCCCACAATGGACAATTTTGAAGGGAGACAACTAGGATAGCTATCCTGACAAAAGTAGTCTTCGCCTGCCAAAGGCTCTGGTGGTGACGCTGTTGTGGGCTCCGTGGTGACCTCCGTCCTGCTGGTCTTGGTCTCGTTGCACCAATATGGAAACCTTTGCCTGATGCCTCGGGACTCCACGCCCGCGCTTGCTTCTTTAGCATGAAATAGGAAACTGGTACACTGCCCCCGCTGGCGCCCGCCTGGCCGTGGTCGTCATGGCTCACATCATGTGAACCTCGCGAGGTGCCCCTTGCATTGATATCTCCGTTCCTCGGGAGCCAGCCTTGCGAGGCCGCCCCTAGGGAGGTCTTGGTGTCGCCCACCTCGTGAGGCTTGGCCCCTCGCGAGGGTCTTGAGTTGCTGCTGCCGAAGCTGGGTCGGGCCAAGCCATTGGTGGAACCATGTCGTCGGCCGCGGGCAGGCAAGTCTGGGTACCCCCGTTCCCAGGACGCCGACAATAGCCCCCGAGCCCAAGGCGCGCTCAAACTTGGCTTCAAGGCGAAGCCAAAGGGCAATTGTAGAGCACCGCGGGACCCAACCGCCAGCGGCCCCGGTCGATGCGTGACGATTGACGGTACGCGGGCGCCTCCACTCCCCCACGCAGCCTCGATATCCACTTGGCTAGGCGGCCGCCGTTTTCTACGCAGCCCCACCATCATCGCTGGCAGCGCGCTCCCCCAACTCCTCCGTCTTCCAGAAAATAGCGGTCTCCCCCTCTGACCCGACCAGGATCCAATCCTCTCCATCGCCATGGCGCCGAGCCGGAAGAAGAAGGGAAATAAGAAGCCCCAAGCCTTAGCCAAAGCGCCACCGGCCTTCGAGCTCGCCATCGAGCAGTCAGTGGTGCTCAACCCGGAAGGGCTGGACAAGGTTCGCCCAGCGCTCGCCGCTGACTCCAATGAGTGGGGGGCGATGATGGCTTGGCCTGCATCCCGTGCTGTGATTGATAGGAGGGCCACTGAGATCCCCGTCCATCTTCACGCCCTCTGGGCTGGCCTGATTCCCCCTTTCTCCACCTTCTTCAATGTCGTGGTCTCTCACTACCAAGTCAATGCGCTGCACCTGGATTCCCAGTCCATCATTCTCCTTGACGTCTTTGCCTTCGTCTGCGAGGCCATGGTGGGCATTTCTCCCTCCGTGGCCTTGCTTCACCATTTCTTCTCGCTGCATCTGACTAATGCCCGGCAGTGCTCAGGATGCTTGAGCTTCCAGGCCATGGCGGCGACGGCCGGCTCGGGGATCGACTTCGAGCTCTCGCCGGTTGTGAGCAGATTCCGGAAGCGATGCGTGTTCATGGACGCCGGCATGCTCAGCCCCCTGCTCTTGCTTCCAATGGCACCAACTGCTCCCAGCTCCGGCTGGGGGCATGTGAGGCTCGCTGACCCACGGCTCGTCCACTTCTGGCGTTGGCTGACCAGGCTGCAGGATCTCGAGGTGACAGCGCCCATGGTGGTAAAGGAGTTCATCCGGTGCCGCATTTCTCCTCTCCAGCACCACTATCGACCGATGTGGACCCTCTCCAGTAGCAAGGACCCCATAAGGCTTCACGTGCCCGATCTTCCCCTTGAGGCGCAACGGACTGTGCTTGAGCTCCTGATGGCTGACCCGACGCCAGCCAATCTGCCGAAGGAGGGCTGCCTCTTGTACTGCTGCTCGAACAAGGTGGAATTCGCGCGGCAGATGCCCCCATTCGACAAATGGGACTATGCCCGGTCGGCCTTGAAGGGCCCCGCGAGAGCCCTGTCTTCATGGTTCCCTTGCCCGCCGCCAGCGCGACGCTCACCCTAGAAGTGGGCACAGGGGGGCGATCGCCGTCGAACGCTAACGACATGACTGCTGAAGAACCGAGATTGCTTGGGGCTCCCGAAGTGACAACCCCTGGGGCTCGGGTGAGCCTCCCTGAGGAGGCGGCCGGCAGGCTGACGGAGTCCGATGCTCTTGAAGCAGAAGCCCCCGAGGCTCGGGCGAGCCGTCACGAGGCGGAGGCTGAAAAGTCAATGCAGCCTGACACTCCTGAGGTCGTCTCCTCAGGGGCCACACCAGCCGCCCCTGGCATTGGTGATCGCACCCAGGGCTTCGGCCAGCTTCGCCTGAACTTCGAAGCGCTCTGCAAGAGGAAGGGGTCTCCAAGATGCAGTGGTGATGCCTACCGGCCATTGAAGCAGAGGAAGTACATTGCCATAGACGAGTGAGTACCTTATCTTCGTAATTTCTTGAGTGCTGCATCCCCTCCTGACCAAAACTTGTAAGTGCATCTAGTGCCACCCCTAGTTGGTTTTGGAGTATTGACGACAAACCTAGTTGAGGGACTAACGTGTTTGTGAGAATTGCAGGAAAACACAGGTAGAAGTCCCTCATTGATTCGGTTTTATTACCAGAGATGACCCCTAAAAATGTACGAAGACATTGAAGACAATGGTGGTTTATGAAGATATTCATATTGAAGACAATGACATGAGAAGACTCCCTATGAAGCTTATGGAACTCGAAGACTTAGATCCTTCGTAGTTTTATTTCATTTATGTTGTGTCATAGGAATCACCGTACTGTTAAGTGGGGTCCAAGAGAACCAGTCAGAATGACTGAAGTGATGCCTAATTCAAATCCTATGTCTTCGAGCGAAGACTTTGAGAGAAAATCTTGTCCAGAGTCAGACAAGTCAGCTTTACTTGTAGCCCAAGTAAAGTTGCCGTGTGAGTTCAAAATTCGACCGTTGGTACACGTGTCAGTTCCTTAGTGACCCAGGGTCATTTCGGACAGATCAGGTCGGGTTGCCAAGTGGCTATAAATAGTCCACCCCCCACAACCATAAACGGTTGGCTGCTCAGATTTCAGTGCACGGCTTTTGTCGTTTGAGAGCAACCCACCTCGAAGCCTTTGAGAGAAAAATTTCTAGTGAGGAGAAAAGCCCTAACCACCCAGAGCCAGAGTAAATTGGGCATCACTTAAGTCTTCGTGTCTGTGTGATCTGAAGACTTATTACACTTGAGGACTGTGAATCCTCCAGACGGTTAGGCGTCGCGTTCAGAGCATCCAAGAGACATTGTGGATTGCCAGTGAACGAAGTTTGTGAAGGTTTGGGAGTCTACCTTGAAGACTTACCTAGTGATTGGGCGAGGTCTGTGTGACCTTAGCTCAAGGAGAAAACGGTGAGGACTGGGTGTCTTGGACTAAGTGTCCTTGACTGGGTGTCCGGGACTGTGTGTCCTTTGGTTTAAATACCTAGCCGCTCCAACCAGACGTACAGTTGTCACAGCAACTGGAACTGGTCCAACAAATCATTGTCTTCAACGTGTCACTGGTTTCATCTTCACTTCCTTTTACTTACAGTTATTCATTGTGAAGGCCATTGCATGCTTGCTTTATCTTTTGTCTTCACAACATGAATGTATGATCTGTTTGGCTTCATAACTTCTTCCTACCTGATCCTTATTACACTGAAGCTGTTTGTCATTGCGCTTTCACTCTATTGAATACATGACCATGGCTGGCCTAGTGTAATCTAACTTCCGCTGCACAGTAATAGGCATAATCTTCACTGTTTGTCTTCATAACTCTCACGTTTTGAAGATTTTCATAAAAATCGCCTATTCACCCCCCCTCTAGTCGATATAACGCACTTTCAATTGGTATCAGAGCAAGGTGCTCCCTTGTTCTGTGTGATTCGGTTTAACCACCTGGAGTTTTAGCTATGTCGACTGCAGGGATAATCAAAGTCTCCGCTGCTTGCCCCGTCTTCGATGGAACTGAATATCCCTACTAGAAGAATAAGATGCGCATGCATCTTGAAGCCATTGACGTCGACCTATGGTATGTCATCGAAAACGGCGTTCCCAAGGTTGGAGAAGATGTCACTGCTGCTGATGTCAAGAAGTTCATTCAACTGGATTCTACTGCCAAGAATATCATCTGTGGTCATCTGACCAAAGGACAGTATGGCCGTGTGAGTGCCTTGAAGACATCAAAGCTAGTCTGGGACTGGCTCTCCAAGGTCAATGAAGGCATCTCAACCCAGAGAGATCAAAGAATCAGTGTTCTTCGCAACCTCTTCAACCGCTTCAAGCGAAATGACAATGAGAATGTCCAGCACACATTTGACCGGCTCACTGACATCACAAATGAGCTTCAAGCCCTCGGCGCCACTGAGATCACCAAACATGAAATCGTCAAGACGCTGCTGAGATCACTTGATAGTTCGTTTGACATCCTGGCCCTGATGATTCAAGAATGTCCTGATTTCAAGACACTCGATCCGTCTGACATACTTGAGAGGCTCAACACACATGAGTTTCAGCTTTCTGAGAAAAGAGATATCTACGGTCCAAACTATGGGTGAACTCGTGCTTTGAAGGCAAAAGCTGTCTCCTCATCTGAAGAAGAATCTGACTGCAGTTCTGATGATCCTGAAGACATTGGAAGAGAACTTGCAATGCTAGTGAAGAAGTTCCAAAAATTCACCAAGAAGAAAGGCTTCAGAAAATCTTCACGATCAAGCTCAAGGAATGATGAAGTTTCTGCTCATGACTACAAGAAGAAAACATGTCACAAGTGCAAGAAAACTGGACACTTCATTTCTGAGTGTCCACAGTGGGACAATGAGAACAGAAGGAAGAAGAAGAGCAAAGAATATGATTCTGACGACAAGAAAAAGAAGAAATACTCAAAGTCTTCTTCCAAGTCTTCATCACACAAGAAGAGCTCATCTGGCAAGGCACGTGCGTTTGTTGGCAAGGAGATGGATTCAGAGGAGGAGTCCGCATCTGAGGAGGCAGAGGTGGAGTCTGAGGAGGAGTCTGATTCTGGCATTGCGAGTCTGGCTAAAGCATACGTCGCCAAGTCCATCTTCAACACTGAAGACAATGACTGCAACACCGACACCGACGCAAATGACAAGAACGACTCCACTCCTACCTACTGCTTCATGGCACGCGGTGCCAAGGTAAACACACGCACTACTCACTATGAAACATCTAGTGACAATGACTCTGAATGTGATTCAAAACCTAGCTATAGAACACTTGCTAAAATTGCAACTGAACAACAGAAAGCCATGGAACATATTCAAAAACTGTTAGACAGAAGTGATGATCTGTTGGGTGCCGAAATGACTCATTCTGAATCCTTAATTGAAGACATAAAAAATCTTCACGTTAAGTATCAGGAACTTGAAGATCGTCTTGAGACTCTCTCAACTACTCATGAAAAGCTCTCCTATGATTATCTTCAAAAGAAGCAAGATCTTGAGAAGTTGAGAGCGGATCATGAAGATCTTCAAAAGGAAAATGAGTCACTTCGCTCCGACCACCATGTCTTAAATGCATTGAGCGTGATAATGCTAATTCTGTTGCTGAATGTTCCACTGCTACTACTGTTGCAATATCTTCAACTGTTACGTATGGTAACTAACCCCTCTCTGAGGATACCACTGCTATTGCTGATGAGAATGCTAGGTTGAAGACATTGCTTGAAACAGGGATGTACAAAAGTCTAAAGGGCATCAGACACTATGTGATGTCCTCAAAAGCAGATTCTGAACTGAAACCCTAGGAAAGAGGGTGTTGGGTTCGTAAGGAAAATAGCAGATGGCTCTTACTGGAAACCTGAGCAGTACCCCAACATGGGTTGCTGCAAAGGAACTTTCAGCAGATCCATCCAATTTATCTGGCTTCACTTGTGCTAACCCCATTATCATTGATGAATCCTTTGATGCAAACTATAAACTGTTTAAGAATCAGAATGGTGAAGTGTTTGCCAGGTACATTGGTACTAACTGCAGGAATGGACCGCCTATGAAGAAGATCTGGGTTCCAAAACATGTCTGGAAAATCTTCCTGTGAATGTCTTCATGACACCTCACTTGAAGAAGACAAACCTCGGTCCAAAGGCTTCATACAGACAGAGGACTCACCTGAGTCACACTAACGCAAATGTTTTGCAGGGAAACCATACTCAGGCATATGAATATGAGAGCGGTTCATCGAACCGTCATGTTCATATGACCAAAAATTATTCTGCTTATGCCTATGAGTATTATTGTCCCCCTGCTAGACTGTTTGCTAAGGCTTCAAAGCCAAAATTCTCAGATGCTGCACTTAGACTCATAGCTTCTAAGCCACCCTTGAAGATGTGGGTGGTTAAGAAAGCTTAACTCTCTTTTGCAGGGAAAGGTCTCCAGCACAAAAACAAAATCTTCTGATGCTATTGCTGGGGACCATAAAAATCTTGTGGGGCGCAAGATAAACTGCCCAAATGGCATCATTATGTACTTCGTTCCTGAATCGCATGCTACTCTCCCCATTAGTCCTAATCTGGATCTAAGTTTTCATAACCCACTGGTTCGTCAAATGTTTATGCTTCACAACACTCTTCGTGAAGCCTATCCCCCTAACTGCACTGTAGGGTACGACACCAGCGACTTCAAAGTCTTCAGAATGGATTATTGACAGTGGGTGTACAAATCACATGACTGGGGTACGACACCAGCCGTCTTCAGAATGGATTATTGATAGTGGGTGTACAATCACATGACTGGCAAAAGAAGTCTTCTTATGGACTCAACCTTACGTCCATCCGACAAGAGCCACATCACATTTGCTGACACTGGTAAAAGTAAGGTATTGGGTCTAGGTAGAGTTGCAATCTCAAAGGATCAACACATGGATAAAGTCATGCTTGTTGAATCCCTTGGCTTCAACTTAATGTCTGTCTCAATGCTTTGCGATTTGAACATGATTGTAATGTTTGGAAAATATCGTTGCCTTGTACTAATGGAATCTGACAAGTCTCTAGTGTTTGAAGGGTATCGAAAAGATGATTTGTACGTGGTAGATTTCTCAGCAGGGCCACAGCTTGCAGTATGTCTTCTAGCAAAGGCTTCAGAATGCTGGCTCTGGCATCGGAGGCTTGGACATGCTGGCATGAGGAACCTCCACACCCTTGCGAAGAAGAAGCATGTCATAGGCATCGAGGGCGTCAAGTTCAAGAAAGATCACTTATGCGGTGCCTGTGAAGCAGGGAAGATGACAAGGGCAAAACATCCTTCGAAGACAATCATGACTACTACACTCAACCCTTCGAACTGCTTCACATGGATCTTTTCGGTCCCACTCACTACTCAACTTTTACTACTTCTGCATGCCTCTATGGCTTCGTAATTGTTGATGATTATTCTAGATATACTTGGGTGCACATAATCCTTTACAAGACTGAAGTGCAGGATGTCTTCAGACGCTTCGCAATCGAGCTATGAACAATTTTGGCACCAAGATAAAGCACATCAGAAGTGACAATGGCACTGAATTCAAGAACACTGGCCTTGATACATATCTTGATACCTTGGGCATCACACATGAATTCTCAGCTCCCCACGCCACAGCAGAATGGCGTCAGTCAAGAACAGAACACTCATTGAGATGGCCAGAACGATGCTAGATGAATACAAGACTCCAAGAAAATTCTGGCCTGAAGCCATTGATACTGCATGCCATACAATCAATCGTGTTTATCTTCACAAGCTTCTGAACAAGACATCTTATGAGCTCCTTACTGGCAAGAAGCCAAATGTCAGTTACTTCAGAGTATTTGGCGCCAGGTGCTGGATCAAGGACCCACATCACACCTCAAAGTTTGCACCAAAAGCACATGAAGGTTTTATGCTTGGATATGGAAAGGATTCGCACTCCTACAGAGTCTTCAATCTCTTTCACTACAAAGTGGTTGAAACAGTGGATGTGCGGATTTTGATGAACCAATGGATTCACAAAGAGAGCAACTGCCAGAATGTGCTAGATGAAGTTCCAGCAAATGAATCAATCAAGCTTATGGGAACTGGAGAAATTGTACCTTCTGAAGCTCATCCTGAAGAAGAACTTATCATCTCAGCACCTGATCCACATGAAGACAATGCTCAGCCTGAAGATATACCTCCAAATGACAACACAGATCAACAAGAGCAAAGTCTTCGCCCTATACATCCTCGTGTTGCAAATGAAGTACAAATTGACAAAATACTTGACAGCATCAATGCACCTGGTCCACTCACTCGTTCAAGGGCAACTCAGCTAACAAACTTCTGTGGGCATTTCGCATTCGTCTCAATATCAGAACCCAAGAAAGTTGAAGAAGCCTTCATGGAACCTGAATGGATTCAAGCTATGCAAGAAGAGCTTCAACAGTTTGAGCTGAATAATGTATGGGAACTGGTTAAGCGTCCTGATCCACGGAAGCACAATATAATAGGCACCAAATGGATATACCGCAACAAGCAAGATGAGCATGGTCAAGTTGTCAGAAACAAAGCTCGTCTCGTTGCTCAAGGATATACTCAAGTGGAAGGGCATTGACTTCGATGAAACATTTGCTCCTGTGGCTAGGCTTGAAGCCATACGCATACTGCTGGCCTATGCAAATCATCATAACATACTTCTATATCAAATGGATGTGAAAAGTGCCTTTCTCAATGGCAAGATTGAAGAAGAAGTGTATGTTGCACAACCACCTGGTTTTGAAAATCCAAAACATCCTGATATGGTATACAAGCTCAACAAGGCACTGTATGGCCTCAAACAAGCCCCTAGGGCCTGGTATGACACACTCAAAGTACTTCTGAAGAGCAAAGGCTTCATACCTGGTTCCCTGGATCCCACTCTTTTCACGAAGACATATGATGGTGAACTGTTTGTGTGCCAAATATATGTGGATGACATTATCTTTGGCTTGCACCAATCAGAAGTATAGTGAAGAGTTTGGATATATGATGCAAGAGCAATATCAGATGTCCATGATGGGGGAGCTGAAGTTCTTTCTCGGTCTTCAAATACGGCAACAACGCAACGGCATCTTCATATCTCAAGAGAAGTATCTCAAAGATGCCTGAAGAAGTTCGGTATGCAAGACTGCAAAGGCTTCACAACACCCAATGCCAGCCAAGCATCATCTGGGTCCCGACGACAATGGTAAAGAGTTCGATCAAAAGGTATACCGCTCCATGATTGGTTCTTTACTTTATCTATGTGCATCTAGGCCAGATATCATGCTTAGTGTTTGCATGTGTGCTCGATTCCAAGCGGCACCAAAGGAGTCGCATCACTTAGCTGTGAAGCGAATTCTTCGATATTTGGCTCACACCCCAACTCTAGGATTATGGTATCCAAAGGGCTCAGAGTTTGATGGTTGGATTTTCGGATGCTGATTATGCTGGTGACAAGGTTGATCGCAAGTCTACATCAGGCACATGTCACTTTCTGGATCACTTGTATGTTGGTCTTCAAAGAAGCAGAACTGTGTATCTCCTCTCCACTGCTGAATCTGAATACATTGCTGCTGGATCTTGCTGCGCTCAAAGCAAGTGCCACTTTACTGCGACAACGAAAGCGCCATCAAGATTGCCAACAACCCAGTTCAGCACTCGAAGACAAAGCACATTGAAATTCGTCATCACTTTCTCAGAGATCATGTTGTGAAGGAAGACATTGATATCATACACGTCAACACTGAAGAGCAATTGGCAGATATATTCACCAAGCCCTTGGATGAGAAGAGATTTTGCAAGTTACAGTGTGAGCTAAATATCTTGGAATCCTCAAATGTCCTGTGATCAGGCACACATCCTAACACTTAAGCATATTGATGACTCATATGTGCAACACACGAAGTAGCGTATATCTTCAAACAATGAAGACATACATTCTAAGTGTGAATACATTAATGTGGAATTTGACTTCGGAGCGCCACGATAATTGTGCGCCGTGTCTGGGTCTAATACTTCCAATACGGTGGGTAACGCCACCACCAAACGTTCCATTTTGAAGTGTTTCTCTCATGGCGTTACCTCTCAATGTCTTCACATTTGGTTTGGTTTCATTCTCAATATGTCTTCATAATTATTTTCACTGCATTGATTAAATGGATATATATGTACTGATGTTCTGTCCTCTACAGCATTCACTTATAGCTATGTCTTCTGATTGAATCTTTTGAACTAAGTGAATGTGATCGGACCCTAACCTCTCTATGCTTTCTATCTCAAACTCTATCTCTCCAAGTCATATGCATTCTGTTGAAACTGTCACATGTCTTCACTGTGTCCTTGTCAGCTGAAGACATAGTGACAACCATAAAAGTCCGTTTTTAATGCTCAGTCCTCCACATAATATCCGGAGAAGCAGGAATGACCGCCCGACAATTTAGGCGTGCGTGGGACGTGGAACAAATCCCAATCTTCCTCTAACTGGCCACGCGTGCCTCAAATGCGAACCGCCAGGGGTACCTGCGTAATAGCGCAGTGCCACCTCTATCCCTATAAATACACGATTCACTGCGGTCATTATCTCCCTCTTCCACCCTCGCACGAACCCTAGCGCCACCGCTAGCACTCGACGACGCCGGCGACGAAGCGCTTCACTGCCACAACCTCTCCGACGCCGTTTTCACGCTGACAGCGGACATCGCTCTCTCCGTCGTCGCCGTAGGTGTCTTCCGTCGCCAAGTTAGGGCACGGAGGATCGAACTGCTCGACCTCAACTCTCACTTCGTCTAGCAGTTCCAAGTGTGGTAAATAAAACCTCTTTTTACAGCCTCTTTTGATCCCATAGTTCAGTCACTTTCTGCCATAAGGAGTTTCTCTTCACATCAGTTAGTTATCTCGCTACATCTCATGACATGCCTAGTATATTCACTTGTGCTTCATAAGGTAGTTAGATTCCTCACTTGTACTGATCTGTGGGTTCGTACAAATCTGGAACCAACTTCTTATCTGTGAGTGAATGTCTTCGCACAATGAGGTCTATGTCTTCTAAACCAATTTATCTTCAAAATCTTCTGAGAATGCATATGACCTCTTCCCTTTCCCTCGCACCTTAATGCTGTCACAGGTACATGTCCGTGGGAGAATCCTTTGGTTCTCATAGTCTGCATTCATTTGCAGAGTACTTGCAGCATCACATCAACTCTCCTGAAGCCAGTTCTTGCAAAAGGAAGCCTTTGAAGCCTTTGAACATCTTGAAGCCTTCCAAGTTATTCATGGCTTCAGAAACAGCAGCAAGGAAGGGAGGCAGACAGCGACGTGGTGAAACATCCAAAGATCTGCCTGATGAATTCGCAGAGATGTACAAAACTGATCCTGAAGAAAGCTATGGTCAGCGCAAGACACAAATCCAATGGATTCGAAGATATTGGGCAGAGCAATGGTTCCACTACCGCTTCGTCACTCAGGAATATGCGGAGAAGTGCGCCATCAAGAGACCGTGGGGAGACGTACTATACAAAAATCTCGTACCCAGGTCCAGAGTCGAAGCTATTGCTCAAGGCTTCTATCCATGCATGGTGAGAGGACCAAAGCCAGCTGAAGCACATCCGTCATCACTTCTCTGGTGTCGCGATGATAATCTCTTCAAGCGCAACTTTCAGTTTGCACAACAATCAGCAAAGATAAATAAGAAGAAATTTGGGCTTGACTTCAACCCTGGTCCCTCCTCACCAAGGGCAGATGGCACACGCGACGCCGATCCCAATACCATCGGGCCGTATGCCAATCTTGGAGGCCTCATCACTCGCATCCTAGTCCAAGGGACTGCTGTGAATGACCCTCCAGCAGATACTGAGTCAGATGACGCCCTTGCTGCGCCAAAGCCGAAGCAGAAGAAGCCAAAAGCTTCAAAGCCAGCCGCTTCTCCCAAGATCGCAAGAGTGAAGCCTTTAGCCAGTATGCAGTCAGAAGGCTTATCACGAGTGTCCAAGCCCCAAGAAGCCAAGAAGCCTCAGCCACACACAGGCAAAGAGCTCACAGCTGCTGCCGTTCTGCGCTGTGAAAACATTGATCTATCAAGCGATGAGGATCTTGGAGATGACGCACTTGAGCAGCTCATCAAGAGCAAGGAGGAGGCTGAAATCTTCAACAATCTGCCTCTGTTTGATGTCGCCGTCATCCACAGCTTCATTGATGAATGGTTTGACACACCAGACATAAGCTTCGATGATCTGCAGCTACCAATAGGCCTCAGCGTTGCCTTTCAAGGTGCAATTGCTTCAGAACTTGCAATAGCCCAGCAAATTGTAGAACTGAAGCAGAAAATTGATTATGAAAAGGCTCAGTTCAAGAAGCACGTGGCCAAGCTCAGCGTGCAAGAAGTGAAAAACTTCAAGATCATGTTGCACGAGCTGAAAGAGAACTTTCTGAAGACGCGTGCTGAAGCTCAAGGCTCGCGAGAGCGCATGAAGACTTTGGCTGATCACTGCGTGCAGGCCTACAATGAGGCAGAGAAGCGCAAGGCACTTGGGCGTCCCGGCATTGACCCCAGGATGGCCGCGAAGAAGAAAAAGAAGGATGTTGTGCCTGAACCTGAAGCGCCAAGGTCAGAAACTGCTCCGATTGTCTTCCCCACTGCAACGACTGGCTCGAAGCCAAAGAGTCGATCAACCGCCTCACAGCACAAGAAGACACGGACTGCAGAGGCTGAAGCTAAGAAGAGAAAACATTCTGAAGCCTCTCCTTCTGAACCCATCATCAAGAAGCGCAAGACCAAGAAATCTCGGGCTGCTCCCACAGAGCCCTTGACAGTTGAACCCCTCTCCATCCGCTATCCTGACGCAGATCGTCAGTTGACTGTGCATGAACCCAACGCTGAAGACATTCCAGCAGACGAACCCAACGCTGCTGAAGACATTGGTCTCCAAGACAATGTGCAAGGTGATGCAGCCCTTCCTCAGCTTGAGACAAGCGAACTGATCAGTATTGGTCGTCCATTGACGCCAATCACACAAGATGCATCGTGGGCAGATCGCCCACAGGAGGAAGATGAGCCCCAACCCACTACAACTCCACCGGCGCCTACATTCCGTAGGCTTCGCAAAGGGCCAAGGGCTCAGGCTGCTGACGACATTCCGGCTGCATCAGCCGAAGAGCATGCAGAGATACCACAAGCTCCAACTCCCTCACACCAACAAGAAGTAGTTCTCCAGGAGAACGTGCCTGAGTCTGCAAATGTTGAGGCTGCCACAAACAATGCCGAAGCAAATGTGGAGCCCAACCCAACAATAGCTTCTGAAGACAATGAAGCTACTGCTCCTGAACATTCTGTGCCTGAGTCTGCTGCCGGACCACAATTCAACTATCATATTGCATACAGACCCCAGGTCCAGAAGCCGATCCCACGACTGCCAAGGTTCCCAGGTCCTGCATCAGCTCCTGGTTCCTTCAACATCAACGGCTTCAGGGCAGATAACACGTTTTTCGACCGCTCCAAGAACCCTTATTCAAGGGAACGGATTGTATCAGATAGGTTCTGGAGCCATCAACAGCGCAGCTATTATTCATGCATCCTATACAACCAAGGCCGCATCTTTCCTCACAAGCGCCTTGAGGTTTGAAGCTGTTGCTGGTCTGCCTGGTCTGGAAGAAGCACTAGATTGCTTCAAGCAAGTGGGTTTGCTGCCATTTATCACTGATGAAGAGCACTGGAACGAAGAAGCTTCTGCCTCCAGTTCTATGCCACTTTGCATATCAAAGGCTATAACAGAGATCCGAAGACATGATTCTGGAGTGGATGAACAGGCAATATCCATCATGAAGCAATGCTTTCGACCTAATTGAGGCTTACCGGCCTTCCCACTCCTGCGAATTCTTTGAAGAAGGGTGGCCAACTCCATGCTGAAGCAATTGAGAGCATATTTCAGGCGTCCTGAGCCAGATATGAGTCAGATGCTCTCAATAATGAAGCCACTGCCTCCTAATGCACCCTATCCAACTAGGTTCTTCGTTGAAGACTTAGAGTACCTGTCCAGAACAATATATCACATCATAAGGCGGACTCTATGGCCTGTAAAGGGACACTCTCGATATGGAACAATTGATGGTGCAATGAAGACTCTCATCTTCTGCATTCTTCATGGCAAATGCTTCAATGCACAGGATCTCTTCATCCGTCACTTTGCAGCATCTGCCTCAGAACTGTTTGGATTAAAGTTCTATGCTCCTTGGGTTATGAGGTTGATCAAGCTTCACTCTGCAATCTCCTATCAACCCTCAGCCCACAACCATAGGATATTTTTGCCAGATGTGGACACATCTGCTGAAGCAATATATCCAGAGCCTGGCAAGCAACCATTAAGTCTTCAAATTGCAGAACACCAGAGCTTCACTCAAAATATTGAAGGTGTTGAAGCTCTCTCCCGAGTGTATCCAATGGCTGGCACCACACGTGCCCCTGCATCAACTGAAGCCACTGACAGCACAGCTGCCAAGAGACCCAAGAAGCGCGCTCGAGCACTCAATGACCGAGAGCTTCTTGTGGCTCTTCACCAAAAGCAAGATAGGCATCACGACTGGCTCAAACGGCAGATGAGAAGCATCATGCAAGACGTCAATCGCATCAGAAATCTGGCAACCAAGAATGCGTTTGTCGCACACGAGACCTGTCGCCGCACTTGGAAAGGCCTCACCATGATGAGCAATGAAGCTGAACTGCAAGAGGATGGCTTCAGAGAGAGATCCCAATTTGACTCCACGCCTCCAAGAAGAGCTGTGATGCGAAGCACACCATCCCTTGAAGAGTCAGAATTCTCTTCTTCTGCTGCCACCGTGTCTGCCCGGATTATTGAAGAAGACGACGACGCGACATCATCTCCACCTGCTTCAACACACGTCGAATCTGCACCAAGCTCATCTGCACCGCCACCAAACAACTCCACCGATCCTGCTGCGCCTGGGAACGCGTAGAAAACTCTATGTCTTCAAACCTTTTTGGTCATCACTGACAAAAGGGGGAGAAGCATGATGTTTGTAGTCTTCAAGCGGGTCACTTGGGCGGGTGCCTTTATATTTTGCTACATTTTGCTTCGTGCTTACAACTCCCGTTTTTGCTACATTTGCTTCTTTGAGTTGTAACACTTAGCCTTGATGGCCGTCTGCTACCTGTTTGTCACTCCGTTATGCGAATATAAATTCCGCATGTGCGACGATAAATTCCGCACTCATCTCTTACTGCAGACGTCCATTTTCCATTATGCATGTCATTATCTTCATATACTTTCACATGCATAGTGGATTGTCATCATAAGTTGAAGTGGATCTCCACAAGTACAACCTGCCATGTGCATTTGCATTCAAAAGGCAAATTACTTATATGCACATCTTCAGGGGGAGCCCTTGCAACTTATGAAGACAAATTCCTTTACTATCTCACAAATTATGTTCCCCGTTGAAAACTTCAACTAGTTTGTCATCAATCACCAAAAAGGGGGAGATTGTAAGTGCATCTAGTGCCACCCCTAGTTGGTTTTGGAGTATTGACGACAAACCTAGTTGAGGGACTAACGTGTTTGTGAGAATTGCAGGAAAACACAGGTAGAAGTCCCTCATTGATTCGGTTTTATTACCAGAGATGACCCCTAAAAATGTACGAAGACATTGAAGACAATGGTGGTTTATGAAGATATTCATATTGAAGACAATGACATGAGAAGACTCCCTATGAAGCTTATGGAACTCGAAGACTTAGATCCTTCGTAGTTTTATTTCATTTATGTTGTGTCATAGGAATCACCGTATTGTTAAGTGGGGTCCAAGAGAACCAGTCAGAATGACTAAAGTGATGCCTAATTCAAATCCTATGTCTTCAAGCGAAGACTTTGAGAGAAAATCTTGTCCAGAGTCAGACAAGTCAGCTTTACTTGTAGCCCAAGTAAAGTTGCCGTGTGATTTCAAAATTCGACCGTTGGTACACGTGTCAGTTCCTTAGTGACCCAGGGTCATTTCGGACAGATCAGGTCGGGTTGCCAAGTGGCTATAAATAGTCCACCCCCCACAACCATAAACGGTTGGCTGCTCAGATTTCAGCGCACGGCTTTTGTCGTTTGAGAGCAACCCACCTTGAAGCCTTTGAAAGAAAAATTCCTAGTGAGGAGAAAAGCCCTAACCACCCAGAGCCAGAGTAAATTGGGCATCACTTAAGTCTTCTTGTCTGTGTGATCTGAAGACTTATTACACTTGAGGACTGTGCATCCTCCAGACGG
This sequence comes from Triticum urartu, assembly GCF_003073215.2. Taxonomy (NCBI): domain Eukaryota; kingdom Viridiplantae; phylum Streptophyta; class Magnoliopsida; order Poales; family Poaceae; genus Triticum; species Triticum urartu. The sequence goes on along the minus strand of NC_053023.1, from coordinate 125,569,045 downwards.
TTAGGCGTCGCGTTCTGAGCATCCAAGAGAAATTGTGGATTGCCAGTGAACGAAGTCTGTGAAGGTTTGGGAGTCTACCTTGAAGACTTACCTAAGTGATTGCGCGAGGTCTGTGTGACCTTAGCTCAAGGAGAAAACGGTGAGGACTGGGTGTCTTGGACTAAGTGTCCTTGACTGGGTGTCCGGGACTATGTGTCCTTTGGTTTAAATACCTAGCCGCTCCAACCAGACATACAGTTGTCACAGCAACTGGAACTGGTCCAACAAATCATTGTCTTCAACGTGTCACTGGTTTCATCTTCACTTCCTTTTACTTACAGTTATTCATTGTGAAGCCATTGCATGCTTGCTTTATCTTTTGTCTTCACAACATGAATGTATGATCTGTTTGGCTTCATAACTTCTTCCTACCTGATCCTTATTACACTGAAGCTGTTTGTCATTGCGCTTTCACTCTATTGAATACATGACCATGGCTGGCCTAGTGTAATCTAACTTCCGCTGCACAGTAATAGGCATAATCTTCACTGTTTGTCTTCATAACTCTCACGTTTTGAAGATTTTCATAAAAATCGCCTATTCACCCCCCCCTCTAGTCGATATAACGCACTTTCAAAACTCTTTTAGGGTCCGTTCGGCCGGGTCAGAGAAATCTCCTGAGGAGCGACCTCCACCCGCTCTGGGCTCTCTACTGGCCCTGAACACCCCATGCCAGACTGTTGTGCGTGGCACGAGGCCTGTTGAGGAGGTCGATGTGCCGACCAGGTGTCTTGACCCTGCGTTCGTGTTGTCCCTACTTCACGGTCCTGCTTGGGGTGCTGAAGGCGTACCGAGGGCCCCTCCACTGGTTATCGCCTGCAGTTGGGCGACCTCAGCCTTGGCCTCATCCTCGAGCGACAAGGCCCTGCCCCGCAGGGCTTCCGCCAAAGCCCGGAAAGCAGCGGGTAAGGCGCCGGCCACCAACCCCCTGCTTGGAGCAGGCGAGCCACCCGAGCTTCCTCCATGATTCTTGGTGCGAAGGACAGACCAGACCGCGCTCTTGAGCTTGCGTGCGGGGGCGGCGCTGTTCGCAACAAGCTCTTCCGAGAGGCGATGGGTGCGCTAAGCCGGCTCGAGGAAGAGCTTGTGGATGTCGACGCCCGCCTTGAGACAGAGGGCCTTCGGCTGGCGGACGAATGGCATCAATTGAAGGTGGCCATTGAAAGTGCAACTATCCCTAGGTGGTTTTGGTAATTGATAACAACATATAGCTCATTGAGCTAATGCTATTCCAAGATGACTATTTCAGGAAAGCTCAATGATTGGCATGGCATGGATGTGAAAGTGGAACCCCCAAAATGCTAAGGACAAAGGATTGGCTCAAGCTCAAAAGCTCAAGACTCTTCATTTTATATTTTAGTGATCCAAGGTCACATTGAGTCTTTAGGAAAAGCCAATACTATCAAGGAGGGATGAGGTGTTGCTTAATGAGCCTCTTGCTTCATGTGCTTAGTGATATGCTCCAGAACCCTCAACTACTTTCCCATATCCACATATGACCTAAACCCTAAGCCAAACTCGGTCATACCGATTCTTTCTATCCGGCGCCACCGAGTTTCACATGTCATAAGCCACTGCCAAACCCTAGCAATTCGGTTCTACCGATAGGGATCTCGGTCTCACCGAGATGGGATTGCAAACTCTCTGTTTCCCCTTCGTAACTTTTCGGTCTCACCGAAAGAGCGAATCGGTCCCACCGAGATTGCAATGTAAACTCTTTGTTTCCCTTTTGTAACTTTTCGGTCTCACTGAAAGAGCAAATCGGTCCCACCGAGTTTGCCTGACCAACTCTCTGGTTAGCTTATTACCAAACTCGATCTCACCGAGTTTGTGTAATCGGTCTCACCGAGATTACGTTATGCCTAAACCCTAACCATATCGGTCCTACCGAGTTGCATGTCAGTCCCACCGAAAATCTCTAACGGTCACTAGGTTTACCTTTTCGGTCCGACCGAGTTTGTTGATTCGGTCCCACCGAGATTGGAAAACTGTGTGTAACGGTTGGATTTTGTGTGGAGGCTATATATACCCCTCCACCTCCTCTTCATTCGTGGAGAGAGCCATCAGAACACATACACAATTCCAACTCATATGTTCTGAGAGAGAACCACCTACTCATGTGTTGAGACCCAGATATTCCATTCCTACCATATGAATCTTGATCTCTAGCCTTCCCCAAGTTGCTTTCCACTCAAATCTTCTTTCCACAAAATCCAAATCCTATGAGAGAGAGTTGAGTGTTGGGGAGACTATCATTTGAAGCACAAGAGCAAGGAGTTCATCATCAACACACCATTTGTTACTTGGGAGCCTCCGACAAGATTGTGGAGTTGAACCAAGGAGTTTGTAAGGGCAAGGAGATCGCCTACTTCGTGAAGATCTACCGCTAGTGAGGCAAGTCCTTCGTGGGCGATGGCCATGGTCGGATAGACAAGGTTGCTTCTTCGTGGACCCTTCGTGGGTTGTTGCTTCTTCGTGGACCCTTCGTGGGTGGAGCCCTCCGTGGACTCGCGCAACCGTTACCCTTCATGGGTTGAAGTCTCCATCAACGTGGATGTAGGTTAGCACCACCTATCCGAACCACGGGAAAAACATCCGTGTCTCCAATTGCGTTTGAATTCTCCAAACCCTTCCCTTTACATTCTTGCAAGTTGCATGCTTTACTTTCCGCTGCCAATATACTCTTTGCATGCTTGCTTGAATTGTGTGATGATTGCTTGACTTGTCCTACAATAGCTAAAATCTGCCAAGAACTAAAATTGGGAAAAGGTTAAGTTTTTATTTGGTCAAGTAGTCTAATCACCCCCTCTAGACATACTTCCGATCCTACAAGTGGTATCAGAGCTTTGGTCTCCATTTGCTTTGATCTCCATAGCTTTTGCTGGTCATAGCCTTGGTTTCACAACCTAGGAGAGTATGGCGTCTAGCGAGGGAAATTATCACCGTAGAGCTCCTTACTTTGATGGTACTAATTTTGCTAGTTGGAAGCATAAAATGAAAATGCATATTCTTGGACATAACCCCGCCGTTTGGGCTATTGTGTGTGTTGGTTTGCAAGGTGACTTCTTTGATGGGAAAGAACCAAACCGTGAAGCTACCGCGGATGAGTTGAAGATGTTGCAATACAATGCTCAAGCTTGTGATATTCTCTTCAACGGATTGTGCCCCGAAGAATTCAACAAAATCAGCCATCTTGAGAATGCAAAGGAAATTTGGGACACTTTGATTGATATGCACGAAGGTACCGACTCCGTCAAGAAATCCAAGTTGGATGTGCTTCAAAGTCAACTTGACAAGTTCAAAATGAAGGATGGTGAAGGTGTCACTGAAATGTACTCTAGGCTTGCTCTCATCACAAATGAGATTGCCGACTTAGGAAGTGAAGAGATGACCGATAGATTCATCATCAAGAAGATTCTAAGAGCCTTGGATGGAAAATATGATACCGTGTGCACATTGATCCAAATGATGCCCAATTACAAAGATCTCAAGCCAACGGAGGTGATTGGAAGAATTGTTGCTCATGAGATGTCACTTAAGGATAAAGAGGAACTTCACAACAAATCAAGTGGTGCCTACAAAGCCTCATGTGAAGCCCCTGCATCATCAAGTGAGAAACAAAACTTCAATGAAGAATTGAGCTTAATGGTGAAGAACTTCAACAAGTTCTACAAGAGTACAAGCAAAGATAGAAGCTTCAAGTCAAGGTCCTACAATGACAAAAGATCTTCTAGTCGAGAGCGAAACTGCTACAGTTGTGGAAGACCCGGACACTATTCCAATGAGTGTACGGCTCCCTACAAGAGAAGAGAAGATTCTCCAAAAAGAAGAAGCAAAGAATCACCACCAAGAGAGAGAAGGAGTAGAGATGATCGTTATGAACGAAGATACTCATGGAGAAGCAAGGATTCGGAAAGGAAGGAAAAATCATCCAGGAGCTACACAAAACGAAGACATCAAGCTCATGTTGGTGAATGGGTATCCGGCTCCGACTCCGACAGCCACTCCGAGAGAAGTTATCACTCCGACTCCAAAGATACTCAAGATGAAGGTGTTGCCGATCTAGCACTTGTGTCAACCAACTCCTATGACATATTTCACTCACCAAATGAAGGAATTGGAAGATGCTTCATGGCCAAAGGTCCTAAGGTAACACACCCCGAGTATGTTGATTTCAATAGTGATGAAGATGACTTGTTAGGTGATGATTTGCTTGTTGACAACTCTAGTGATGAATACTATGATGAAACGTCAATTAATCATGCTAATCAAGATAAAACGAATGACAATGATAATGTGAAAATTGAGGCTCTAACTAAAGAACTAAACACTCTTACGTTAGCTCATGAAACTATCTTTGAAGATCATCGAGAACTTTTAAGAGCTCATGAGAAATTACGCTTTGAAAAGTTCAATCTTGAGCAAGAGCATGAGTTCTTAAAAGCAATCAATGATGATCTCCGCAAGAAAAGTTCTTCTTACATTGCCAAGCGTTTACTCTTATCCACTTACATGCCTCAAGTCAAGTCTAGTAACAAGAACAAGAAAGATTCTTCCTCTAGCAGTAACAATGATCATGCTAAATCCAATATTGTTGCTTCTAGTAGTTCTCTTGATTCCACTAATGATTCTCTTAGCCAAGTTACACTTGAGCAAGAAAATAGCTTATTGAAGGGAATTACAGAGAAAGGAGTGTACAAAAGCCTTGCCGGGAGTAAGCAATTCGAGGAAATTGTGCGCAAGCAAGGAATGCACCGGAAGAATCAAGGTGTTGGTTTTGAACGAAAGTTCAATGCCAATGGAGTTGAGTGGGAAGAAGATCAATACCCCAAGACAAAGTTTGTTTCTCAACAAGAGAAGTATGATACTTCTCTCAAGGGGACACAAGCTCAAGATGATCTTCCACCACAAGACTACAAGCAAAAAGGCAAGGATAAGCTTCAAGAGGAAATTGATGCATTTGAAGAAGCTCCTAAGACCTTAGTCAAGTGGATTCCCAAGACTACTTCAAGTTCCACTTCATCAAGTACGACTAAAACTCCAAGGATTCCTATCAAGATGGTGTGGATCCAAAAGAAGAAGAACTAGAGAGTTCTTGAGGGTGACTCCGCCAACATACTTCACTCTTATCATTTTGGCAAGAACAAGTGCAATCAACTTCCACATCTTGCACTAGTTCAAGGAGTCAGAAACCCTCTTGTTGGTAAGACAAGGGACAAGGTAACCTAAAAGTTTTCATGGACATCATCTTGTGTGTGCATCACTGTATGTCTATGGATATCCTTGTTTGTTCCTTGTAGGACTAACCCATGTAGGTATTGAAAGTACAATTCACTCAAATGGATAGCTCCAAGTGATCTACATCAACATTGAGCATCCACATCTTCAACATCTACATGAAGTCATCATCGACAAAACCCGAGGTTAGTTCATCCCTCTAAGGGGGGATATCACATCTAGGGGGAGCTTTACTCTAAGACTTGAGCTAAAGCAACTCTAAAGATGTGAACACAACAATGCTTAATGTAAAAGTGGTAACCCCACTTGAGCATAAAAACGATGAGTATGACCTATGATCAAGTGTTCTCACTTGACTCCTAAGTTAATATACTCATATATAGATGACCTTGTCATCGCAAATTGCTTGATAGATGCTAGAATTGGTTGTGCATGCCTTGTCACATATTTCATTTGCCATCTTATTGTGTGAGCATGCTGGTTGCATATTTTACTTATTCGAGGACATCCACTTGTTGTTTTGATTGTTTGGTTTTATTTCCTTTTGCCAAGTGGATGGACAAGAATGCCTAAGAACCTCCTCTAGCTATCTATGCTTTTCTCGTCTCAAACTCTATTCATGCTACATCACAAAATTTGATCAAGTCAGATTCGAACCACTCTGTGTGAGGAGCGCTCGGAGTCCCCGATTCGTCATAGACTTAAACTTCCAAAACCTCTTTATGATTCTCCGTCTGACCGATACCCTACTTTCGGTCCTACCAAGATCATTAAGTTGATCTAGGTTTTCGATCTCGGTGCAACCGATTTGAACCATTCGGTCACACCGAGTTGCAACAACTGTATACAGTTTTGCATCTCAGTGCCACCGAGTTGTTCCACTCGGTCACACCGACAGGGTCGGGCTATATATAGTCACGGGCAAAAATTTGGAAATTTCTCCGAACCCCTTCGCCCGCGCGATAGCCTGCTCTGCCAACTTGGTCTCCGGATCGTCTCCTCGCCGCCAGCCGCCTCCAGTCGCTGGTCTCCGTCGCCGTCAACGGAAATTCAACCCCGCCGTTGCCGCCGTAGCGAGTCTCCGCCGAACTAGGGTATGGACTCGATCTTTGTGCTATTCCCCAATCTGATTCTTAGCACATTGTGATCATCATGATTCTTGCCACGTTTGTTAAACTTCTATCCAGTCAATAAACTCGTAGATTAGGTTTAATTCGAAAATTTTAGGGTTAGGTTTCCGCCGAAACCATCTCGGACCCACCGAGTTGAAAAACTCGGTCCCACCGATTTGGCTTATGCCATTGCACAAGTGAGACTCGGTCTGACCGAGAATTACTTATCGGTGTGACCGATTTTGGAACTCTGTGAAACCCTAGCAGTCTCGGTGCCACCGAACTGTGACTCGGTCTGACCGAGTTCACTAGTTTAGGTGCCAAAACTGCTTCGGTATCACCAAGTTTAGAAATCGGTAGATCCGAGATGCTTTCAGTGGGAAACTAAAACTAAGTTTTTGAATCATTCTTTTGCAAAAATCTCTGCATTTTGTGATGCTCATCCACTCTACCTCATCTATAAACTGTTCACAGGGTCAGCAGTCAGCTTGTTCATCATGTCAGATCAGAGTGACAGCCAGAATGTGTCAGAACAGCAAGTGCACATGAGTGAGGGCACTAGTCCCTCCAGTTCTTCAGATGAAGGCAGCAGGAGCACCCCTAGCAATCTGCCAAAAGCTGCCACCAGACAGAGGAAGAAGAGAACCTCAGACTCAGAAGATGAGGATTATGTGGCAGAAGAGGAAGCAACTTCCAAGAGAGTTGAGCCAGCACAGGGCATAAAACCAGGGATGAAAATCAAAAGGCCAGCAGGTAGGCAGCCTATGCCAAAGGCCAGAGCTTCAACTCAGATTCCTGAAAAGCCTGCAACCATAGAGCCAGTTGCTGCTGAAGGAAAGAAAAGGAAGGAAAGGGTCAAGAAGACCGTAGCCAGAGTGCTTGGAAAGGCTTCCATCATGGAAGAAGAGGAAGAAGAAGAGGTTGCTGCACCAGCACCTAAGGCACCTAAGCTTATGGGTGATGCTATCAGGACAGGGGCTGCCACATCTAAGCCCAAAGAAGCACCCAAAGCTGCCTCCAAGCCCAAGTCTGCCCCAAAGAGAAATACAAGAAGCATCCCAGCTACTGAGAAGAACAAGGCCCCAGTGCCTGAAGCTGCAGAAGAAGAAGAAGAGAATGTTCTTAGAAAGCTCAAGCCCAAGATCCCAGACCACAACGATGCTCATCCTGTGGCTGAGGATATGAAACTCAGGAGAGATTCAGGGCTCCGGAAGTGGAGAGAAGCAGACCTGTATGCTTCAAGGAGAAAAACTACTGTCGATTACAGGTTTCACACCAAGGAATAGCAAGATTTTTATGAGACAGTGCTGCTTGATAAGAAGCCCATAGTTTGTGACATGAGATGGGTTGATTGGGAGTACATCAAGGACAATGAAGAGCACTATCCTGGAGTGCAAGACAGCTTTAGCTTGTGGAGTAGCAGACTTTGTTGGGCAGAAGCTCACAAAGTGGAATGAAGAGCTGATCATGCAATTCTACTCCACAGTACATTTTTATCCAGATGGCAGGATTGTATGGATGTCAGAAGGAACCAGATATCAGTCAACAGTTGCTGAGTGGGCACAGCTCATTAATGCCCCAGAAGAGCAGGAAGATGACTTGGACATATATGCCAAGAAGAAGATGGACCACAACTCTATGTCCAACATGTACAAGGAAATTCCAAACAAGGCACTTGATACGTTCAAGTTTGGCTCAGTACATTATCTTCTGTCAGGATTGCCAACCATCATTTGGATTTTGAGGCACACCTTATTGCCCAAGTCAGGTGATCACAAGATGATCAGAGGCCAGGCAATCAATTTGCTTCATATCTTTGACGTGCCACAGAAATTCAAAGTCATGAGCCTTATGATTGAAACAATCAAGAGGACAGCAGCAGACCAGAAGAGGAGCTGTGGATATGCCCCACAGATTCAGGAGCTCATCAACTCTAAGATGGGCACGGGCATATACTTATTGGACAAGGAACACCTGCCCATCCATCCAGACTTTGAAGATAATCAAGTGGTCATGACTGAGAATGAGCCATCATCTGCCCAAGCACAAGCCAAGAAGGAGAAGGCGAGGAAGGAGAAGGCGAGGAAGGAGAAAGCTGCCAAGATGCCTACTCAAGAGGAGGCATCTGAATATTTCCTGAAAACCAAACAAGAGCAGCTTGGTTACTTGATTGCATCCACCCTGCAGATTGAGCAAGGACTGGCCAGCCTCACTCAGAATCAGCAGAGCTTAGAGAGGATCATGAAACAAAAGTTCTATGACTTGGATGTCAAAGTGACAGAGATTCAGACTGCAGTGGAGCAGCTCCAGGATGACATGCAGGAGAGGAGAGGCAAGACTACAACTGATGCCTTTGCCAGAGTGCCATGAGGTCCGAGGTCGTCTGCAGTGCCAGTTGCTGATCCCAGAGCCACCATGTCTGCACCAGCTACAGCCTCAGTTCCACCAGCTCCAGCGTCCACTTCAGCCTCGACTCCGACCACGTCTACAGAAGGCTTCGTCCTTGGAGTGCTCCGGACTCCACCACCACCTGAAGATCAAGCATGAGTGTCGACTTAGCACTATGCATTTTCTAGGAACTTTTTGGTAACTTGTTGCCAAAGGGGGAGAAAATGTATAGATCATAGGCTTCGAGAGAGAGTGTTGCTTTTATTCTCTCTTGTTTTATTTGATGGTTTTTCAAACTTTGTTTGCTTTTGTGTGAGATACTATGTCATTGCTCGTGAGACATTGATGATCATGTGTTTGATCATAAGCTACACTTAATGTTTGCTTAATATTATCATCTTATCTATCTTATGTGATCATTCACTATTCTTGGTGATGAGTGCATGTATTTCATTCTTATCATTTTAAGCGCTCCACCAAGATGTATGTGACATGGAAGAGTAACCCATGACTCTAACTCTTTGTGCATTTGCAGTCCAAAGCAAATTTTAAATATGCACAAATTTAGGGGGGTCTCTTACTTGTCACATACTTCTCAAAGCAACGATATATTTCATGCTTATTATCATTTGTCGAAGCTTTGATCTATATGTTGTCATCAATTACCAAAAAGGGGGAGATTGAAAGTGCAACTATCCCTAGGTGGTTTTGGTAATTCATAACAACATATAGCTCTTTGAGCTAATGCTATTCCAAGATGACTATTTCAGGAAAGCTCAATGATTGGCATGGCATGGATGTGAAAGTGGAACCCTCAAAATGCTAAGGACAAAGGATTGGCTCAAGCTCAACAGCTCAAGACTCTTCATTTTATATTTTAGTGATCCAAGATCACATTGAGTCTTTAGGAAAAGCCAATACTATCAAGGAGGGATGAGGTGTTGCTTAATGAGCCTCTTGCTTCATGTGCTTAGTGATATGCTCCAAAACCCTCAACTACTTTCCCATATCCACATATGACCTAAACCCTAAGCCAAACTCGGTCATACCGATTCTTTCTATCCGGCGCCACCGAGTTTCACTTGTCATAAGCCACTGCCAAACCCTAGCAATTCGGTTCTACCGATAGGGATCTCGGTCGCACCGAGATGGGATTGCAAACTCTCTGTTTCCCCTTCGTAACTTTTCGGTCTCACCGAAAGAGTGAATCGGTCCCACCGAGATTGCAATGTAAACTCTTTGTTTCCCTTTTGTAACTTTTCGGTCTCACCGAAAGAGCAAATCGGTCCCACCAAGTTTGCCTGACCAACTCTCTGGTTAGCTTATTGCCAAACTCGATCTCACCGAGTTTGTGTAATCGGTCTCACCGAGATTACGTTATGCCCAAACCCTAACCATATCGGTCCTACCGAGTTGCATGTCAGTCCCACCGAAAATCTCTAACGGTCACTAGGTTTACCTTTTCGGTCCGACCGAGTTTGTTGATTCGGTCCCACCGAGATTGGAAAACTGTGTGTAACGGTTGGATTTTTTGTGGAGGCCATATATACCCCTCCACCTCCTCTTCATTCGTGGAGAGAGCCATCAGAACACATACACAATTCCAACTCATATGTTCTGAGAGAGAACCACCTACTCATGTGTTGAGACCAAGATATTCCATTCCTACCATATGAATCTTGATCTCTAGCCTTCCCCAAGTTGCTTTCCACTCAAATCTTCTTTCCACAAAATCCAAATCCTATGAGAGAGAGTTGAGTGTTGGGGAGACTATCATTTGAAGCACAAGAGCAAGGAGTTCATCATCAGCACACCATTTGTTACTTCTTGGAGAGTGGTGTCTCCTAGATTGGCTAGGTGTTACTTGGGATCCTCCGACAAGATTGTGGAGTTGAACCAAGGAGTTTGTAAGGGCAAGGAGATCGCCTACTTCGTGAAGATCTACCTCTAGTGAGGCAAGTCCTTCGTGGGCGATGGCCATGGTGGGATAGACAAGGTTGCTTCTTCGTGGACCCTTCATGGGTGGTTGCTTCTTCGTGGACCCTTCATGGGTGGTTGCTTCTTCGTGGACCCTTCGTGGGTGGAGCCCTCCGTGGACTCGCGCAACCGTTACCCTTCATGGGTGGAGCCCTCCGTGGACTCGCGCAACCGTTACCCTTCGTGGGTTGAAGTCTCCATCAACGTGGATGTAGGATAGCACCACCTATCCGAACCACGGGAAAAACATCCGTGTCTCCAATTGCGTTTGAATTCTCCAAACCCTTCCCTTTACATTCTTGCAAGTTGCATGCTTTACTTTCCGCTGCCAATATACTCTTTGCATGCTTTCTTGAATTGTGTGATGATTGCTTGACTTGTCCTACAATAGCTAAAATCTGCCAAGAACTAAAATTGGGAAAAGGTTAAGTTTTTATTTGGTCAAGTAGTCTAATCACCCCCCTCTAGACATACTTTCGATCCTACAGCCATCAACCTCGAGCGTCTCCAACGCGAGCGCACCAGCGCAGAAGCCGAGACATCCCTTGCGACCTTGCGCGAAGCCAGCGCCCGGGCCTTGGAACGGGCCAGGGAGGCCGATCGCCGCCACGAGGTCGCTGAGGAGCACGAACGGGAGCTCCAACTCCTAAATGCTGCCTTGGAGCAGCAGGTCAAGGTGGACAGGGCCGTCTTGGCATCGATGAGGGGGCGCCTTCCGAAGAGAAGGAGATCTTGAAGCAAGAGGAGGCGCTGCTGCTGGAGGCCTCGGAGCGTAGCCTCGAGCTTGAATGGTTGGAGACAAGGGAGCGCCAGGTGGCCCTTGCCGAAGACGCCATCGTCACGTGCGAAGCCGGGGTCCAGGAGGAGGTTGACCGTAGGGTGGCGAAGGTTCGCACTGATCTTGACAATGGGTATGACCTGAAGTTGAAACTCCTGGAGGCCAAATCTTTGGGTAGGACCACCATCCTCAGGTCGAGGCTGGACGAGGCGGAGAAAAACAAGAGGACAGCAGTTGCGGTTCTGACCTCTGCCCAGGCCAACCTGGCCTCAGCTCGTGCTAATATGCTCTCGCTTAAGCAGCAGGTTGATGACGCCGTGCTCCTCGCGCAGCAGAATTAGGAGGAGGCATGTCGTCGGCAAACGCTTCAGCGTGAACACGCCCCCATGCTCCAGGCCCTCAGGGTGAGGGCCAACCGGGCACTAGGCGTCATCTGTGAAGAGCATGCCCCTCATCCCCATGTGGAAGACTATGCCAGCCATCTCCGCTTTTTTACCGAAGTCGTGACGCGCCTGGAGGACCGAGCCGCGAGGGCTCGCGAGCTTGTTGAGGAAAGGAGCCAAGGCCTCCTCGGGCGCGCGTTCTCCCGCATCTTCATTGATCTCTAGAACATCAACCCCCACTTTGACTTTGACGCCGCTATCGCCCTAGTGCCCGGGGCCATCCGGGACAACCTGGTGCGCTAGATGGACGATAATGTGGACGCTCTGTTCAGGGCGTTCTCCACCAAGGACGACGCAGTGGTGGTCATGGCGGACGAATACGGCACGGTTGATGATGGTGAAGATGACGCCAGCGATAGTGCCAGTAGCGTGTATGAGAGTGACCAGGATGGCGCTGCGAGCGACATGTCCAATTGAGCCCGCGTTCCTTCGCTTGAACATGCACGCAAAGACTTGGACATGGCCCCACAAGGCATAAGAGCATTTTGGAGGGGGAGCCCCTTGTGTAAGAAATTAATGTTCTATTTTTTAGGCCGGACATGAAACGTGCTTCTGTGAGCTCATGAGCCCCTCAGCAGGCTTGCTGCTGTAACTTACCTCCATCCAAGCGGGCCTTGAGCTAGTTTTGTGGTTGCCGGTGTGCTTTTCTCCTGAGGGGAGCCCTCTGCGGGCTCACGGGGTTTTAGATTTCCCGAGGAGCCTGCTGGTCCACCCAAGAGGGCCTTGCGAGGAGTGAATGCCAGACTATGGCAGGGTGTGCGCGCGGTGGCCCTGTGGCAATTGCACTCTTGGTCCTGGAGGGCTTGCCTCCGCCTGGGCTTGCCTGAACGCGACCAACGCGTGCATACCACGCCCAGCCCCCAGCTCGTGACGCGCTCGCCAGGGAGGGGTAGCAGGCGCGGGCCTCGAAATTAAGCACGCGACCAGAACGCAAGAAATCCATTCGAACAAAGAAGACTCCCCCCACTTTTGACAACGAAAATAGGACTCCAAGTTTAGCTCAAAAAGGCGGTGAATCGAGCTATACAAAAAGAGATGAAAGTGAATGGCCACGTCCGGCACCTAGCTAGTCTTCTTGTCTTCCCACCAGCGCGGAGCTAAGTGCTTTCACTGGCTGTGAGCATAGTCATTAGGGGACAGTGTCGACGGCCAGCGTGAAGCATGGTGCTTCCACTAGGACGTGGGCGGGACCCTAGTCCCTAGGGCGGCACTCCGAAGACTCCGGGGGGCGTACAGCCCCACTCTTTATTACATGAGACTGTCATGAGAGGAGACCTTCACAGGCGCGAGCCTTACTTCATATCGCCAGACGAGAGCCCCGCCCTGCACCACCCCCAACCAGCATTGGGGCGTCCGGAAACCAGGACGAGGCCAAGGGGCAAGGAGGATGCTAGTGGCGCCCTCGGCGACCACGGGCCCTCTACTGGGGGGAAAGGCTCGCCGGCGCTTCTCCCGGCAGAGGAACTACCTCCGTGCATGTAACACTCACAATGCGGCTATATCTCCCACGTGTCAGGGCACGACTTAGAGGCATAGCCGCATGGTAGGCTTGTCGCAAGAGGGGTAATCTTTACACATCCCATGTACTGAATAAGAAAGGGATAAAGAGTTGGCTTACAATCGCCACTTCACACAATACATAAATAATTAATACATCATCCAAAATACAATCAAAGGTCCGACTACGCAACCAAAATAAAAGAAGACAACCCCAAATGCTGGATCCCCGATCGTCCCAACTGGTCCCCCATGTGCTTTAATACCCTACTCAGTGTGGTGGTGGATTGCCTCGAGGGCTGAGGATGAGCTAGCACAGTGGGTGAACAGCCTCAGGAGGAGAGGTGTTCTTGAGCTCGATGAGCTGGTGGATGTGAGGATGGAATGGATCCAATCCCAGATCAGTTGCCTCCTATGATGGTGGCTAGTCCTATTTATAGAGGCACTGGTCCTCTTCCCAAATGTAGGTGGGAAGGGATCCCACAATGGCCAATTTTGAAGGGAGAAACTAGTACAGGCTATCCTGACAAAAGTAGTCTTCGCCTGCGAAAGGCTCTAGTGGTGATGCTGCTGTGGGCTCCGTGGTGACCTCTATCATCCCGTCCTACTGGTCTTGGTGTCGTTGCACCGATATGGAAACCTTTGCCTGATGCCTCGGGACTCCTCGCCTGCACTTGCCTCTTTAGCACGAAAGAGGAAACTAGTACACTATGCCCGCTAGCGCTCGCCTGGCCTTGGTCGTCACGACTCACGTCATGTGAACCTCGCGAGGTGCCCCTTACATAGATATCTCCACTCCTCGAGAGCCAGCCTAGCGAGGCCGCCCCCAGGGAGGTCTTGGTGTTGTCCGCCTTGCGAGGCTTGGCCCCTTGCGAGGGTCTTGAGTTGCTATTGTTGAAGCTGGGCTCTACCAGGTCGCCGGTGGAGCCACGCCGTGGGCCGCAGGCAAGCAAGTCTGGGTACCCCCATTCATAGGACGCCAACAGTGACACACACTCTAGTTCAAATAACTCCTCATTAATTAATTTATAATATCTTGTTTCAAACTACTAATTATTTGCAAGGAAAACACGGGCATGGTAATACATACAGATTCGTTGGCAAATGAAAGAAGATTCGTTTGCATTATCAAATGTAGGTGCACCAAGCAAACCAGGGTCGTGTCGTGGCTGTCGCGTGTGTCGTATGGATGCTAGCACCAAGCCACCCACC